>NC_140471.1:16643124-17043124 GCF_051167445.1 Perissodus microlepis | reverse complement strand
GACTGACACTCTAAAGATTATTTTTAGGGGAGAGCCATGCATTTATAATTTAATAATGAGCCTGAAACACACCAGGATTAACTCCGACTCCGTTTGGCCGCTCATTCTCCCATGATGCACTTGGATGCTCTGACCTTAATATGTTGACCTTTTGGCCAAGAGTTTAAAGAAGTTACATACAGTGCAGTTTTTGTTTTTTTGGTTTTTTTTTAACACACTTATATTTGTTATCAAAATTGCTAAACAGCATATGAAGTGCTCGTGGTGAATTACTTAAAAAATATAAGCAACTTTTTTCAATTATTTCTTTTCTTTTCTTTTTTTTTTTGTAAATATATTCAAATGGACTCGGGAACAGAGCTCCCCCCACTGATAAATAAACAGTTGATAAACTGTCAGTCAGAATGTGAGCGGCTTCTCATGCCTACAATTACTCTACCTGTTTGAGAGAAGAAGAAGAAGAAATATATATATATATATATTCTGAATATTTAAAAAGAGAGAGACAGACAGAAAAGGGAAGAGCCTTGAAATCATTCCGATTTTGACTGCCATGTTCTGAATAGTTGCCCAAACTGGAAATCACTCTCTTCAATTAGCCAGTTGGACTGCCAAGGAAGACAAGCAAGTGGCCTGTGAAATTATCTTGTAACCCAATTCCACAACTTTGGAATGGAGTCTGAAACTACAGAATAATTTATGTGGCAGACGGGTCAGTGGTGGTTCACCTTGAGAAGAGCATCTGTCTCGCGAGCCTCTGCGATTTGTCTCTTCTTCCTTTGGTGGCTAAAGTTTTTTTTCTTTTCTTTAATTTAGCCCCCTTCTTTCTGTCTTCCTTATATGCAGCGTTGGTCATGATCCAAACGCAGTGATGTCACGGGACAGTGCTAGTCACAAACAGGGAATCTTTATCCCAGCTTTGTAACACTGTACGCACTCCGATAGTCTCTCTTAAAATTCTCATCTTTTCAAAACAAAGACCGAGTGTTTTTTATGTCAAACACGTTTAACACACACAATAAACTCACAAGTAAAATCCCACTGAAACCTTTTACAAGATTAAAAATGAAGCAGTCACCCCCCCATCCACACACACACTCTCTGTCTCACACACACTCTGTAAAATTACCATGTTAAACATCCATAAATAGCGTTTACTGGCCATATTAGGAACCCAGCACCAAAATCAATAATGATTTGTGGTAAGTGCAACAACACAGTGAGACAGGAGAGTCAAATTGCCAGCTGAAGATTAATTTAACGCTACTCCTAAATCCTCTGAGACTGGAGCTTGGTTCTTCTGTGCTGTTTCTGAGCCCCAGTGGCTTGTTTGAAGTAGACTTTGATTGACAGGTACAAATCTGCGAGAGGAAGAGAAAGCTTTTTTTTTTTTTTTCCTCGCTGCTCAGACCAGATGGTTGTGATAATTAACATGATACTGTTTCCATCGCAAGGGAAATCACTGACACAAGGTTGGTCATATTAATAGGTTAAGGTATACTGTAGGCTGTGGAGATGCAGTGCAGTGCACTCACATAATCAGATTACAGGGGGAAAGGTTGATTTAATGTGCTAAATCATTTGATTAGAACTGCCAAGTCACATTTGGGGGATGCCATTCAGTGTCAGGGGCAGTGGAGGTGGGCTTTCTGGTGGTTTCATCATGTTCATTAAAAAAAAAGGAAAAAGAATAATTACATTTTAGTATGTCTATTACCTGCAAGCTTAAAAAATTGTTTTTAGGTAACAATTAAAAAAATGTTATGTTTGCAGTTAGTGTTATTGGAAGCTATTGGCAGAACTGTCACAAGCCATCCCTGGCATTTTATTTTAAACCCAAGTAAATGTGTATCTACAAGCATACTGCTGTTTCCCAAAAAAAGAAAAAAAATCCCACTTCAAAGCCTTTAAAATAAAATGAAGTTAAAAAGTGAGAAGTTAAATAGTGATATATATATATGGTTAATTACAAAAATACAACTATCTTGTCACCATAAAGGATCACCATAAGTAAAGTAGGTTTCTAATCTTCAAATGAAGAAACTCTGACATGAGTAAGTTCAGGGCTACCCCACTCAAAAAACAAGTGTGACAACCTTCCTGCAAAAGCAAACGTCCAAAAATGCATAAAGGTGACCCCTTACTGAACCTCCCACCCCTTTTAATTTTCATACACTCCCTAAACGCATGTGACTGCATCATAACACAGCTACAAAACAGCAGTTAAGTTTTAGGTGATATTAGAGTTCAGTAACATGACGAGGTGCTTGAAGTTGTTTAATAAATAATCATAAAATCAGTGTTATCTGCGTATTGTGTTAATTTTATGACGGCCTTCAATGGAGTTATTGCCTCAATAACAGCTGCAGTCTTATACTGTTTAAGTGAGCTGCTCTAGTAACTGAGTAATATCACAGGGAGTCTGGCATGACAAATTACTAGGTTGATTTCTTTATGGGATCACACATGTCCGGTGGCACTGGGAGTGACAGCCATCGTGCGGATAGGAACCTGCTCCTTAAAGAGCAAGCCTCAGCAGCTCAACTTGGACATCGGTGTTATGAGTTTGCTGCGGTGTCACCCTCTGGCTGTTGGGGATTGGTTTGTCTCGCGAGGAAGTGAGCTCTGTGTATGTGTATGTGTGTGCGGTTTTAGAATGATGTGGGATGGAGGGTTGGTTTGGCACGTACATAATAACTGTTTATGTCCTTGATTTATAGATATGCTTTATAAGAGAGGCAGCAGGGAGAAAAATGAGCTGTTCAGGACCAAATGAAGGCAGTTTTCATATTGTTTTTGCACAATATTCCAGAACAGCTTTTCCTTGCTTTCCTTTTTCCTTAAAATGACCTGCATGCAGCTCTGCAACGCTGACATCTACCTTCTAGAAAACTTTAATCTGCCAGTATCACAGTATAAATTTTCTGTTGCATTTTCACTACAGTGTGAGTGCAGTAGTGAAGCACAGCATGAGCTGCAGGTGAAAGTGCATGTGGACGTACTGTGATACTGCCTCATTTCCAGTTCTTTTGGACACTTCTTTAGTAACTATGACCTTTCCATCATCTATTCCATCATTTTAGTGGATTTGTCAAAGCATGTGATGAATACAAGTCAAAACTAACTTTGATTGTTTAGCAGTGTGTGGCTGGGTTAGCAAAAGCTCATCTCCTCGCTTTGTCCTCTTTTCAAAGCAGCAGGATTCTCTAAAGCTTCTTGTTTATCACAGCGATACACACTGAAGTGATGTTTAAATGTTAGCCGGTGCATATAATAACTGTCTAGACAGTATCGTGCATCTGGTTTTGCAGTTCAAGACCAGTGTTGTTGGATCATCGCAGCTAAGTGCTGGCAACCTCAAATCAGCTGTGTATTTGCTGACACTTCCCATTCCCCCCCGCGACAGATGACTTCAATCACTCACTCGTGCTGTGAGACGGAGTCAGCCTGTTCTGAACGGGCGCTGCTCGAGCTGTGATACTGGGTTGTTGTTGTTGTTGTCTTTCCTGAGTAAGATGTTGGTGCTGATGCAGGTTTGTGGCTGAATGCTCCAGCTCTCCAACCACCCCCACCGCCACCGCCAGCCCACCTCACCCCACCCCACATCTATCCAGCCAGCAGCTCCAGCAGCAGTGAGCAAACAGATGTCTGAGAGAGTGCCCACTCCGCTGGCCGAGCTGCCAAAACCACCCGCAGCCCTGGAGGCCTTTGCGCCAACACTTTCCAGGGAGGCTTCACTCTTCTTACCTCTATCCAGTGCCCCCCCCCTTCCCCCTTTATCATCTTTCGTTAACCGAGGGAGATATGCTGTAATGTACAGTGTGCTTTGAAACGGAGCAGCAAACAAATACAAAACAACAACGACAAAAAGACGGAAGCTTCAGAAAGAAAAAAAGAGTGAAAGAGGGGAAAAAAAACAGCAATCAAAATGCCACACAACCCTAAAGCATTTTTAGAGTACACCAAAACATGCAAGTCTAGAGAAGTGATGAAAATACTAAAGAGGGCGGGATGAACAAACTTTGCTCCTCCCATTGGGAGTGTGTAAATCTGTAAATAAAAGGGTTTTTTTGTAAAAGAGGAGGAGGACAAGGAGAAGGAGGAGGGGAGAGAACCACAGGGCAGCATATTCTTCCTGCTAATCTCAGTGTCTTTTTTTAAACTGAGATCGTGACACCTCCAGGGGATAACCGGCAAGTCTTTTTATGGATTAAAATCATAAATATCCCTTCTTGTTTAAAGGAGGTTCACTTCTAAAAATAAATAAATAATAATAATAGGGTTGCATTATTAAGAGAGTAGGAAAAGTGATCTGACATTAGAAGGAAAGCAGCCTGTGGAATGAATCAATGAGGGAATGAATGAATGAGACTCTCACATCAACCCAAAATGACCGTTAATAATCTCTTACGATATCCATGAGAGGTTATAGTGTCTCATTTTCTACTGCAAAATTGTATGTTTAAAATGATCTTCATAAATATATATTATCCAAATTAAACACGAGCGGAAACCGATTCAAGGTCACTGGAAATACGTTTAAGTCTGAAAGTTTGAATCAAATTTACTCTGAAGTAATATTTTTAAAATTTTTAGACACAAAAAGACTTAAAAATTTATTTTTAATAACAAACCTGTTATTCCAGCAAACTAGATCAAGTATTTTCTTCTTCTTGGCCAAATAAATAATAATAAATAAAGGCAAAAAATTTCCACAGTCACGTCTTGAGGAACTTCTTTTCTGGAGCCACATTCATAAACCTGTGACACAGACACGTACTGTATGATACTGGAGAAATTAGAGAGAAAACTAATAAATCATGCCCAGGTTACACACATCTAAACTTAACAGCCGCTGTCATTTTTGATCATTTCAGAGCATTTCAGGACTTCCCTTTGAGTCGTTTCATGAAAAATGACCCTCTCTTAAGTACCCACATCCCCGACTTTCCCCTCAGCTCACACATTTATTTCTTCTCTTGAATATTTTTAAATCCGTCGACCTCGGTGTCCAGAGGAAGCGCACCAGCTCTCAGCTGTGCAGCTGAAAAGTCTTCAGCCCCTAGATCAGACAGGGGCTGAAG
This sequence comes from Perissodus microlepis, assembly GCF_051167445.1. Lineage (NCBI taxonomy): Eukaryota > Metazoa > Chordata > Actinopteri > Cichliformes > Cichlidae > Perissodus > Perissodus microlepis. The sequence goes on along the minus strand of NC_140471.1, from coordinate 17,038,040 downwards.
ACTTGTATTTTCATTTTCAGCTGAATCTAAAAAAAATGCCATTCATGAGTGTGTGCGGATGTTTAAAAGTCTATCATAGTATTCTTTAATATTAGAGGAAACCAGGGGCGTAAACATCTTCCCTAGTGCTTGCATCAGTCAATATGTGCTCTACGTTATAGTTCACTGTAGTGATTTTGTCCATGCTTCAATACAGCATCGTTTGTAAGGCAGAGGTTTGTACACCAAAATGTCCAAATGACAAATTTCCTGCTTCACACGCGAGCCCCTCATGTGTTTTGACATCTTGTGATTTAGCGTTATTCATTTTTATGAGGTCAAGTAAATTATATTTGATGTGTGTAGTCCACCCCCTCCACCCCCTCTATATATGCACAAGTAACTGAAGACTCACAGCTGAACGCAGCACTATAATACAGTCTGTTGATGTATTTTATAAGTGTGTCTGCTGGTTTATTACATATGCAGAGGCATCAGTGCACAGCAAAACGGGGGGAAAAAAAATGCATCAGTATATTCACAGAAAGGCAGGCCGTAGACAGCTCAGGAAATAAATCTACATCTGCCAGGCTCCATGCAAACAGCAGAGCCATCCTTAATGGTGAAACCATCGATGAAAAAACAGATAAAAATATTAAATATTCAGACATTCCTTTCAGGCAGTATCAAAAGCGTCCAGATGTGGGAAGCTGAAGTTGTTATCATGAAGCCAACGACAGGCATTGAAAGGAATTCCTCTGAATTTTCAACCATATAAAAGTATTTTATGGCATGCAAATAAATGGTAATTTTTTTTGACTATGGAGGGGGAAAAAACATGCCAATAAACCCTATCATTTGGGACTATAACTCCACAAACAGGAGACACTTTCAATTTGCTTTGCCTGTCTCCCCGCGTTAGATGCTTGCGATTGCCGCGAAATTAATCCATTTAACAATCTGTGGCTTAAATTTGAGGATTTCCAGTTTTTTTAGAATATCAATAAGTTCCAATTGAAGAGAGGATTCTTTTGCAATTCAGGCATGTGCGGGCGATAACGGCAGAGTTGGCATGAAGAGAGGCAAAGATGGATTAATTATGCAGAGAACATGGAAATTCTGCTTATCATCGCTTAGCAAAGGAGCCCAGCTCACATAATCAGAAAACGAGGATGAAGAAAAAAAAAAAAATAACAATGCAATGGCACCTTCCAGCCCATCATCTTACAAGTTAGATTTTTCCTGTAATTAAAAAGTAACATACAATTAAATTCATATCTCACATACAGACTATGAGTGGGTGTATACGAGTATTAAATAATTGCATTGGGATATAAGTAGTGAAGTTAAAAAAAAGGGGAAGGAAAAAGAATATTTAAAAAAATCTTGTTTCACTGGGGGATGGCTCCCCTGGGTTGGATTGAACTACTTAGAAACTGCAAACTTAAATTATCTCTGGAAAGCAAACAAAGACAAAGGCTAAAGAGGGAAGACAGAAACTGCTGTGTATTTACTCACTTGTGTGGTTTTTTTTTGAGACATGCTCTCGGTGCATTTTGCAAACAAGAATAATAATGTCTAAAGGCAGTTCTGGCAAATCCCCTCTGAGGATGCATGATATGGAAAGATATATGCTGCATTTTTGTTTCTCATTTCATGTCGTCTCCAGATTTCGCCATCGAGCGTTTCGGGATGTCGAGGAGCTGTGTTCAGCCTGCCAGCCTCTGTGAGAAGCAGCTAATGTGTGCTGGGCTTAGGCTCACATTTTCTCTTATTTCTTAAAGAGAAGCTGATTAAACTGTTAATGTCGTACGGTGGTTACAAACAGATGAGAGGCTTAAAACCTTCTGTTCTGGGACACCTCTGATTTTAAGGAAAGCGTGAAGGTTAAAGGTTAATGGTGTAGCACATCAGGGTGGGCAGACTGGCAGCTGCCGTTGTCCCTCACATGACCGATCTTATCCGATCTAAGATCCCACCAGTGAGTGTTACATGCTCTTTTTGCTCGTTTCTCATGTTGCATTTGATATAAAAACTCATCTCATCTCATAGGATGGCATAAGAGCGCTGAAAATCCTACTTGACACATTCTTCAGACGTGCCTGCTTTATTTTCAGGTCAGTGCGGTGCCAGAAGTTAGATCTCAGAAGTAAGTAAGTATATAAAACGATTCAGGCTCACTCCAGCCTTTGTTCAATAATTGTTCTGTCAAGGGCTTTTAGTAAAATCATAAACTCCAGCTCCTGCAGCATCTCGCCCCATCATGACTTTTTCGGCTGATCCCGAGAAGCCAATCCCTTGAAACTTCTCGAATCTGGCTTTTATTTTTCTTTATCCGAGATAGCTTTCCAGTTCACTTGCAGATTGCGGCAGCCTTTCAGACGGCACACCTGTTGCTTGAGCCTTGATTTCGCTTTTTGATCAGAGGGCCCTTTGACAAAAGCGGGAAAGAAGAGGCTGAAGAAGAGGGAGAGGCAAGAGAAAAGATCCTTATCGAATGCTCTCCACCGGACAATGAATTTTCCCCCACCATTCAAATGTATCTCCAGAATGCTTGAGTGATTCATTACAGCAGATTCTGAAGTGTGACAATGGACCTCAGAAATGAGTGATGCTATCTTTTTGCTGATTTCATTTCCCTGATCCTCCTTATCCCTCTGGCCTGTGTACCTCTATTAATTAGAAAGTAGGGATTTCCACTCATCAACTGATGGGTTTCATGCTCCGCTCTGTCACAAATCTCCTGTCCACGCTATCTCTCTCCTTCCAACCCATGGCTGCCTTGGAATGTACATACTCCAGCTCAGGCTTCAATCTCAGCAGCAAGTCAGGGTGGCTTTGGCGATTCATAAATATTTATAAACCGATTAAGAACGAATAATAAAGTTATAAGACAGTGGTTGGTTACCCTTGAACAGTACAACGGATGACTTCCTTAGAAGGGGAAATGTGATCAAACGTGCCGGAAACGGTTCTTTCTCGCTATCTTGAGTGCAGAAACCATGTGTTTGTTATTGTATTTCTCACTCGAGCGACCTCATAAAGCAATTAGCAATGTGAAATTTATAATGATTAGCTGCCCAGTGATCAGAATGCTTCTAAATATGCAAAGTGCAGCAGTATTGAGCAGTTAAAGCAAAGCAGAATTAAGATGACAGACAAGGACATTTTAACCCCTGTGCTTTGTTGACAGTGACCTCATTGTTTGTGGGATAATTATAATTGAAAAATTAGGGGTATGTTTCCTGCAAGATATAGGAACACACTGAACTGCACGGTAACGCTACAGTTTGCAACAAAAACAAAAGTCATGGAAGTGAGCATAAATCATTGTTGTTAAATCAGGTAGACTTTCTATATTTTACAGGCTCTGCTGGATCAAGCATGTGTTGCTTTTACTGTCCTACAACAAGTGCCTGAATTTAATTTTTTGACTCACTGGCCAAGGGGTCTAGTAGATGAAAAAGTTTACCAGCCATGCAAATATTTAACCAGCTAAAATGACGAGTAGCCTCTCTGTGGTGTGTACACTTTAATTTGAGTACATGAAATAAAACAAAATTAAAGCCAAAGCTCAAAAATTTAAGCTAAATATTTTCAAAATAGTTTGAAGGCTAACTGATTTAAACCTGAATGCATGAATTCCTGATCTGAAAATTGTAAATGTGCAGAATAATAAAACATAAAATATAAAGGTTTCATACACATTAAATGTTTTTGATCATTTTAAATTAACTTATCCCTGCTCTTCATACTCTAGGTGCTCTTGCCCTACAGATGTTTGCAGAGTATGGGGCGGGTCTTAATCAAAGGACAAAAGCAGGTCGTGAATGACACCAAAACGCAGTAGAGACTTTAAGCATACATTTTTTCCCCATAACTATTTCAGTACAAACATTTACCTGCCAGTGCATATCCTCACCTTCATGCATCCAGTGGGGAATCTATCTCCATTTGCTAATTTTGGACCCTGCAAGTTACAACCCTTCCTGAGTTTGGACAGCGTGACCTAGAGAGGCCTAACTCCCTGTTATACCTCTAAGGAACAAACTCGTACTAAAAACAGAAATCCACCCTGGCATACTTCTAAACTTGCAGGGGAATGTTTTGCTTTTTTGTTTTTTTAAAAAAAATCACAAGATTAGGAACAGTTTTAGCAAAACAGTGTTTTCTGAGCTGTTTAATATAAGAATGTCTCCAGAATCCCAAATAGAAAATTAGAGGTGATTCACGGCAGCCTTATTGGTTTTAACACTGTGTTGGTTATTATAACAGAGATGTGTGTCTCAGCGGTAGCTGTTATCTAGAATTATAGGAAATATACCCCAGTGTATGATACACATTCCATTTGAGCTTGTCAGTCTTAAATGGTTAATTGGGATTTTGAAAATGTGACAAATCTCATGACAGTGGTTATCTCTTATTATAAAACACCTGATAAAATAAAAGCAGCAGTCGCGAGAGAAGAAAAATAAAAAAGTTTGAACCTGAAAACTATAAAGGCTTTTTACCATCAAAGCGAAAGACACATTGCATAGCTTCCAAAGTACCTTTTGCTAAGGTTTTTAGGGACAGTCTGACTCTTGAAAGTGCCATTAATTATTAATGATACCCAGCACAGCTGAAATGGCCAATTTCCCTGTTGTCTCTATGACTAGGAGGGTGCTTGAGGGCGAAGACCTGCAATTAGCTGTTATATGTGGGTGGCCATTCTAGACAGCATCAAGTCTTGTTAGTAGCATGACTGCAGAGGAAAGGAGAATGAACCCCAAGACTAATTATCCTTTCCCTCTCCCTTAAATATGAAGACATTAAAGTTGATTAGTCTTTCTAATTAGGTTATGCTTTTTGATACCACTTATGTTTTTTGCTTCTGGCTTTTAAGTATGATAATCTCTTTATTTTTTTTTTATTTTTTTGCATACTTGCCTGCAAAGTTATTCTATTGTACTGGCATCATAAAAGTAGGTGCACATATGAGACATGTCTATTCTCTCTTGTCTTCCTACCAGTCTGTTTATCTAAGTAATAAACTATTTTGTTGGAAAGAAAAATCTGCTTTTTAGGTTTATTTCCGCATGCAAAGTGTATGCCACGTCTCTCTGGAACAAAGGAACAGTGGGTCGACTTGTACATGCATCGTGTACGCTGAGAAATGAAACCGCAAGAACCACTTAACCCAAGATGGTGCTTTCAAATAAGAGCTAAATCTGATATGCCAACTCCTCCCCGCCTTTTGCTACAGCACACAAGGACATGACTGGGCAGAAAAAGGAGAGTCCTCATCTGTAAGATTAGGTTTGGCAACTCTACGCCTCTCCTCTGGATGTCAGATCAGCAGAGTAAATTATATTGAGATCCTCTCAGAGATGACAGATGAAATCTGTCTCTTTGGGCTTGACGTGGAGCTGTAGGTGATACATGATATGTGATAAGGCGGTGATGTCACGGCCGCAGGTGGCTCCCTCTTCCCTTCTCCCTCCCCCCACCTCCTCCTCCTCCCCCCCCCGCGTCCCTTCTACTTGTGTGTAAAATGGCAGCACTGTGAGCGGCTCACAGAGAACTTTTATCTCTCCCCATCTGTGTGGTCTCAGGCGCGATGATCTTGGACTCCAGCCATCTCAACCTTCATGCCATTTAAGAAGAAAAAAAAAGACGGGGGTGGGGGGGCAACAGGAGGATGAGAATATATAGAGGGGGGGAAAGGGGGATGGGGGGAGGCTGTGTGATGCGGCTTTTGAGTTTCAGGGCAAGCAAGCAGCTGTCTGATATGTTTTTGTGTTGCATAAAGCCATACACTGTGTCTAATTTAAACTGAGTTTATGTGTCACTTTGCATTATACCATTCATTACTTTGCAATAATGTTTGGTATTTGGAATATTTTCTTTTGGTTGTAAGTGCATTTGTTTGGCACATTATTTTGTCAAAATAAAATATATGACATAATGGCAATGAAAACAAAACTAAACCCATAACCTAAAGATTAGTTTGTGGCACATAACATGAGAAAGAGAAAAGTGTTGCCCCCTTTTTTCTGACATATCAATACAACCTTTCCATATGACCACCAGTAATCCTTCCATTAGCTTTAGCTAACTATTTGAAATGTTTATTCAATTTATTTAGCCTACATCTAGCTAATTACCTTAAATGTTTAAATTTGGCTTTTTCAGCTGTTTAACTTGACTGCTGTTTCATGACAAGACAGATATAAGTTGGTTTCTGAAAACAGGCATTTATCACATTTTTTCTTTGCTGTATCCAGCGCCAGAAATATCACAACAGCAACATTTGCAAATTAAAATACTATTAAGGTACACCATATAGTTATCCAGGGAATGACAACAAATGAATTGCACAAACATGAAACATTTCTACAAACAGAAAATTCACTTTGTTGGCAACATAATAAAAGAGTCTCTAGTCTTTAAAGGTTCTTTTTTCAGCAGTGACTTTAGATATATACAAATATATTAGAAAGATATAAATAACTCTAAATAGATATAAATAAGCATGATGCCACATGGAGGACCAGCTGTCCATTTATGTGATAAGTGTCAGTCTGAGACTTACTGTATTTTTACTGTAACAAATAAATATAAGCCTACTATAAATCACATTTAACCCTGCATTACATAAATTCTGTATATGCAATATAAGTTTAAACTGCTGCCACCAGTTACTAAGAGCACTGACCTATAACTCTATTTTGTGATTTCCTCATTTATACACACTGGTTAAATTTCGATTTGGTAATGTCAAAGATTGCCGTGCATCTGAGAGATTGATTGGCCAGATATTTACAGACAGAAAAATCTAAATTTGAATGAAAAACAGTTTATTGATGTGAAAGCGTCACCTATGATTTACAGGTTTTGATGAACTACATAAACTGTAACATGATCTGCGCAGACAGTTGATGAAGTCTGTAAGTGAATTCTCCTGTATGTCAGTATCAAATAAAGTAATGGTGGTGTTAGGCCACGGCTAATGGACAAGACAGTATTAATGCAATGAATTAATTAAAATGCATGTGTCAGTCCTTTTAATAAAAAGGAAATTATTTAGAAAATTATAGAGCATTTAAATATGATATTAATATCAGACATTAATAATGCAGTAATTGATTAAACTATTATATTGCGTAATATTGAAACTATGTTAACTAGTTAAACAGTTCAACCTGAGTTCTAAACATGTATGTCAGAAGCTCCAAAGTTCCAGAAACAAAGCTTATGGGAGAAATCCAAAATGTTTTTCATGTTTTACATTATGTTGTTTCATTACATTTATAGTTCAGCTGATCGTGTTGTCTTTTACTAAACTCCATGCTATATTAACAAAGCTGTGACACCAAGAGTGCAGTGGGCTGTGGCCATCTTGATGAAGAAGCCTTTGTCGGTTAAGACATGTGTCTTACCAGTGGTGCACTGTTCTAACTGTGCAGAGGAACATAAACATGAATGATTAAATCATTCATCCCTGAGTGAGCTGTAAGCTGTAAAGACAAATTTTTAGCTGATCTATATTAGTTCGATTGCGTTAATTAATTGAGATGTCCACACACCACCTAGCAACTCCCCCCCACTCCAGATGTAAAAGTCACCCCAGTCTGGGAATCAAACTGGGTAACCCGTTACCAGTACAACAATATAATTTGAAAAAAATAGTCAAGTTAAGTTCTTAATGGGTTCACTCAGAGCTAGAATACAAGGGAGGCTATTTTCTTGCCAAGCCTTCCTGAACAAACAGGTATGCCTGTAGTTTTTTGATAGGGACATCTTCACACTGCAGACACTGAGTAGAGCTTCAAGGAGTTATCGTTTTGAAATGAGGAAAAGTAAATATATGTTGCTTGTCAATAATTAAGATTGCCTTGCCTTTTGTTTCTATGCAGCAACTATGTATGTTGTTGTCAATGTGCCATTTTGGACTCAGCTGCACTTCAGAGATATAGAGGCTGGGCATGCTGTCTTCCCTGTATTGTGATATTTGAGCTTGGCACTGTTCTTTCATGTTAATGGATAAACAGCGACTAACAGTATATCGACTCTCAGGTTCTGAATGCTTATACATAAAATGCCTTTAATATGGACTATAACATCAAATATTGTTTAAAGGTTACTCCATACAGTAATGCTAGAATTTAATTAAATTCTACGATTGTCTAAGCAATATGAGACAGGAGGGCAGCTCTGAAGCACAACATTCAGCTAAATAGCTTTGAACTACAGATAGTTTACATTAATTAAACTGGATTGCAAGTTGTTTAATCAATTTCAGAGCCCTAAACGGTAACAATCAGCCGCCTGCAGTTCATGCGTGTTTGTGTGCACGTGCACGTGTGAATATGCGTGGGTACGAGTGTGCACGTGACAGAGTGTGGTCAAAAAGAGATGAAAACGAAAGCATTTGTCTGTTTGCAATGCTACCAGTGGTGCAGGCGTATAGGGTCTCACTAATTAACCTCGACGTTGATAATGTGCTTAATTACTTTATATTGTGATTTAGTTCCTTCCTAGAGGTTATTCTCTCTTTCAGATTGCAGAAATAATCTTACATGCCTCAAAGGTGTTGAGTGGAGAATGCAATGCCCCAGTGAAACGCCGGTGCGAGCCGGCATCTGTGGATAGACTTTGTGATTACCACCACATTGACATCAATGGAAAGCGTTTGACACCTGGCCCAGAGAGAGGGCAGCATCAGGGCTGCAAGAACTTTGATTAAATGGAAAAAAAAAAAAAGATGACAAGCATAGTCGAGGGGGGAAAACTTGATGTAATTTTGTCTGATCACCACACTGGCCCTGTGTCCTATCAGGCAGAGGACCTCTCATCACCTTTAAATTTCTCTGGGCTCATGAAAAGACCAGACACAGGTTTGATAAAAAATGAAAGAAAAAAAAACTATGGCAACACAAAATGGGGTGAAATGAGACTCTGATCCTCTGCCTTTTGATATCTGGTTGAGTCACTATGCAACAATTTACTTAGTAGTACAATTTTAAGTCCTTTGAATTTGGATTCATGCAGACCTGCAGAGAAGAAGGAGGTGAGAGAAGGGATACAGTACGCTGAACTACAGTGTACCGAACTAAAAGTGAAAAATAAAAAGCAAGTATGCCATATCAGTGACATTTTATATTTTACATCCACTTTCCATAAAGGCTTTACACCTTCCAAAAGGAAACTATTGCCAATAAGGACAAATACAAATTGCAGTAGTGTCGTATTATGATGACAGTGGAGCGGCACTAAATGTAAAGAAAACACGAGTTCATTTCAGTGTGGTTTAATTACGGGAGAGGACATTAAAAATTATCACAGTATTGAAACTGAGGAAAATCTGCTGAATGCACCTTCCCTTCGTAATGACATGGGATTGTTCGTAGATAACAGCGCACACCTGCATCTCCTCCTCCCTCCGTGTGCACACGCGCACACATTCACACACTGACATATACACACCCGCTCACCTCCCCCTTTTTGTTTGTTTTGTTTTGGGCAGTGAGGATAACACCTGCCTCTTCCCAGTTAATGGTCTTTTTAATTCATGGCTCAAACCCATTTAAAGGCAAACCCTTTCACAATTTGCTTAATTTCTGATGTCATTTCCACCCTATAATTACTGTTCTCTCCCTCATATTTATCAGTCAGTGTACCTGCAATGAAAATATAAGACCTTGACACCACTTTTGCAGAATCAAAATACTATTTAATTTGATGTCTTTGGCCGTCAAACAACATTGTTCGAGGGACGTAATTAGGACAAATTTATCTTCTTTTTTTTTTATTTTGGGGATATTGCCAAGACATGTGGGACCTTTATGATAAGAAGGGGGAAGAAAACGTTTGAACACCGCTGCCCAGTATCTCGTGGTTATTGTGAATGACTTTCTGTAAAATTAATGGTGTGTGTTGGGTGGGTGGGGGACTGCAGTGTGGCCATGGTAAAACAGGATGCAGATGTGGTTACAGGGCATCCAGGTAAGGAAGCAGTCATTTCCTAAACACACTGCGGATACAGACCCTGCACACACATTCACACACACATGCACAGTGTAAATGTAAGAGACAAAATAGGAATTTGGATCATTGTCGTTGTTCCCTCTTTTGTCATTTTTGCATTTTGACCCACTTCACTCTTCCCTCAACACGTAGAATTTATTTTTTTGTAAGGGTTTTTTGGAATATGAGCTCGGTTTGCTTGATGCCTAATGTCACTCTTTTACTGAATCACAGGAGGGAAAAAAGAGCAACATGAAATGTCCTTAAATGTCCTGTATTGCATGTAACACAATTATTAATCAAGCCTTGACAAAAAGAATTATTATATCCACGACCGTAATGTGAAACCTCTTTACATGCTCCTAACACTTGCACTTGTTTACTTCCCTTGGACTTCGATTGGACTGCACTGATCTATATGCACATGAGGAGGAATATGTGCAAGACAACTGCTCCCAGCAGAGTGAAAAATTACTCTAGGGGGACAAACAGATTTTTGTGAGGTTGTTCTGCTTCTGTGTACAGCCAGATTTCCTGTACACAACCTGCTATATGTTATGTTGTCAAGACTGATATTTTTTTTTTCTGCCGCAAAGGAAAATTAATTGCGAAGAGGGCCGAGAATTTGTTTTCATATTGGCTTGGTAGAGCTGAGTGCCAGGATGGAGGAGGACAGCTGTGGGGGAAGGCTGGCCGACCCGCTGCCTTCTGCCTCTCCCATGCCTAGCTGCACAGAGTCTGTGACAAAACAAGCCTCCAGGAATACTGGGCAAACACAGAGCCTCTCAGTGGGATCTGCACTATTTCCTGAGAGTACCACAGCCAAAAAGCTTCACACTTCCTACTGCCTTCTCTTCTTTTTCCTAAATTGAATTGTTGCTTCCATATCACATCAAAGATATGGGAAAGTCATGATCAGAAAATGCCTGTTCAGTCAGCGCCTTGCAAATAGGAGCATCACTCAGGCAAGGAGGTGAAATTGCAAACAAACATGTTCTTTTAAAACGCTTTGGCAACTTGCAACAAGAAATAAGGTCAAGCATGTTGTAAGTGATTCCACCTCTTCTCAATCTCCGTGTGCTCTCACTGTACGAGGCTGTTGAGGCTCAGCCAGGAGAGATGAGTGAGATAGTGGAGGCTGAGGTAGGAACCATTTTCACACTGCTACAATTACAGCAACCGTCATTACATTGCTCACTCTTACTCAAATACAGATAGAAGCCCCAAAAAATTATGCGCAGGCTAGGAGGAGAAAGTGGCTCACTTCTGTTTGCTAAATTAATCGCTTCCTAAATGGCTCCAGGCCAGGCAAAGTTAACATTTGCAGTTTCAAAGGTTTTCAGCGCTTGCAATGAGCCATGAAATTACTGCATGCCGTCGAAAATGGCAGCTGATGAAAAGCCCAAGGAGCAGGTCCCACAGGCAGAGAGAGCTTGGAAGTGAAATCTTAAACACAAAGTCTCATTTCTGATTCGGATCATGGTGAAATTCAGAACCAAAACTCGGAGAATGAGTGAGTCCATGTCCGAAAGCAGGACAAGGTTGTGACAAGACAGATGATGAGCAGCTGTTTGCGGCCCGGCAGGCTTGTCCAGTAGTCCGAGGAGGCAAAGCGGAACGCAAAAGGTTGGGTTGAAGGAGAGTAATGATGATGTTGAGGTGCTCAGCTGCAGCCAAAATGGACTGACCCAAATTAGGTTTGATTAAATCACAGGAGTGACGCTGCAGTTCTGCAGACATCATTAACATCAAAATGATTATGGCGGAACAGTTTGGCTCAGCTGCTAGAACACTTCCATTTGCATACTGACTGAAATAAGCTATAAGCATGTCCAATTACATCTGAAACACAAAAGAGCTACTTCAGAACCCATCACTTCTCTGCTTTACCTTTGTTACATTTACATCTTTTAGGATTTGCTCACAACACGCCACAGTCTCAAAAATAGGAGACACTTCAGTGGGATAATTTTACCTGAAACAGCCCATGGGACAGGTTTAATAACAGCATTTCCTTCCATAAAATGAGATTTAAGTGTAGCGAAAAATAAATATTATCTCATCACTAGCACATTATAATCAGATTTGCCAATTTCTTGACTTTTGATTCCACAAATTCCTCTGTAGCTGGGTAAAAACATACCTCTGCTCCTACTGTGCCTGGGATTTCTAGCTTTTTCCTTGCCAGCAAAAAAACCCCCTCCCCCACATATCAATCTGCAATCATAGAGCCTAGCGGACACTTTGGATTGGAGAAACTTTGACCTATTTTTCAATATTGGAGTGACCAACCAATTTAGGAGCCAATTTGATTTTTTTTCATTAAGCATGTGTGACATGAAATTAGATCCTCAGTTAGTTGATATCTGGAAGAGTTGGAAGATAATCATTTGATGTCCTGTGTGTATCTCCTTAAAGAGTGATAGTCTGCATACTCTCAGGCTAAAAATACTCACCTCAGAATATTTCTTATTTAAGTCAAATCCAAGCACTGGCATGCCAGCTGTAATGTTAAATTAATTTTGTATGATTTGGTTAAAAACAGGGGGGAAACTCTTTGCGAAGACATCACTTATTGCCGCTAATAGAATTTTTGAGTATGTTTATCTTGCTGTTCATGTATTAATGACATTTAAATATGTTATGCCTCCACCATGAAACATTAAATACTCTATTGTTGGGTCAAATTTGGAGTGAGAGAGAAGAGGTTGGTGTTTATAAATGAGAGCTTAATTAATTAAAGAATGCATTACATTTTAATGGTGAATTGTTAACACGCGCTGTAGCCTCATTAATATGTGCCCCATGGGGATTTCAGTGCCATCATTTCACCAGCAACCTGCTGGCTGCAGGTCCTGTGGCTATTTTATGGCGGTGGAGATTGATAGTTGACAAAGCAATTAATCACACGGAGGAGCAACCATCCTCACAGTGGGTGCAGCAGCAGGAGGAAAGCTTGCTTACATTCTTTAACAGCGATGAGCTAATGCTGTATTTTATACAGTTTGAAGTAACTTTGCTAAGATTTGAAACTGATGTTTACGTAAGAAAAGCTCTGACTGTTTTAAATCCCTTTTTTTCCTCCGCTTGAATCTACTGAGCAGATCCTCTTGCTATTATTTATAAGGCTTGTTTTGAAGTGAATGTGGGTTTTTTTGTGATTACAACATTTAAAATATGTATTCAAAATTCAACAACTTTCCATTGGAGAAGCCACGTTCCAGTTACAACCACCAAAAACACAGTGCCTAGAAAATCTGTTTACAATAAGGTGAGTGTATCTGGCAGAGTACACGTGAAACTGTTTTGTAGCAATGGCACAGATGAGTTTTGATATATTTGATCAAAATAATAGTTTCAGTTGTATTGGCTTTTGTAATCTAGGTAAACTGTGAATTGACACTAAATTGTAAATTTCTTTAAAAAACAAAAAGAGATTTTTTATCTACTGCCGGATATATTAACACATAATAAAAAGCATGCTAACATTAACAAAATAAACCAGCAGAAATTTAATAGCCTAATAAACATCATGTTGATTTATATGAATTAAGGAAAGTTTCTCACTGATGTTCTTAATCTCAGAGTTAAAAACAAAACTCTGATTTTTTACATCTTCAAAGTTGCTGTGATAGAAACAAAAAAAATAATTAAACGGCATGCTTGATTACCCCCATATAACCTTTTTATTTTTCTTCATCTATAATTTCTATTTTAATATCTATAAGCTAGTTCATATATATTACTATCAAGATGTATATATTGTATATACTGTAAATACCATATATTCTGTATGACTGTGCTGTTTGCACTATGGCACCAAGACCATTTCTTGGTTTGTGTACAAACTTGGCAATAAATAATATTCATTCTGATTCTGAAACGACCAAAATTCAGTTTACTTCCAATGCACTTGGGCAGAGGCACATTTATAGATAACCTTGTGTAATATGAATATACAGCAGTAATATATAAATAAAAACCTTCAGTCAACAGTGCCTATAATAATTGCCATTTGTGCAATTTGTCTAATAGATTCAAATTTTTTCCAAGTCCATCAAAAACAGTTTTGTAAGACAGCAGGATGCTGCAAGGACAACCTCACAGCATGTGCAAACATGTTAACATGAACTTAACAATGCCATGCTGACTGGCCAAAGGGCTTACTAGTCCCTGTGCCTCTTGAATTGTTTAAAACTTGTCCCTGAACCCAGTTGCTCTGTAGACGCCATTTTCTCTCCTTTCACTCCTAATTACCATAGCCTCTCCAGAAAGTCCTCTGTTGCTCCATCTGTCCCCTCAGCCACTGACAGAGATACTCTAATCACCTCACATAGCAGGGCTCACATGGGAAAAGACTACACCAACCACCATACTGTCTCAGATATAGAGGCTCCGCTAGATGCCAACACCTCACGGGGGGTAAGCTATAAACACTGGCCACAGCCTTGTATGGGATATGTTCAGTGATGTGTGCTGAAATGGAACCATTTCATGTTACAGATCTCCCACACAGCCCGACAACACTGATGCCAAATGGGATTTTGTATGAAGTATATGTGACATATGTCGAGTGCATTGACAGTCCATCAGTAGCTTACATCAAAATGACATTCAAGGGATGAATCTCTGTTTTTGGAAGGATATGGCAAGTTTACATTAAGCTACATACTGACATGAAATATGACTTGTGAGGGAAAACATATTTTAATGTTCAAGACTATCAGAAAAATGGATCAAATTGAGAGAGAGGAAGAGAGAAGAGCGGCTTGTAATTGGAAAAAACTTTATTTTCAACCCTGCATGTGTTCTAAAGCCATGCCTCCACAGATCCATGTATTATTTAATCTTATTCTGCATGCCCTGCAGCTTCATATCTCGCCCTCCTTGTATTTGATTCTGTTATTCTCACCCAGGTTGACACTTCCTGACTTCTCATTTTTGCTTCTCGATGACTTTCATGTGTTCTTTTGTGGGCTGCTGCAAGTTTTTCCAGAACTTCTCCTAAAGCAAAAAAGAGAAACTTTCCGGTTCAGCTAGAAAGCCTTCTCATCTTGGCGGAGGAGCAGCCGAGGCAACTCTCAAATGATGACAGCCATCGTGAAAGGGCAGATAAGCCCGTGTGGCTTTGCCTCTGATTGTATGTTCATCTCATTCTGATCCGGCCGCGATTCTAAGCCCCTGTCTTGCAGTCCTCACTCTCCCAACAGTTGATCTTCTGCATGTCATTGAAATCGTCTTATAGCTGATCCAGGAGACAGGGGGAAAGTGGCTGTTTGTCACCCAACTTCAGTCTTGGCAAGTAACTTCTGCTATGTTATTTTCTTTTCTTTACAGTGTGACTGACTGGTCAGTTAGGCAACGTGTTTTCTTGTGGTTTCAGCAGACATTCTGGTTTCAGAATACACGGGCTCCAAAGAAAAACAAACCCTTACACACTCGTTATTTACAAAAGATCACTATGGCTTGCATTCAAGGGCTTCTTTTGGTTTGACGTGTCTTTTTTTATTGACCAATGATAATAACCGACCAAATGTATGATGCTGTTTTAGACTCCACCTTTGTTTGTATAAAGGCTGTAAAATATGCACTCATTTGTAGAAAAAAAAAACTACTGCAGTCAGAAAGAGAAAGTATTTTGACAACAACTCATCATATGTGTAATTTGTTGGTAGAAGTTGGTGTTAACTTGTTGTTCTGGGTCTTTATTTATTTATTTATTTATTGCTTATTAGAGATTTTATGTGTGGTTTCTTTGTCAGTTTATGTTCTTAGTTCATTGATTATAGGTTGAGGACTTATTACTGTTTTGATTTCTCTCTTCATTCAGGTACCTTGTGCTTTCGTTCCTCTCATTTCTGAATTCTTTTTTAGTGTGTTTTCAGTTGAAATTCTCACAGATGAATTATTGTAACATGTATTTTGTATCCTTGGTTTCTTACTCTTATTTTGGGGTTGTTATTTGTTCCTTCAGTGTTCCTCTTTGTCTCACCCTCCTATGTCTCCCTGCTCTTTTAGGTTCAGTCATGTCTTTTATTTCCCTGTTTATTGTTATCCACTTCCCATTTTACTTTGCTAGTTAGCTGTCTTCTGTGTCTTGTGCTCAGTTTTACTGTTGTCTGTCCACATACTCTGTTCTTGTCTTTTATCTCAACCTGTGAATCCCGTTGTTGTCTTCTACGTTTTTCTTGGACTGTCCACTTTTAAAGGTAAAGTAATTTTTTAGGTTATTTAACAGAAAAAAATAATGTTGTATTCATAAATATACATTTATTTTTGTGTAATTATGTCTTCCAATAAACTGTTGTTTTCTCATAAATGTAATTAATCCATTAAAAATACATAGGAGGAGTGGGGTCCGCTATGTTGCAGCCAAAATGAACATCCTTTCCGCCAAATCGGGTTTTAAGTATGTGCCTAGAGACTGGTATGCCTTATAAACTACTTTTAATTTAAAGAATGCAAATAGCTCTTTCAAAACACATACAGACATTCATCCTTTGTATGTGTATATTTTCATCATCTCTTTCTCATTATGTCTCTTTCCATTCCCTCTTTATCTGTGTCCTCCATCACTGTTCTCCACCCTAATTTCCACCTCATACTGTTCCTCCTCACCTCAAGCCTCATCTCCTGAGCTGAAGTTAGAATTTTAACACATTAAAACAATGAACAAAACTGCATATTTATTTTCAATATTGTCACAATTACTGATTGCTAACAGATTATACATGAGACCCTGCCATCTCTGGACAGCTGACAATGAGCTGAATAAACAACTACAACAGCTGGTTATAAGCTAATATTATGCTGCTAAAATTAGGGTTGAGTATCCTGAGAATCATACTTTCCCGCTGAAAAACTGTTTGATTACACTGTCATACTTTATGAGACTTTATTCATTAAGTGCCCGATCCAACAATGTTAGCTCCAATTCAAAGAAAACTTCACTAACGCCAGCCAACAGCAGCTAACGGCAAAAAAAACCACAGCACTTACCAACAGAAAAGTTCAGCATATCATCAGCAAGTCACCTCAGTATCACTGTCATTAAACAGAGGTGAGCTTCACTCAAAGTTTAACAGCCTCCTCCAGAGTAAACAGACGTGGACACATATAGATACCCAGTGATGGGAGTAACGGCGTTACTTTTTTCAGTAACAAGTAATCTAACTAATTACTAGTTCTATCGTTACAATCTCTCTGCTTATGACAAAAACAAACAAAAACAAAAACAGCCCTTTGTGTTGGTGGAAAAATGCACCATGTCGACCAATTAAAAAATGATATGGCAACATGACATTTGGTTGTTTCGGAAGAGGGGGAAGTTTAAGGAGTGAGTGAGAGAGAGAGAGAGAGAAAGACAGTAGAAAAAGAGAGAGAGCGAGTTTAGAGATGTGAGATATTTGTGACGTTTAGCGTGTTTGGAGTGTGAAGTTAATTTTTTGTCTTGTGTAGTTAGTGTGTAGTGTTGTGGATAGTTTTGTGTTGCGTGTCAGAACAATGAGGCGACTGCTGAATTAAAACAGGAGGAGTGATACGCCTCCAGCTGTCACACCTGCAGGTATCAGGCTGTGATGTTCTCCTTTATAGTGGACAGAAATTATTTTTTTGGAGTGGCACAAATAATTTGTGTGGCATCTTATTGGATGCAGAACAGCTGATGGTTATGTAAGTAGTTTGAAATGGTTAAAAAAAAGGGTAAAAGGTAAATGGCTGCAAATAACTTTGTTGTTTGCAAAACTTGTGCATATGATTTTAAAATTTACAATTTATATTTACATTTAAAGTTATGAAATATGATTCAATAAACATGTTTGTGGTTGTGATTTTAGATCAGTTGTGTTAGTACAGTGTGTCAAAATGAAAACACAACTGTAAATTCAGACACGTGAAGTTGTGCTAAAAAGAATGATACCAAACAAGGCAAAGAAAATAGTTTTTAAAGGTGTAATGTAGAGGTTAAATTAAAAGTAGTTAAAATGCCCAATTAAACATTTTTTTAAAGTAATGCAATAGTTACTTTTCAAGTAATTAATTACTTTTAGAATCTTGTAACTCAGTAACTAACTCAGTTACTTTTTTGAAGAAGTAACTAGCAACTATAATTAATTACTTTTTCAAAGTAACTTGCCCAACATTCTTGACAGGTAAAAAGCGAACTGACAGCTTACTATTATTACAGATGAGCTACAGTTGTTTCTCCTGCAGTGGCCACCGCAGGTAAGATTATGCACTTGAATTGGTAGAGTGAAGAAAATGAAATTCAGCTGACTGTGATCTTTAATCTACTGACACGTAATGGTGTGATGTTCAAACGCTACCCTGGGTCCTCAAATACAACAAACTCTGAGGCACTGCTGAAAATTGTAAATAGTCCCAATTCTTTTAGCTCCAACAAAATGGTCATTGTAGCTGTTCTCACATGTGTTACAAAATCGCATGAAAAAGAGGATTTAAAAGGGTCATCGTTTGTAGAGTTTGCCAGGAAGATAGCTAGCTAGTTTATATCTAATGATGACATACCATATTATGAGTATTTACTCTGACTCTATTCTAAGTATTTCTAAAAAAAACTAAATGTAAATGCTCCTATAACTTGGGCTGGAAACAAAGATGGAAAATTAAACAGTAGCAACAAATGTTATTATATACAGTATCAGGAAACGGATGCTTAAAATCGACCAAACCTTAGCCAAGAGAATGTCTTAGATGATCCATTCACACCACTAGGTTATATGTTGCTTGGTGGTTTGGATTACTTGCTATGAAATAGTTCTGATCCTACGCTTAATTTTCAGACTGAAATTTAGTTGGCCTGAGAGTAATTCTTTTCTGAATTATTTAAAGTTTTGGGAGATTTAAATCCAGAAATAGGGTAGATACTACTTTGTTGTTGGATTTCAAGTCTGTGCATCACACAGCCTACATTTGGGTCATCCTGCCTGCATCTCAACACAGAACGATCACCTTTATAACTGCATCTTCATCTAATCAAGCAGCTCTGTTCTTTCGCACATTAGCATGTTTGGCTAATTGCAAATGTTATCATGCTAACATGCGCACAATGAGAAGAATACAGAGCATTTGGCTTTTTAGACTTTACCATGTGTTCTGCTAAAGTCTAATGATTAGCATTAACCAAAAAACAACAACAACAACAACAACAAACAATATTTGGGATCAATTTAAAACGTGACCTGCTGCTGGTCTAAATGTAAAAATGATAAATAATTCAAGGAAAAACTTGATGAACCTGAAGCTGATAAAAAGCAATGGGCAACCCCCAGCCAATAAAGAAATGAAGCCAGTGGTTCATCCCCAATGTCAAGCTGTCTATTAAGTAGGCTATATTGTGTTTTAGGCATGTTTTAGCATTACAGTGAATTTGTCTCTTGCTAAGCTAGCTAGCCAACACTAGCATTTGCTGATAACGAGCCTTCTCATCCTAATATCATCATGTTCATCCCTGTTTCTAAAAGCTCTAAACATGGATGTAGCTTCTGGGTCAGAAAAATAAAGCCAGTGCCAAAGTGCCTTAAACTTCCATTTTCTGTCCAGGTCACCAGAAGGCAATAGTTTTGGTTGCAAAGACTCTTTTAATCCTATAGAGGTCTATGAGCAAATAGCTCTCCGTCTTCAGCTCTGCAAGCATTTTCCTGTTGAGTTTATGTGTTCGGTCACTCATTTTGGCTCATACTGAATACAAAATTAGGTCTATTTTGTAAATTCTAGTCATATTATCTGTCGTATGAATTGATTAACCACTGAGATGGTGAGGGTGGAATTTCAAGCCCTCAAAATGGGATTTCAGAAAACAGTGGCTGACATCTTGGCAGCTATACCCATGTCTTATACTTTCTATTGTCAAATTGTCTCGTTTAACAGTGGTGAAAATGCCAGAATCAAGGCTTAAAAGCAGTAGCTTCCAAAAAGCTGTGTGGCTATGTCCACTTTTATATACAGTGAGCTAAACTATGAGCAAGAGAAGGTAAAACAAAAAATTAAATCACCTAAGAAGTAACAGCTTAGTCAGAAGAAGCGACCGCGATGCACTTAAAAACACAGATTGATGAGATCCAAGAGTGTAAGTATCCAAGGGCTGAATTTATCTTTAAGGCAAGTGAAGCAAACAGGACTCTGGAAGCAACTTGAAGCTCCTGAGTTGGTGTAAAGTGATACAGTATAAAGAAAGCTGAAAGGTTGTTTCCACTTCAAAAGGCACTGCTCTTCCACCATGGTTATCAAAGCTTAATATTTGATTTTAGTTGACCATTTTCCATTAAAAACATGATAGCCACTGTAAGAGTGACAGACCCAGGCAGAGGGGGCACACACCCACACACAGACACCCCCCGCATACACACAGGGAAGTACATACCCTGCTTACTAGAGTGTGTAGGCCGAACAGTTTCCTTCACTTAACTTGACATTTCAGGCTGCACTGTCTCTGGCGGGTCCTGTGTGGTGTCACATCTATAGCCCCTGCTGTATGCACTGCTGAACGCCGTGGGTCTTAAATGAGATCCCAAAGGGAAAGCAGAGCTGAAGGTGAGCTGTGGAGGAGTTGAAGAGCCAGGGAGGGGGGGGGCATTATCTTAGCCACTAATGAACAATTGTATAATTTCTATCAAAAGCAGTCATAAGGCCTGTTCAGTCTTATGGTATCTCCTCTAAATACTGTCATGATAAAGGGACTGTTAAAAGAAGAGAGCTGGTGGGGGAGTTGGGGAGGAGGGGCTTTGGAGCTGTCAAGAGGGGCCACTGTGGTCAGGAGGAGCGCTAGAAAGGAAAGTCTCTCCGCCTTTATCTGCCATTTCCTGCTCCCTTCCTGGCTACATTAATAATCTGTAAGAGCAGAGAATCACGCACGGCTGTGAGAGATAAAACACGAATGACAAAATATCAACTTCCTGCTACAAAACTCAAAGCCGTTATTAGAATATCAGGCACAGACGGTAATTAATTTAAACTTTAATTACTTCCACTGTTCCTGTAGATTAGATCACAGGTTTGAGATGGGTTATTAAAACAACTAGGGAAATCTGCAATGTAAAAAAAATGTTAATTTCTCCAACCCCATCTCTTAACCTGCTTGTTGAGTGATGCAATTACATCTTTGTGGTGCAGACAAGGGTTGATATGATGTAGATGAAAAAGACACTCAATCACTTTGGGTGCTGGAAGGTTTTTCACATCCAACTCACAGATATCTAATCAGTGATTGTAACACCTGAAGATGAAGTTATGATGATTTCATGTTTTTCAGATATATTAAAAACTGATGCAAATCACAAAATCTTAAGTGGATCTTAAAATTAGGCTTTCGGTTGTTCCAAAAGAAAAATCCTACTGTCATTTTTTGCTTTATCTATCATGATAATATAAAATTGGTTTTGGATTTTAATTAGCATTCACAGAAACATAATTTAGACCCCTTAGGCTTTTATTTCACTATCCATTTCATTATGTCGTTTCACCAATGTGCTGTTTTTAAATGAAGGAAAAAATCTGAGGCTCTATATGTGACTGTAATCAGGACTTTTTGCCTTTAGTTACAATGACTCGTTTCAATGGTTTTTCACCAAAGCTGTAGGAGAATCCTTACAGTGTAGTGCTCTTGAATGAGATGATGTTCAATATTTTTATTAATGGGTATAGCTAAGTTTAAATTTGTGTAAAAAAAATCATTAAGCCTTTAATGTTTCCATGTAACTTTGAACAACGAGCCAAATAACTGCTTGGATATATATTGGATGTTCACACTCACGCTTCTCCAGCCACTTTCTTTATAGTACACATGCATGCACACATACAGTATATATAGATATTTTTATATTTGATACATAATTTTCAACTATGCATTCATGTACTGCATTAGAACTGAGTTTCATTAGTGACACAGCCTTAACCATGGAGTAAACATCGTGGGGGACCAACTCTAGGTCTACCTGTTGAGAGCCTGAGTTCTGCAGCCTGATGGGAACAACAGATTCCTACTTAGGGCAGGAGGGTGGCTGGAATACACTTTTAAAAAGATGCGCATATTAATAATGAAATAGAGAGACAGTAGCCTAAAATTTTTGCCAATGATTACGATAACCCACAGCACTCGAGGCATGTCTTCCACTTAGACAAAAATGATGCACAGAAATACAGGACTGTAGTACTGTAGTTGTTATAGTTGTATTCAGCAACCAGTTGTTGTTGGGGTTTTTTGTTCATCTAGTGTCATCACCACTGCTGTAGTGGAATGAATAGATGTCTGATGCTGACACTAGCACATCAACAATGGCTAGCTACCCAGTGTTAAAGTGTTACCTGTATGACTGTGAAATACTAAAACTTTATGAGGATACTTTATTATGTAGACTGGAGCAACCAGGTATCAAACCACCAACCTTTCAATTAATGGAAGACTTTCTGAGCTATGAAGTTGCCTTACACAGAAACTGTAAAGAAAAGTTAGAATAGGGCATTGTCCAGATCTTTGGAGAGCTTTTACTCAAACAACACCGTTATCATCCTGACTTGTTGACTTTTGGCGGCCCCTGATGAGTCTGTAAAACCTTTCTTCCACTTTTGAGTGATTTTATCAAGTTCTAAAGATTTCCGAAACATATGTTGTGTTTGTGTCCATAGGGTTTAATATGATGTCGTCCCACCCTTGACAACTATAACAGCATCAACTTTCCAAAAGGTTTAGGAGTGTGTTTATGGGAATTTGTGACCATTCCTCCATAAACACATTTACGAGGTCAGACACTGATGTTGGACAGGCGGGCCTGGCTCAAAGGCTCTACTCTAACATCAAAGATGTTCAGGTTGAGGTCAGGACTCTGTGCAGGCCAGTCAAGTTCTTCCACACCAAACTCGTTCATCCATGTCGATGTCATGATCCTGGGCCATGTTGGCCCAGCAGTCTTAGTATTCATGTCTTTTTGTATTTTGTTCCTTATTTGATTTCCCCTTGTGACTTTTATCCCCTGTGTGCCCCTCTATGTATCTGTGAGCCCTCGTCTCCCCTCGTGTTTCATTCCATGTTTCCCCAGCCCACTATGCCCGTGCTCTCTCTCCTCCTGTCTGCACCTCTGTGTACTTCCTGTTTTACTTTGACAGTCTCCCGTCAGTGTTGTTTACTCCTGCCATGTCTCGTTATGTTTATCTGTGTCAGCTGTGTTCCCCGTGTGCTTCCACTTCCCTCGTTAACCCTCTGTGTATTTATGTGCATGTCTCCCTCAGTTCAGTGTCGCGTCGTCAATGTCTCCTCCCCGAACCTGTGTGCTTTTCTGTGTTCCCTCGGTCCTTAGTTAGCATTCCCGGTTTAGTGCTGTTTCGTTGTAATGCCTGCAATAAAGCAGTGATTTTGAGTTCAGTTCCTGTCTCCGTGAGTTTTGCGTTTGGGTCCTCATCTGCCTCCACACAGCTAGTTCATGACAGTCATAATGTGAGCAAATACTTTTGGCAATACAGTGCAAATAATCCCTGTGACCCAAAAGTTCAGGCTTCAGACTGCTTGAAACACTCAATTTCAGGCAGTTTTCTTCTGCCTTTGGCACTGTATGATGTCAAAAAGAGTGGATATCTTAATATGGTAATCTTAAGATTTGTGCACAGAAGCCCCATCTCACTCACATTTAAACTTTTTTTTATTACAAGCAACTAATCAGAAGAAAGTTAGGATGGGAAGGGAGCTAAAACCGCTTATTTCAGATAGTGAATGAAGTAGGGAGCTGCACTAGTATAAAATAATTATGCTGAACTGTGAATCATAAAAAGCTACTTTAGTGGAGTCAAAGAATACAAATGTAGAGCTGGAAATGAGAATAGTAAGCCCAGTTTAAATGAACCTCTAAATTCATAAAGGGGCCATTACCATTAATGTGCAATCCATAGATATCAGCACAAGATATGGCAAGACGTGTGTGCAGCTACAGCGACCATGATGAGCCCTTGATTTTTATTATTTTTTTTGGCAGTTAATAGCTATTTGCATTCAACCATGTGCCTTAAATCCAGCTTCGTATTAGTAAGATGACTCCATATCAGTTGATTCAGTGCACAGTTTCTTCATCAATCAGAAACACATCAAACGCCCTTTCATACTTTGCAACCTATATGCAAATAATCGGTTGCGAATGGTAATATCATATGGAGCAGACGGCATATTTGCTGTGGGATTATAGTATGAAAAAAAAAATGCATTGCAGATATGCCATTTCAAATTAAACATGCAGCATTTTCCAGTATCTTTTTTCCCCCCAGATAGTCTAATTAATTTACTTCAACTATAAATAAATATTTAGTTCCCTCATAGCACAGCACACAGGGAAGAACCGGTTTGGTGCATCAAGTCTTCATTATACAGTAGTGTTCAGGGGTGTGTGGGAACAGCTAATCTTAAAATCCTTGCCACACAATAAACAGAGTGACAGAAAGGCAGGATGTATGAGATAAGTCGCCAGTAATGAAACTAGATGCCAAGAGGAGAGGACAGTAGACAGAGCAGAGGGGAATGTTTAAAATAAGTTCAAGAACAAAGATAAAGCCCAAGGATGATGTTATCTGCAGGATTGAAGAAAGCGTTTCAGTAACAGAATGGTCACAATCACTTAATCGGCCTGACTCCACCCAGAACCATCGCTGTATTCCATCATATGTTATTTCCCCTGCACCAAACAGTCAATTTTCACTTCGGGGAGTGTTTGCGTGTGTAGGGGTAACATCTGAGTAAAAGGGTTACAGAAAGCCTTGATGACTCTGTCATCACGGAGGATGGCCTTACATTACCAACTCTCAGCTCTTCAGTTCCGCTCCAGTCGCACTGAAAAAGTGTCCAATCTGAAATATGACATGTTATAGGCCAAGACTGAAGCATTAAAAATGTTTGTCTGCAGTCATGACTGAATTGGTCTCGGCTAAAATAAATAAGTATTTTAACAAAACCCACAGCAACAAGAACCCATTCTGTTATTCTCGCCACACTGATGCACAGTTATTACGTTTAAAAAGCCCCCCAAAAATCAGCAAAATTTATTTATGGCCTTAATTTTTATGTATTGTCCTGAGAAGGAATACATCTCATTCAATCACATCTAAACTTCCACCTAGAGTTTCCATTTTTGCTCTAGTTGTTTCAGTAACCAACTTTTCATATACCTTGGGAAAGTTCCAGCTGCTGGGGAGGGGAGAAAAGTGCTAAATTTTCCCTGCAGTGCAATCATGTCGTTATTTTTCTGGGAGATTTCCTAGCTAGTGTCATACGGACTAGCATACTAAAAGTTGCACTTATAGGCACCCAGTCTAAAAGCCAATGGTGTCATTATTCTATAGACTCCACACTGTGCAAGCTATATTTACATCATCATATTCATATTGAAAAGTAATTGCCGTTACCCTGTAAAGTAAAACTTTTTTTTTTTTTTTTTTTTACTAATTTGAATACTACCGCAGTCACTGTGTGAAATATTACTAAAACACTCAAGAAAATCTGTTTTAGTCTGACCCAGACTAAAGACTTTAGACTCAAACACCACATGAATAGAACAAACAAAATATGTAATAATATATTGTGGTTACCTTATCAACACAGCAAACATACACTATCTTATGCTGATAAAACGGTGACATATATTCTGTGTTGTGTGGCTCCCTTTAAACTTCCTTCCTTGCACTCTGATCTACCGCTGTACTGTACAGCATCGTCTCCCCCAACAAGCTTATTTCTAAAAGCTGCCGAAGCTCTACTCAAATCCTCTAGATCCCCGTCCCTGCTGGGGCCAGACCGCTGGCCAAACTGAGATCCTCAGACAAAGACTGGCCTGAAACTCCTCCTGATTTGGACAGGCACATGGCTGCCACGCTCCGCAAACACTATAACACCATCTCTGCGCTCATTTGTGAGGCCTTTAGCTATTCATGAGTTTGCGATTAGCAGGGCTTTGGTCTGATGGCAGCTCACCAGTTGTAAAAGTCGGCCTGGACAGTGGCCCCCCTCTGAGAGTGGCTGGTAACTTGGCCTCTAATGTGCCGACCTCACATGTACCAGGCGAGGCCCTGTCGGCGTTGCAGGACCAGGCTCCAGTAATGCTGCTTGACAAGCATTTTGAAAAGATAATAACGCCACAGGCTGCACAAATGTTGAAAACCCGTGTAAACATGGCACCAGAATGGAAGTTAAGGCGACATCTGCAGTCATCCATCGCTGATACCTGCATTCTTTCATGAAATCAAATCACTTTCAGAACTACTCTCTCATTTCTTTGTATGAAAATGTGGTCCTGTTTTGAGCCGACCTTAAACTTGATGACAGAGAATAGCACTGGATAAAAAAAACACCTTGCTGATGTCATCACAGTCCTGAATATTGTTTTGTTTGATAAAATTCAACTTACTCACCAGTCTACGAACCAGGGAAAGATGTCCAGTCTGGTTTTCTTGGAAGACTTAGATCTAACAAAGGGGCAGGTTCATCTGCATCAGTCATTGGTCTCATTCTCTAACCAGTGTAATAATAAAACACACTGGCTTGCTTAAATATATAAACATAAAAATATCTAATTCAACAGTGTGAACTTACAGAGCTTGTGGCAACATAAACCAAACGCTAAAGCTTAACAGCCTCTTACAGAAATAACACACACACAGACGAATAGGAATTTCATATCAAAATGGGAAATGGTTCATTATGCTTGTACCATAAAACTTTATTAGGTGCTACAAGAAACACTTGAGGTTCATTATAGCACAAAGTGCTTAAATGGTTTGTCATAGAATGCATATATGGAAAAAGCTCATGAAATATATGCTCTGAAAATGGTCAAAGGCTGTCTGTTCTGACAAGCTTTTTAGTTCAGGTTATGCTATCGATTTCGGTTATTTCATACTATCTTCAACAGTGTGTATGTCAGTATAGAAAGATCAAGCATGAAACTATTACCATCAAGTCAACACCTCAAACTTGTTGTTGTGTTCCTCAAACAATTCCTGAACCATTTCTGCTTAGTGGCAGGGCACATTATCCAGCTGAAAGAGGCGACAGCCATCAGGGAATACCGCTGAATACCATGATTTCTCAACAGAACATTGCCCAAAGCATTACACTGTCTCTGCCGGCTTGCCTTCTTCCCATAATGCATCCTGGTGCCAGATGTTCCCCGAGTAAGCAATACACACAAGAGGTTGCAAAAGTACAGACATTTTTTACTTAATTAGAAATATAGATAACTGTGTTAAAAATTCTCTGGTAAAAGCTGAAGTATTGATTCAACTTCTTTACTCAAATAAAAGGAAAAAGTAGACGCTCTGATATGCACTCAAAGTAAGTAAAAGTAAAAAGTAACTCTTCTGAGGATGTTTCTACCAGGTATTGTTGTTCAGAGATCGCTGAACCTTATGCTATATAAATGTAGCAAAATCATATTAATAAATTGAAATACAAACTTTATATCAGTCTAATTTTTAACTCTAATAAATGTACTTAGCTTGAACCAGCTATGTAGAACATGAGCCGAGAAAACGGATTCAAACAAATTCAGCAAGATGTATGCAGTTGTTCTGGATGATTTCCATCCCTACACTGTCAGTATACTCTTTATGGAATCTCTATACTAATTGGTATAACGTTGTTATACAGGTAGGGGTCAGCATGGGCAACCTGACTGATCTGCAACTATGCAGCCCTGTATTCAACAAACTGAGAAGCACTGTGTATTCTGGGACCTTAACTTTTTTGCCAATTTCAGCTATAGTAACTCTGTTGGATGGGACCACATGGGCAAACCTTCGCTCATCACGTGCATCAATGAGCCTCATCCACCCATGACCCTGTTGCTGGTTCCCCATTGTTTCTTCCTTGGGCCACTTTTGATACTGACCACTGCAGACCAGTAACACCCCACAAGAGCTGCAGTTTATGGAGATGCTCGGACCCAGGCGTTTAGACATCTCAATCTGGACCTTGTTAAACTTGCTTTAATTCTTACCCATTTCTTCTGCTTCTAACACATCAGATTTGAGGGCAAAATGTTCTCTCCCTAATATATCCCACCCATGTGCCATGATGTCAGTGGTCACAGTGTTACGCCTGATCAGTGCATGCATGTATGGAAGACACAAGGAAATATGCAAACCCCACACTTAAAGGCATGAGTCAGTGAAGAGGTTCAAACCCAGAACCTTTTTGCTGTGAAGTGACAATGTTAACAACACCGTGCTGCCCGCAAGTAGACGAGAAAATTGAAAAACACAACAAAACAAAAACACATTTCTCTTTCCATTTAAGATTAAAATGATCCTTCCTTGAATTTTTAAAAGCTCATAATACTTTTGTTACTTTGACTGATAATAGTTAAGATGTGTATTTAGGCTGTACTTACAAATGACATATTCAGTGCCAGAAACTATTTAAGTTAAAGAATAATGAATAGATGAGTATGAGGATACGTGCAAGGGTAGCAACTAGAATCACTGTGCATTGGTAGAAATCAGAAGTTGAACACACTGCAGAAGTTATTGCACATGCTTTTTGTAATACGCTTTGTGTGTGTGTGCGCAATTTTAAAAAATGTTTAAAGAACATATGATTACAAAAAATAAAGTGGGTTTATGGTTCCAGTAACATGAAGTGAAACAAAGAGAGATTTTAGAGTTCACTGGCTGGACAAACAGTTAATGGCTGAGCACAGTGTGGGCCAAAGCAGAGCAGAAGACAGTAGATCATGGTGTTTACAGCTAGTTAACAGCTCTGGACTGGCTCTGTCAGGCCCCGTGGAGAGATTGGAGGCCACTACCATCCAGGCAGCTTTCAGGGCTGTGTGCCTGAGGTTGGGCAAATTGAAACATGAGCTGTGGTGAAGACAATGTCTGCAGTAATGTGTATGTATTTTGCTTCTGCTATAGCCATAAACAAGTTCACACCTGCCAGATAAGCTTCTTTTTTTTTTTTTAACACCACATATTGTGTTAGTTTTGATCAAATATGTTAATGATGTGTTGATAGCAGCACAGTTTGACACAGCATGTGCTGCTGTTCACAGAAAAAAAAAAAATCAAAAGTCCTTCCTGATTTATAGTCACAGATTTGGTGCCCTGTTCTAAATTTCAGAATCAGTCCTTAAACCTATTTAAAAAGATAGTAGATGTAGATTTTTTATTTTTTCATCATCAGGGATCCAAATTTCCTCATCTTCGGTTTGGAAGCGAGGCTGCTGATTATATGAATGCTGCTCACTGGATCTTCAGAGCTGGGCCTAGTGGAATGTCTCCCCTCCTCTGTTTAAACAAAGCCTGAGATAAGATTTAAGGAGAATCCTTAAGGTGATCCAGCTGCCCTCCTCCAAGCTGCAGCAGGCATAGAGCCATAATGAAGACTGAGGAGAAAGGCTCAAAGACCCACCTCCAGAAGGCAGGGCAGCAGATGAAAACATTCCCTCTCTCATTTCCTTGCAGCTTATCCCCTCTTCAAGAAAAAAAAAAGACAGCCAAAGAGAGATGAGAAGTGGAAGGATGACTCTGTTTTAGTTTTGTCACACTCCTTTGCAGTCGTTTCCCTCGGTTTTGTTTCAGAATAGCCAGTGCTGTTGTCGCCAGTTGCTGTCATTTCACTGGCATTTTCAGTTTTTTTAAATTTACACGTGAAATAGTTGCAAATGATTTATGCATCGCATCCGTTCCTTACAGCAACATTTTAATGATTACTGTGTTTGAATTTTTTTCCCAATTATTCCTCATCTCCTTCTCTCCCACAACCAAAATGCATTTTGCCTTTTAATTGCATATAAAAAAAAAACAAACCTGAAAAAAAATGTTAACCAGCCAATTGCACCAAAATTGCAGAACATGCATATAAATGAATTTTGTCAAATGCACGATTACGTTACATCAAAAGAATGGTTAACATTTTGTCGCATCAGGCTGTAATGAACACAGACATATTTGCAAGACCAACGAATTTAAATGCAAAAAAAACAACAACATACATATATATATATACATATATATATATATGCATACTTATATGTAAACATATTAAATCATCATTCGGACTAATGCTGTGTGTTGTTCAGGATAATCCAGTGTGAGGGAGGCAGAGTAAGAGAGAGGGAGGAAATAATTAGCAGAGAGAAGCGATTGCACTAATGAGAGGAGAATTTGACTAGGATACTTTACTTGACCCCCAGTGTTCCTTGGCTGTCCAAGAAAAAAAAGACTGATTTATAATTATACTCTGCAATGCACCATGAAATTGTTATTGTGGAATACCTTTTTGAAAATGTTATCAAACAATTACTTTAATTTTTTCCCCCTGGAAACTGTTGCACATGTCTACCTAAAATGAGATGGTGGTGCAGAGTCTCCTGCCTGTCATCCACTGCTGTTCATGCAGATGAGCTCTTTTTTCCCCCCTTCTTCTTCCCTTCCCCAGAGTCTCTGTTCCGAGGGATGCAGTGGCAAATAAAATAATACTCTGATAAAACTGAAATATTTTATGACAGAATGATAATCATTGCAAGCATACGTGCCACTGATATGGGCCTGTTTCGGTTGGGGGAGGAGAGGAAATAATCCTTTTTGTGGGCTTTAAAAAATGAATCTCAGTTGAATCACATCAGAGGGAAAAAAACTCAAAGACAGTTCCAAGATGAGCCAACTCCAGGAGAAAATGACCTCCTCGTTTTGGTGATAAAGTTCTAGCCAAAATATGATATCAGCCTGCGACGTGACTCATTAGAAATGTGTGTATGGCGTGGAGGCAGCTCTCCCTATCTGCCAGTGCCTGGCTTGCCGACTGATAAGAGGCAAATGCAAATGTCCTGATAAGAACTGAATGCAAATATTTATGATATGATATTCCCTGGGAATTATGTGTGGATAAAACAAAGTGTATTATTTCCCTGTAATTCTTTCAGGTTTGCCAAAATGTCCTTTTTTTGCTTTCGGAATTTGCATTTCTTCAGAATTGATTGGGCCTGCGTATTATGTTAAGCTATTTGTTTGCTGAGGATGGTAATTAGTTACTGTAATTACAGCGATGACAGTTGCTAAATTGTTTTTAAAGCATTACAGTGTGTCTGTGCCAGAAGATTGCAGTACTTATTTTAGGATTTAAGCATTTGCTGGAAACACTCCCACTCTAAGGCCAAAGTGGGAATTTTTTGAACTACAAAGCAGCCATTTTCTAAGCAAAGACGTTTTTGAAAATGTCTGTTAATTTGCACTAATTGCTGGTTTGACTGTGTTGTGGAGTTTCTTCTCCGATCAGGGACTTGTCACTGATACGATGTCTTCGGGGATCAAAATGGGCTTGAAATAGTTTAAATACATGTGTTTGTTAGCTTTGTACTCTCATTTAAGTCAGACTTTTAATGTTCTCTGTCACCCAAGAAACAAATTGCTGTTGAAGGCACATTTGTAATTATGGTTCCCAGTGTAGCCTATACAGTCTTTCAAGTTTAGTAAACATTAATTAGTGTGGACTCAGACAGTTGGGTGTTTTAGAGGGCGTTTCATGTACAACATAAACAACAAATGTCTAAATCACATGGATCGGGTATGCTAGAAGTGAATGTGCATATTTCTAATGAAGAAATATAAAACATAAGCAAGGCAGACATACTGTGGACCATAATGATGAAGCAAGATCTGTTCGAATAAGACTCAGGGACTATGAAGGCAGAGCAGGTGTGGGTCAGAATAATCTGTAGTGCCACAATAAATTGGTGCTGAGGGTTGTGATTATATTTATGCAATGTAGAATTTGCATAGTTATTCCTGTTTAGGTAAAACACATACCTAGGTTCGACACTCGTCACTCCTCAGACACTCGTCGCATTCAATTCAAATATATAATGCCAAATCACAACAACAGTTGCCTCAAGGTGTTTTATATTGCAAGGTACAGACTCTATGATAATGCAGAGAAAACAGAAAATTCCAACAATCAGACAACCGCCAATGAGCAAGCACTTGGTGAACGTGGGAAAGAAAAACTCCCTTTTAACAGGAAGTAGTCTCCAGCAGAACCAATCAGGTGACCATATGCCCAACCAATATTTGCTGTTGTTCCACTGGCGAATGCATTAGACAACTGTGTTTTTAAATTGAAATAATAATAATTTTACTTGGTCACATTTGAGTAGATTGGTGGATATATATATTTTCCCCTCACCCCCAACCACTTGCAGCAGATTGCTGCCCCTCCCTGAGCCCTGTGAAACCTCATGCCAGAGATTCCTTCCTGTTAAAATGGAAGGTTAACACCCAAGAACCCCCATTCTTGGGTGTTAACCTTACAATATAAAATGCCTTCAGGCAACTGTTAGAAGATTGTAAATAAAATTGAATTGACTTGAACACATATAATTGGTTGTTTTACGTTTTTCCAATCAGAAACGTTTCTTTACTCTAACACGTATCCTACTTAAAGTGTCGGCTGCAATATAATTTTTGATGGCACTGATGAAGACTACAGACTGTTCTTCATGCTGCAGGTGTTGCTGGAGCTTCGACCTCTTTAGACCCTTGTTCTTCTCTATGCACCTTGCAAGTAGGTAAAATCTCTATTTTGTTTCCCAAAAATGTAAGATAAAAATGTGCATGACATTCAACCAGAAACACGATACCGTCTTTATGTTTTATTCTAAAAATTTTTTAAAAGAAATTAAAAGTTATTCAGTTTGATAAGAGAAGTGAACGATATTTAGACTTGCAAATATGTAAAAAAAAAAACAAAAAACAAAAAAAGGCTAGATTTAAATATTAAGAACTTGCTAGTCATATTTTGGTCAGTTAATTAACTAATTCAGTCAACTGTTATCTATTATGACTCGTGCAGATTTTTGTTATGTCATTCTAACTAGTTGAAGGTAAGAGGTATGACTTTGATACAGCAAACAAAGACATTCAGGTGATGACTGTGAGCATTTAATGTGTCTTGAACACAAAAAAAGAAACAAACGATTGATTCCACCCCTTCTGGAAATGAAACACACTCTGGTCCCACTTCTCAGGGACCCCATGGGCAACAAGCCTAGTTTACTTCTCAAGCATTACGCTAGAAGTGCATAATTGGATTTACTATTAACATAATCGGACAGCGTGCATGTTGACTTGGATATTCCCCTGTGAGCTGCACTGCTCTTCTAAACCTTAACGGAAGATGGTGAATGTACACCCAGGTCCCTTGAGCTGCTCTTTGTCTCTCTAACTTTAGGCCCACTATTGGAGGAGGTTCTATACAAGGGCTTAAAGTGAAAACATTTTTCTAAGAAATGTGTCAAAGGGAAATTACTACAGCTGGGTTGTGATCACCTCTAGCATCAGAGACAAACCTCTTTTAATCTATATAACATCCTTACAATAGATATTTAGTAATAGACTTGCACATCTTGGCATTTTCCTTATTTAAAAGTAATAGTCACCTTTTAATTTGTAGCCTTGACTGCATGAAAAAAAATCTACCACCTTATTGCACTGGTAAGAAAAGCATTCAGCCATGAACAAGGGGCCTCAGCAACTGCGATTCAGCATGAGGACACTGATTCTTACTGCCTGAAGCCAAATGGAAACTCTGCCTCAAAGACACGGATTCAACAGGAGCAAGAGGATAAAGCAAGAGGAACAGTGCAGATAGAAACACAACTCAAACAACAGCATAAGTCGGTGCAGTTCTGTCAGTGAAAATGCTCGCTAGTGGAACAGAAGCGCGGCCTTGGTGCAAAGGGTGAATTTCTCATGATTTGTCTCTATTGCATAAATACCCCAGCATCCCACAAACCCAGCCTGAACCCATCCTTGCCCCCACACACACACACACACACACACACACACACACACACACAAACACACACACACACACACACACACACACACACACACACACAGCATCCATATTAGATGCACCCGCTAGTTCTTAATTAACACCTACTGCAACCATAATAATAGAATCGTTTCCCCCTTTCTGAAATCCCTTTGAAATTAGGCAGGATTAAGGAAAGTTGGTTGCTAAATTGCTGTGTGCATCTGTAATTTAATTGCATCTGAGGCCATTAATTAATAAGGTGCCTCCTTTAATAGTTAATGTATAATTGCTATTAATTAACAGCCAGTCTTGATAAAGTGTCACCAAAATCAAACAAAAACAATTAGCTTTTTGAGGTAAGTGTCTTTTAAAAGCCTCATTATTAGTACTAGAGGTAATATACAGTAGTTAGAATGATAAAGAAGGCAGCGTAGATTTTAATTTGGATGGGGACAGAACTGGGGGAAAAAAAACACAGTTGACATCCATAAGGGAATTACCATGCGGTAATTATGGGATAAGCTCATTGTAACATGATAAATAATGCTGTGAATCTGTCCCCTCCAGTTAGGTTGCCTCCTCCTTTTATTAGGGTGGACTTTAATTCCACATCTTGTGCTGTAGCTGCTGAGAAAAAAAAAGTTGCTTATTTTTGTCAGTGTGGTAAAGTCTGAACGCAAATAGCAGGCACTATGATAGCTTTTAAGGCATCCGTTGTTAAGATATGTGTCTGTTCTAAATGCCACTCCTTGATAAAAGCAGTCGTGTGAAGTCCTTGTTTGGGTCTCCCCTTGATCACAGTGTCACATGGGATAAATATAACAAGTAATAACTCAGACAACAGTGCATACGCATGACCACTATTTCACATATTTGGTGTGACTAGCACCATTTCTGTTTGAACTAATGTCACATGAGCCATAGTCAAGGAGAAATAGCACCAAAACAAGATGTTAGCTTTGTTCTGCTTATCTGGTATAAATCAGTAGGTTGTGGTTTTAGGCAAGATTTACAAGCAGAGTGTTCGCTGGTGCAAAATGAATTGGGTGCCAGGTTGAGAGGCATAAATATACATCCGAGCACGGAACTTTAAACAAACCCGACTATTATTTGCAGTGCCATATTACCATGAATACAAATGACAGCATGACCTCAATTTTCTGTGCCGTGTGAGAGTGGAGGAAACCAATGGTTTAAGTGCCGTTCCATCCCAAAGTGCTTGTTTGGTCTCACTTTCACTCCTATCACAGAGTCAACAATCACACTGCTTAGCATTGGATTTGTAGAAATAATATTCAGGGTCCCTGTCCACAGGCGACTATTATAACCCATTTCTCCCTGCAATGTGGTTTATTGATAGAAATACATCTCCAACATACACAGAGCAGTCTGAGCATGCTTTAGCCTTTATTTAATGAGGCACCAGCAGCAGAAAAGAATCTGCAGAGGAACAAACGTTTAGCCTCGGAAGTCATTTTCACCTTGGTTCAGTGTGGAGAGAACCTCCAATCCGCCCGCTAAACAATTACAGCATATTAGCTACTTGTCAGTCAGACCTTTTGGAGACGATACATCTCCATTTATTTCCTCTCAACATTTTCTCCCACCGCTCGCTCGCCTCCTCTGCTCTCCTTTCCCCAGACAGGCAGGGATGTGCGGGGAGTCCACAGGGAGCTGTGGAATATTTCACTCCGCCAGTGAGGCACCCAGTGGGAATAGGGGTTGAAACTGTGTGAGTATGTATCTCATTAGTTCAGTTATGTAATTTGGAGCACTGATAATCCTCCAGGACTGCCAAGTTGCGCACCTCAGAAACAAGAGTCTGAGTCGTCAACATGCAGCCAAGTACAGACTAAGCTGCTAATTGCTGGGTGTGGTAATGTGACTGGTAATGTAAGCTACAGTCCTCTGTGGTATTATGGGTAAACACTGTGGTAGACTGCTAACTGGTGAAATGTTTTGACACCTGCTTAGGTGTCGGCTAATACATTCTGAATTTGAAAGCAATGAAATGCTAATGTGTGCAACAAAGCTGATCATTTGTTATCAGAGGGTCAATAAGCATGTAATGATAAAGATGAGGGGTATTTTTTCCATTGGTACCTAAATGAAATTTGAAGCTGCGCAGTTAATATTTTATATTAACAGTGGCTCAAATGATTAATTGTACATTTGCATATTCCAGGGACAGCGCAAATGTTTAGCTTACTTTCATCCACTTGAATATCTACAGACCACTCCCAATTTTTCCAACGATTCCAACAATAGATAAATGCTCTAATACAATGCACTTCTCCCAAGTTCTATTATGCTTTTTAACATCTGTGATTCTGTAGTCTAACCACTCTCACAGCAGCAAGCAGATGAAAAAGCTTCGATAAATTCACTTTACCAGGCACTTAGCAGCAAAGAGACAAAGCTACTAGCTGGAGAAGACAGAGACAAAAAGATGAGCCAAAAAAAGAATGACTACTGAACTTCGATTAGTCTAATAGCCAGAGGGCCAACTCACTACAAATCCCTGCTAATGCTTCTCTGTGCTTGTCTGATATTTAAATAAACAACTGTTTGCTAAAATGTTCACTGCACTTCTTCTTTCGGCCGTCCCCTTATTCACAATGGGTCACCACCGTAGATGGATCCACATATTAGACTGACACTTATTTTTACTGCATCTCTCCCAGGGGTTTGTGCCTCCTCCTGGTCTCAAACCAGGCATTTTGAGTTAATCCAATGTGTTAGCTACTCCTGTTTTATAAAGTAATAATATATTGGATGTGCACTAGCTTGCTTTGCTCCCCTAAGTGATCAAAAGTTAGCTAATCTTGCTTTAACCTTGTAACTAAAATTAGAATTTTTAAATGTTCATGCTTTGCTTTGCTATAAATACACACACACACACACACACACACACACACACACACACACACACACACACACATATATATAACATATATAAATATAAAAGTTTATCAAATCTTCTCTGATAAACAGGCTGAATTCAACCACATTATGTCCAATATCTTGATCAAACTTTAGCTCCACCCACTTTCAACATGAGCACCTAATGACCCAGAATTCAAAGCACTCTTTCGGGTTGTCAGGGCTTTCAAATAAATAGCAGTGAACTTTAACCCGGTGCTATTTGAGCCTGGTCTGCTGTGCCCAGAGCTGCTGGTTGTGTTTCCGGCCTGCTAATCAGTGAGTGATGTACAGCTGGGGCACTAGGTGAATACACTTAACAAGGTGCTGGGATGGATGTGGGATCTGAGGGAAGACGTGCAAATCAAACAGGCACACCTACCCATATATCTTATTCAAATCTTAATCTGACCTTTGTGTGTGTGTGTGTGTGTGTGTAATGTTTGCAAATCAGTGAAAATCCCTGGCATTCTTTTAAAGCAGCGGTCCCCAACCCCCGGGCCTCGGACCGGTACTGGTCTGTGAGGCTCAGGTGTGAAATGTATGGTTTTCAGGGTTTATATCGGTTTTCAGTGTTATTTTGTTATCGTTTTTATCGTTAACTCTGTTGTCCTGGGTCTTTTCACGTGTGTTATGAATAAATTTTCTTTTTTTCGGTACCGGTACTAGTTTTATTTTGTTGTATTTATCCGCAACACCTTAAACGCCAGTCCGTGAAAATATTGTCGGGCATAAACCGGTCCGTGGCGCAAAAAAGGTTGGGGACCGCTGTTTTAAAGGAATGCCTGCATGTCTGCATCTCAGTATATATTTTAGCGTAACCACTTGGTGGCACTAAACTGAAATTTCTAACGCAGCACATAGTTGCTTTCACGATGCTGAAATGTAAAATTTTGGCCAACACAGAAGTGTAATAAATAAATCACTTATTTTAATTTCATTATGGTTTGAAATGATGAAATATGAGAGGTGTGGCTGCTTCTGCTAACCAGTGGGTGTTTTCACAAAATTGATTTCAAATCACAGAAGTAGGCCTTTCAACCATGTTGGTGCTTGTGGCACCTGTTCTAGCGGTTATTTCATAACTCATGCATCTTTCTGTGCAGGTTACTGACCACACTGTTCAAGAAGTCTGGGCTCGAGTTGGTGAGTAAAATTCTAGCATTTTATTACTGATAGCTTTGTCCGCTATGTATTCAGTGGATGCATCGTGAAAACGTGAGCTGGTACTCTATACTTTTAACTAAATACAATCAGCTCGGGCCCCACAAAACTAAAATGGCAATGGCCATGATTGAGGCCCCGAACTAGTGGCTGGCATCCAGTTTTTATATGCATGGCTGCCTATGATATCACTCAGTTACATGCAAGGCATTGTGATCAGCGCATAAACAGTTGTAGTGTATAAAATACTGCATTGCTGACATGTGCTAATTTTGTCCTTAATAAAAATGTGCAAAAAGTAGAAAACAACATTTAGTTGGATGAGCTTTTGTTTTCAAGTGTAACACAGCTAGAAAGTGTAGTGGGTTTGGTAACTAATTCATCCAGATCTATGATGGTCATTTTGATATTAAGGTAGATAAAATGTACCTTACTGGAGCTTCAGGCTGTAGCCTGGACAAATCATTGTGGTCAGCTGGGACGGTTCACTGGCTGAATGGGTGAAGCTTTCAACACTTGACCCTCTCCTTGGGATCACTGCAGGGTCTTCAACCCCAGGAAGGGCAGGAAAAAAAACGGTGTCAGTATCATGTAGTGTGAGATGCCATGTCCAATAACAAACGAACAACATAACATCATTTAACCTTTACAACACTTGTATTGATCCATCTGGTTGTTATCACACTGCGATCACAGCTCAGGGCTTGGCTCAGCTCAGCTTCAGGGGCTGTTTGAATCCACCTCACAATATTACTAGAAGACAAAGAGATCTAGCCCTTCTGTTTTTTTAACCCTGTCCTTGGACCATCCTTCTCCCCAGACCACTTTGTCTGTGGAACAGCGGGAAGATGTGTAACTGGCTGTTTCTCTGCGATGACTAAATATACAATGGGAGGTATGAGATAAAATCTTGGCACACTGGAACAGAATGATTAAGAAAACACCCACACAATCCCCCTGATGATTTTCCAGTGATGCAAGAGAGTCTCTACAGTCATTGTGAACATGCAAAGATGCATTTATTTACTTCTGGGAAGATATGATTCACAATAACTTAATCAAGTGTTTTTCATCTATATTATAATATTCCCATAATAGATGCAGCTTTAGAGCGCGTATTAATGAAGATGCTGATTGATATTTGGATACTTTACCCATTTAAACATGCAGTCTCAATTAAAACAGAAAGCAGAGCAAAAAAGCACTGATTTGCTTTGAAGTATAGCATTATAACATAGGATGGAGCTGAGAGAAGTTGACTCCCTGCCTCAGGAGACACGCACCCAGATGGATTCACATACACCCAGATGGCCTGAGTTGTCAGGCTGTTCTGTTGAAAGCTGTTGCTCAGTTCACCTTACTGGATTTATCTTCTACTTGTAAAATCTGAGCCCTGTACTGCATCAGTGAAAGTTTTGTTATTTCTCATGTACAGTAGCTTACAGTCATGATTGTCAATATCAAAGAAAAAAATCAGTGGGTTTGATTGCGCTAACACTGACAGTAGCGATATCCAACACAAGGCGCAACCATATAAACTGTATTAAAAAGATTTTTTTTTTCAGTTAGAAACAGGGCTTAGCAGGGCTTTTTTCTCATGTTTAAGGTGTAGCACCTGTGTACCAGTGACCAGTAGGAAATACTACACTATACTACACAAATACTGCACTATCAAAAGCAGAAATTTTGAAAACTGTAAAGAACTTTAGTTTGTACGGCTTGACTCATTTCCAGGAGCAAATAGAAATATAGAAGGTGACTGCTGTGAAGATGATTATCATGCATATAAAACAATGGAATAAGACAACATACAGAATTATTCCTTTACTTGAAATGAAAACAGTACGAGAGGGATAGTGCCTAAAGCTAACTATCATTTCTCATGTGGCATGTGTCAAACTAACCGTATAAAAGCAAACCAATCAGAGGCGCTGCAGGGTGAGCAATAACGCCAGTGTCCCGTGGAGTCTTTTCAAAGTAAAAGCTATCTGGAGCATCACATATTGACTCACAGCTATTTTCACTTTCGGCTTGAAAAAAAAAGAGAGGTCCAGTGCTTTGTGACCTTATAGTTGGTTGTTGATGGCCTGAAGTGACCCTGTTTGGATAAGAAGGTGGAGTGGACAGAACGTGAGAAACAGCTATTGACCATGAGATTTTTTTACTGGGCTTTAGTTTACTTGGGCATTTCCCACAGAAGCAACTGTAGGGACTAACTGTATATAGAGAATGACATGGCTACATTACCCACTACATAGCTACATTACCGACATTACCCACTGGTTTGGGGCTCAGAATCCAGAGGTGATCATATCTGGATGAGAGGATGGAGTGCTAAGTTATCAAGTAATTCTAGCAGACATGGTTAGGAAGCTTATAACATAAACATTGTAGCTGTAGATGAGAGGTCCACTTCATAGGTTTGAATTAACAGAGAGCCATGAATCTTTTTGAAATCAAGAACCATTTTAAAGATAAACTGCTTCCATACTGTTTGAGAGCAGAAAGTCATGCAGATGTAACTACGGAGGATAAGGCTTAGACAGTGGTCAACAATAGCTAGAGAGATATTGATTTCAGCTGTGATTTTTATGCTATAATGATGGCTTTATTAAAGGGAACAAATATTAACGGCAAGTTGTTAACAGGCTGGAAAAAATATGTCCAAGCAGCATCTTGTAGCCTGCAGTCAAACCTTTTCCAATTAGTGTGAGAAAGAGAGCAGCAGGCATAAAAAGAGCGCAATGACATAGCCACAGCCAAAGTTATCAAATTTGCTGTGAATACTGATAATAGATATGTATGCTTAGGAAAATGGTGCTTTAATAGAGTTTTTAACTGTAGATCTAGAATAGAAAATTGGACATACATTCTAATTGAATACCTGGTTGAAAATGCACCCGGCACACTGTTATAAATCATCTGGAATCAGTTTTCTCAAACTCCTCTCTCCCTCTCGCCCACTTTACAAACACAGAGCAAGGCTTTTTCAGCCTCTGATAAGTGTTAATAAATTACCTGAATTTGAAAATTAATGGCTAGCCGCCTGCTTCAGGGAGATATCATTGTGTTTCATGAATATTTTGATTTTGTGATTAGATCAAAATGCTGTGAATTCCTAAACAGCCCCTATGCACAAGCTCCACTGATCATAAACTCTTCCCTTCTTAAAAAATAATTCATTCCATGGAAATGTGCTGATATGGAATAATTAGACCGAGTTTTGCCAGTATTTTTCTGCTGTAACATTTGCATGACTTTAGATCTCACCTGACTGATCTGCTCCAAGCTGAGGGAAAATATATGTTTTTGTGTGCGGCTCCCCCCAAAATTTACCTTGCCAGGCGAGATAATGGCTTATATTGTGATGTTAAAGAGGCTTGTATTTACAAAAAGAAACAAAGGCGAGCCGGTTGCCAGTCCTGGAGGACGTTGATTAGGCTCTTCCTGTCATTTCCCATTCATACTCTGTATCAGTGGCATTCCCGCTCATCTGCGTTTGTGCACGATAGGGATCAAATAGATCTTCGCACAGGTATGGCTATGTGAAGGAGGGAAAGCGTGAACAGCAGCGGAAACTTTGCCTTAATACTGTTCTTGGGCTTGCCTCTATTTCTGCACATGAAGATCCTGAATCTGTTTGCCTGGATCGCTCTCTCTCGTGCACACATCATTACTGCTCAGAAACATGAAAACACATGCCCATAATCATATACCAAGGCACACAGAAACAGAAGGTACAAGATTAAATAATTTATCTCTGCAAAAAAAAGGGGAAAAAAGGCAGTCAACAGTTGTATTACACTCCTGCCACAACCAAAGCATAATGTGCAGCATTCGCATTTTGTTTGGATACTCTTCTTCCTCCCCCCTTTCTCTTTTACTCTGGTGTTGGCTCTTTTACTCTCCCTCGCTGGCACATGGGAATGTGTGTGGTGCAAGAAAAATAACAGATACTCCACGTGAAGTTGCACAACTTCAGATCTTAGTTAGCCAAAAGTGTGCTTTCAAGCGCAGAGGGATGCTGGTGGCTGCATGTGTTTGTGTTTGTGTGTGTGTGTGTCTGTGGTGGAGGTGGTGGTGCACGGGGGGGCATACATGCACATGAGTGTGTGTGTGCCCGGCAGCTGCACGGGGCCCCAGGGACAGGGCTGTGTAGATTGGGTCTCCTCAACCCACAGCTCATTAGTGGAGAGTGAAAGGAATCCACACAGATGGCTGTCAACGTTCAAAAAAGTCGGCTGCGTGAGACATGTCAATTGAGGTTTAAGTTCCTTCTGCTCGTTTCTGTGACACTGCAGTATTCAAGCGATATTTGTTTATTCTCCCCAAAAAGTACAAAAACACAGAAGCCTGGTGACATCTGAAAATGTGTTTTCTAATGAGCGCTCAGACTACTGAACAGGAGCCTGCACTTGTCATTCATCACCACAAATTACTCGTTCTAACTTGACATGTTTTCGGTGCTACAGATGACGGGCTTGTCTGTTCTGCAAACACCGAGAATGGTCGGCGTTTAAACTGGAAATATGGCATTGAACAGTCCGGCAAGACGCCATGGAAAATCAATTAGATTGTTTACCTGTCAAAGTTGGAATGGAGGCCGCGCCACTAACGGTCGCTCATCATTTTCACTCCAGCACTGTCACCTTCTCTCCTCCTGTTATTCAATTAATGCAATTGAATACACAGTTGTGATATAGCGTCTTCTCACAGCAGGGGGGTTTATTTGACCGTGCACACTCTGCCAATATGCTATACTGGACCCGTATGGAAATGGCTTTGAACCTCATGAAAGTACTGTAAAAGGTTTGAACCGGCAAGATAAAAGCACTCAAGATTGTGTGATATTTGCTGCTGTGACCGTGGGTCAGCGGTAAACGGAAAATACAACAGCCTTTAAAAAGAAACCCTGCATACTTGAAAGTGAAATATAGCTTGTAATTCAAATTAACCCTGTTTATGGCTGTGTCTTTGTAACACATCTATTACTGAAAAACAAGGAGGGAAAAAAACAGAGGTTGAACGAGGATGTTTAGACAGCCAATGTAAAGCTCGCTCTGCCTAAACACGCACATGCAGTAGCTGCAGGAGACTATTACATAGATTATATGAAATTTATCCTCAGCTGGCGACAAAAGCTGAAGCTACAGAGCAAATTTACAGCAGCTGGTTTTTTTTGGTTTGTTTCTTATTTCTTAATAAACCTCTCACGTCAGGTACGTCAACAAAACTGACTTGTAGAACAAACTACGTGCGGATTAGGGAAGATTCAGGAAGCTGGTCGGGGAGAAAGTTGACTTGCTCATTCACTGTGCAGTGTGGATTAAAAGTTGCTCTTGGACCGGAGATGCTACTTTTCTAGTAAATTGTACATAACAGCAATGTGAACACCACTTGAGCTGACCTACTTATGGGGTTCAGAAACTTTTTATCCTGCAGCCAAGTCTAAAAATAACCCTGTGGCCAGTTTTAGATTCATCTCAATGGTAACCCTGACAGTTTTGCAGAGTGCCAGTGACAGAGTCCTGTTAAGCAGCAGCAGCAGCAGCAGAAGCAGTCGGCAGCAGCTTAAACACTGTTCACCGCATCAGTGGTCTCTCCTCTTAGAAATCTTTTTCCTCTACTTGGAAATTGGAGCACAATTAAAGAGCATAAATTGCACTGAACATGCATTTTCAGCTCTAAATACATACAATGGTGGGTACAATATCACAATTTTATGCATCTGTGAGTTCAATAAACTGTACTCTACCACGATTGTTGCTATGAATGCAAAATCTTTTTTTTCCTCCCCTTTTCATTTTCTTGTTTGCTTATTGAGCTCTGCGCCAGAGATCAATGTGAAGTAGCGCCCTTTTAATCATTTACTGTGAATGGCAGCAAAAAATGATCCTGGGAACAAATTGGTTTCATGTCCAAGCAAAAATCACATGGAGTTTTTGTGTTCTCTTTTCTTTCCCCTCCTTTTCTTTTCTTTTCTCTTTTTCTGCATCTGTGTGTCATTGTGAAGACATTCTGTCTCTGGCTGTACGCATCGCTCCTTTAAGATGATTTTGGAATTAGAGGCTTTTCATACAGCACATATTATGTAGCTTGGTGGGACTCCATTAGCC
The DNA here is from genome assembly GCF_051167445.1 of Perissodus microlepis. Classification (NCBI taxonomy): domain Eukaryota; kingdom Metazoa; phylum Chordata; class Actinopteri; order Cichliformes; family Cichlidae; genus Perissodus; species Perissodus microlepis. The sequence goes on along the minus strand of NC_140471.1, from coordinate 16,994,051 downwards.
TGAATCAAAGAGGACAGCAGCCTGCGTGGAGCTACACAATAATGTGGCAAGCCTGTGTTTCAGCAAATAAATAACAAATCCACTGCTTACAGTAGCAGCCAATGCAAACTAACTAATTAAAAGATGAAAGGGGGACGTCTTCCTTGCAGTTTTGATGATGCCTCTTTTTGCGTCGAATGGTAACACGGGGAGTGCTGAATGCTCGGCCAAAATGAGCTAATAAGGATCTCGAGCAGCTAATGCTTCCGATTTGCAGGGTTCCCAGCAGTAACCTGCTCTAAGTGGAGAGAGTGCAATTAGGACAAAGAAATGCTGTCCCTGAACTGACACTGGCCTGTGGGAAAACTGACTTCCCCCACTCCCTCCTTTTGAATCTATGGTGCCTTTCCTCCTCTCACCACCTCCTCTCTCCTCCAGTCTTCCTTCTCTCCTCTCAGAGCATCTTGGGAGCATTGAGCTCAGACAGCGGGATTAGTCAGGGATCCATCTTGAGACGCAGATAATGTTTTTTGCACGCAGACTCCCCTGCTCTGCACTGGCTTCTGCTTCACTGATTAGAACTCAAAACTCCAACAGAAATGGCTATTTGTTCTTAAGCTGTTTTGCCCCCCAACCCCCTTCCACACCGCTTCTCTTCTCTTTGTTGAGCTGTTTTTGTCAACCATCCCTCTTAAATTCAGCGCAATAACGAGTCACAAGTAGGTCAGGCTAGCACCGCAACCCGGCAGTGTCTCGGCCTCCAAGTGGACTGACAGCGACATCAAAGAGCCACAGGGCTGTTTAAATACGCCCTCTGGTCTTTCCGTCTCGCGCCCATCCAAATGGCTGAAAGCGGGTGGCGCTGCTGCTACGTTTTCTTCTAAGTTTTCTTCCTTCACAATGTAAACCAATTTCAGGGTTTGTTTGAGTAGCAGAGCCTTTACCTTAACGTGAGCAACTTTTTTTTTCTCCCTTTTCCCCCCAACACTGCAAGTAGCATAAGTTGAGTCTTTGAGTAATACACACCTTAACAGTTGCGCACCTGTAGTTGATGTGTGTGTGTGTCTCTCTGTGTGTGTGTGTGTGTGTGTGTGTGTGTGTGTGTGTGTGTGTGTGTGTGTGTGTGTGTGTGTGCGCTCGCAGCCTTACCTGCCTGTCACCATGAGTGACAGGAGAAGTGGGGGGGTGTTCGGGAGCCCAGCAGCTGGCGTCACACCTGCACAGTCGCACACACACTTCCATTGGGGACCATCGCGTTCCCTCCTTCTTTGTTAGCAAGCAGAGACACTTTACAAATAATTTATTTGTTTCGCGCTTGTTTTTCTTTCGGTTTCCTTCTGGCAATTTGTTGTTGAAATAATTTATATTCAAAACAACAGCGATGGAAATATACAGAAGAAAAACACTGACAAAGTCTCACATGACAGGCAACTTGTCTGTGCACTTCAGTGGGAGCGAAAGTTGAGAAGTAAAGATAAAGCACGCTAACGCAGATTTGAAAAGGCAGATTTTTGGCCCAAACAGACTCACCAGTTTAGTCTCCACTTTAACTTTTGCAATTATTTAAATCAAGCAAGCTGACATTTGAATATTAATAGACTTCACTTACGCACACGAAACAATTACATGTTTTGTGTGATTGTCACGAGGGGTGAAAAAGAGCCTCAGTCCCTGCTGTTATACACCCACCCCCCCACACACACACACACACACACACACACACACACACAAATACACAGCACTGAGGCAGGGCCCGAACAAATTTAATTTAGAGACATTCTCTCCTTCCCTCCACATCCTGGGCTTTTAAGACACTGAAGTGACTGTTCTTCGCCCGTGTAAAAGAACCCCATTATCAAAGCATTAAGATATGATTAAACTGACATTTTCTTAAGAAAACGAAAAGAGTTGGGAATAAAGGGAAAGAGAGAACTACATACTCCAGATCTTATCAGTGGGAAGGTGGGAGGAGGGGGTGCGGGTGTACATACTGATCTTTGAAGGAGCTTATTACAGAGCAAGCTAAGAAGACAAGCGCAGTGGTGTACTGATCAGAGGTATGCAAGCCAAATGCACCTGCTAGATTTCGCTATCATCCACAGAGTGTCAGTCAGTGCTGAGGCCCCTGACTGACGCTGGGTGCAACCGGAACGCTTCTCGGGGCACACTGCAAGAAATATCCAGCTTAGTCCAGCACTGGAGGCTTGCAGAAGAGCTGATAACAGTGTCCTTTAAGGAAAAAGGGGTGAGAAATTAAAGTGGTTTTTACTTGTTCTGAGATTTTTTTTCAAACCATGAAACATATCTGTATGATGTTATCACCCATTGTGAAGTATAAATCTGAGATGCAAATGGTTTTATGCTTCCAGATTTTCACATTATACATTTCAGGCCACAGAAAGTTTTTTTCTGACTCAAAAACATTTGTTTGAGCATTTTGACAGAAAGCGTCGATAGTCATATGCTTCTCAGCAATAGATGCAAAAACCTTTGATCATATTATAAGATCTGCTAAAGATACAGTTCAAGAGAAGAGTGGATTTTGACAGTGTGTTTCTGCCATCCTGTTGTTGTTGGTCTTTTTTGTACTCGTCTGCTATATTTTTTCAGCGTGTTTGTACTTTGTTGCTTAAACAAATCATCACTGTCAGTGTCTCAATTCTTAATATAGTCACCTTATGTGTATATGTGTGTGTGTGTGTGTGTGTGTGTGTGTGTGTATATATATGTATATATATATATATATATATATATATTTATATTAGGGGTGCAACAATAGTCCTATCGATATTGAACCGTTGGATACAGTGCTTTCGGTTCAGTACGCATATGTATCGAACCATACAAAAATTTTTATTTACTTTATCAACTTTTCTTCTGACGATGCTGTCTGTGTTGAGCGCTCAGTGGATCTGCGTTCGACTACTCCGCCTAGGCTGCACTGTCGAGTGCAGATCCACTGAGCGCAGTGCAAGCTAGCAAGACAGAAGCTAAGCTCGTTGCAACATGGCAACTGCCTGAACGCTACCCGAAATTGAACCTCCCCCACCCTCATTCAGATCTGGCATTTGGAACTATCTTGGTTTTCATGTGAAGCATGACCCTGATGGAAAGCGCGTCATGGACAAAAGTAAAACAGTATGTCGGATGTGCCACGCAATGCTCAATTGGTGGGAACTAGTGCGTTAGCGCAGTTAGCTTGTTAACGCCGTCCAGCCCCACGCACGGGGCGATCCGCGGTAACTCGTTACCGCGTTATGGCGTTAACGTCATTTTAACGAGATTAACGCTGACAGCACTAGTGGGAACACAACGAATATGACTGCACATTTACGCCGACATCATCCTAGTGCAAAGACAAGTGAAAGCAGACAAAAACAAAAAGCACGCATGCTACAAACTTTACCTGAGTCATTTAGACAGCCGTTAGCACATGATTCTCCTTATGGGGACCTGATATGTATAATATGCTGCTGAAAATATAGCCCAGAAGAAGAGTAGTATAGCTTTTATTTTGGAAAGAGACATTTCTCTGTAATAAACTCTCTTTTCCAAAGATGAGTGATTTCTCAATCAGATGGATTTTTAAAATTATTATTATTTTGTTGCTTCAGCAACAAAATAATAATAATTTTGTTGCTTCAGCAACATTAAATTTAAAAACTGTACTTTTCAGTTAAAATATATATTTATAATTTTAATAAATGACAAATTAAAAAGGCATGAACATTTTTTTGCATCGAAAAAATATCTAACCGTGACACCAAAGTATCCAACTGCACCGTGAATTTTGTGTATCGTTGCACCCCTAATATATATATCTATATAGATATATATAGATATATATATCTCAGCACACAAGTAAGTGAGGCTATTATAGTGATAAACTAAAATGTGGGTAACTCAGATTAGGTCTGTATGATCTTTACTACACGTCAGCATTTGGAATATGTGGCAATCAGTGGTTTCTGCAACCCTTACTGACATTTATTAGAAAGCTATGAAAGTAATAATAATAGTAATTCTCTCTTTACTAAATGATGTGCGAGGTATTTTAGCAGGTTCCAGTCATGTGTTTTAAATGAGTTTTAACATAAAAAGTTATTATATTATTTTATAGTTCACTACAGGTGTCTCAATCAGCTGACATCACATTTTAGTGCATCCACAAGCCTACTTTATGTAAGTTTAAGATTAACAGCTCAGTATGGAGGGAATACAGGTTAAGGAGCTAATGGCTAAACCTAATGCCTTCTTAGAGGCTCATTCTACTTAGTCTGTGGACTTTAACTTGACCGGTCACTATTTTTAATAGTTTGTCTTTACACTGAATTCTGAATCAGTTTTAGCCCTTTTAAAATCGTCCCTGCTAGCTTTAGCGCAAACAGAATATTTCTTTAAAGCCCTCATAAGAAGTGTTACACCTTGAAAGAATGTCCTGCAACAACCAAGAGGAAGCCTTATTTTAGCTCATTAACTCGTGTCAAATTTAAATGCTATACAGAGAATTATCTCTTATCTGAGAAGTTGTTTAGCCTTGTCTATTGCCAAGCTAAACAAATACCTGAATCAAGAGGCAACTGCAGGATTAAAAAATAATATATTAGTTTAAAAAGCTGTACTTACCTCCACCTGAAACACCTCTACCTGGGGTAAATAGCCATGCTATGTGTGTGCTTTTTTTTTTTTTTTAGGTTAAATATACCTTACATTCTGCTGCAAATTATGGTTCCACGTCACCTAGCTAGCCAGCCAGTGCTACATTAGCTGGTTATGACCAGGATGCCAAGGTCCCCAAACCATGCAGTATATTATTTAAAAGGGTTGTACACAAACCAGTGCTTGACATTTTTAGTGCAGTAGATTAGTTGTTATTTCAACCATAATTAGTTTGTTAGTTTGCATTTGCTTTATGTATTTTATGTAAGTTCTCTGTGTAATGTGAGCGAGTTATTGGATTGTGTATACAGATTAGCTTGGCTAGTTGGGCCAGATAACTGATATCAATTGTGCAAAAAAAAAAGAAGAAGGTTGATAAACTTAACCCTCTCCTTAAATTGACTGTCAAGGACCTCATGGGTATTAGCTTTCTCTTTTTTTTCATTAAAAAAAATTGTATTGTGAATTGTGTCTATGAATAAAAATCACCTTATTAGCCGAAAAAAGGCAGCCATTTTTATGAAATTTACTAGTATGTAAATGTTCTTTTTCTCATTTTTTCAAAAATATTTTGAACAAATTTTATGCATCAAATCACTCAAGTGGTTAACAGGTGACATAGTACCATTTTTCTGTTCTATCCCTTTGAGGTTATCATAACTTACTTTGGTCATAAATACAAACAACTTACTAGATCGCTGTCTAAACCAGAGGTAAGTTATTAAAATGAATTATTTAATTTGGCGTTTGTAGCAATGTCTTTCATGAAGTTTTTAAAAGCTATTCAGCTCGGATACAAGGCTACAGATCAGCCTTGCTACAATTTTGTCCTAAGTCACTCACAGTATTGATATAAAAAACAAAACAAAAAATAATATTTACGTACATAAACCACCATTTTAAAAAATTGACAAAACTTTTGACAGGACTACGCCAGCTGCAAATAAAGTTATTTTTCTTTTTTAAATTAAAGTGAATGAGTAAGACCTATTAAACACTCAAGTGCTGTCTCTCAATCATATTCACGACATAATTTCTTTAAAAAAATCCACAGCTGAAATAAACAGTAGTGTTTGTAGCCTGTAGACTAACAAAGACACCATATTTTTTAGCCACTCTGTGAACAAGTGACCAACAATAGACTACTTTTTCATTCTCTAATCTAGTTATTTTTTTCAGGAAACTTTAATTGTGGTATTTTTGCCAGGAGTGATTATTTTAGCTCCTTAGTGCATAAAAATGAACGAATGTACACAAACTGTAAATAAGCTGTGGAATAATTTACCATGTAAGTAACATATGGAATTTTCTGTTTAAAATGTACATTGAAATCATAACTACACTAAATGGCATGTTGAGTAGGACATTTTTTGCAGTGCTGACCAGGGAGTGGAAGTAGCACCCCCTTCGATTTTTCTTTCATCACCCCCACAGACAATATAAAGCCTGCATTAGATACAGGGGGCTCGGGGGTAGCGCGCATGAATGTCAGGATTTTCTTCTGAGGCTCCCAACTACAGCCGAGGTATGCTCAGCATGTGATTTGAAATCTGTGTAATTTTTTGAAAGGCATCACATAATCAAGAGGAGTCAAAAGCTTTCTGGCAGTAATTGCCTTGTGGCCACAGACAGAATGTACAACACTTTGCAATCTTTCCCTGCAGAGATTTCTAACAAATAAAACCCAAGATTGAACCCTGTTCTGTGCTCTTGAAATTTGCATTCAGCTCTCTGTATTTACATATTAACTGAGTCACTGTTAAAAAAGTCAAATAAAAATCAAGCCACTCTTTTCCTTATACTCTGTCTCCCATGCATCGTATTTTTAAATCTGAGTTTGCCCAGAATGAAGCCATCTGCAAGAACAAAGCCCTCCTTTTGGTGAAAGTTTTTGCGGGCAAAGCACTGAATGAAATCGACTGGCTCTGCAACATTTTTTTTTTAGATTTCACCATAAGAGAAGATTGAAAATCTTTATTTACTGTACATCTATCCGCTTGATGTGACGCCAGCTGCCAAGATGCACGAGGAAAACAAGTAATATACTGTCAAAAGATCTGAACGGAGATATAACAGAGACATTTTGGTTTATAGTCTGATCAGCTCTTTTTCTGTGTGAGCTGCATGAAACTTCCTCTCTCGCTCTTCTTTAATTATCCTATCTTTTTTCCCTTCTCTTTCAGAGCCCACTTCTATTTTTTCCCCCCATTTCTTTCACACAATTTTATCTCTTTCCTTCTCATCGTTTTCAACTTTCCTTCCTGTACCACACCCAACCTCTAAGCCCAGTGGATGCTCCCACCGAGGGGTCTGGTTTGAGCTGTATCATCATCTAACCACTGGGAAGAACAGACGGAGGTGGAGGGGGGGAGGACAGCATCAAAAAAAGGTAATCAAAAGGAATCAGTGAGCAACATAAGATAAAACAAAAACTCCCCTTTCTCCTCTTCCTGCCTTGTTTCGCAGTTTGGAGAAAAGGGAAGGAGACATGAAATGAGCATCGGTGTGTGGAGAAAAAGATTGTTGCTGATTTCCACAGTTTCACTCAACACACTCCTGCTGAGTTAATAAATCTGACCTCTGCTTAATTAAAATAACAAACCATCCTCCACTGAGGGGGGATGGAAAAAAAAGGAGAAGCAGTTTGAAAATTATTCTAACTAATCGCTAATTAAGATTTTGCAAAAACAACAAGAAACCTGTCAAGGAGGATGTCTCTATTTTTAGAGTATATAATATATGAAGAAAGAGCAGCTGTGTAGGCACCTCGCTCCAAAGTTACAGCTCCTGTGGAGGGAGCGGTGTTACTGTTGCTTCAGTAAGCTAGAAGAAATCTAATTGAGCAGTGCATTTAATACTTTAGTTAAAACTACTGAAGAGCAAAAGAAAAAAAAATCTCCTAGAACAAGCAACCCAGCAGGAAAACCATCACATTTACAAGTGGTTATTTAGGATGTTAGGCTACTGCGCCCTTTTCTGAGGAAAGAATCAGTTGCTTCGTTAATTGCTAATTTTGTAGTGTTGATCTTTTGACCAAGCAAGGTGAACGAGGCCAGGAACACAGTCACAACATAATGATTGCGCTGTAATAACTGCGTCTTCTCTCTAGTCTTGAATCTTGGCCCCTGCTACCGTGAGGGCTGTAATTCTGCAGCAAGGAGTGTTAAGAGGATATCATTATCCTGTGTTTTCCGACTAAGCTGCAGATTTGGTTAAATATAGTAGCCTTTTTTTCTCCCTCTCTCTCTCTCTCTCTGGTTGTTGTTTCCTCTCTCCTTTTCAGTTTTGCATTAAAGCTGGGTCAAGTCGACCCCTCCCATGGCAATTCTTTTTCAAACAGAGCTGCCAAAGCGCCTCCTCCTCCTCCTCTGCCACAAATGTAGCCAATATCGATGCCATGCTCAAAAAACTGATTGAAAGGAGACTTACATGTTTCAAAGCATGCTGGGAGCTGGGGGCCAGGCGAAAGCCCAAAGAATTAGGGCTGAGACAGTCACCAGTATGCTATAAAAAGGCAACATATGCCCCACAAGTCCAGCAGTGCACTGCCGATGCAGGCTGTGTTTCTGAAGGGAGTTTTGAATGAAAATGTACATATATTTTTACATTTTTATGTTATGATTGAAAAAAAAAATCCCTCTTTTTCTTTGGATTAAATTGAAAAATATTAAAAATACACGTAAGCGAGGGAATAAAACCTGTGGTCAGTTGCAATAAAATTTCAAAAGAAATGCTGTTTCTTATTTTTGAATGAGAGCGTCACGTTTTACTAATGGTCTTATTTGACAGTGGGCACTAATCCATCCAGTTCCTCCAAAACCTCCCTTGGAATTAGGTCAGGGCAATGAAAACATGAGTGACGCGTTCACTTGGTCTTTATTTTGGAGCTGATTCTTTTTCCTTTTCTTTTTTTTTTGAAGGACACAGCAGAGAGACATGACACCACTGACTGAAAGTTAATTAATGAAAGTGTGATTTTATGAATCCTGCTTTATTCTCTGACATTCAAAGATCTCTTCAGAAATTATCAACAGCAGATTTGTGAAAAGAGATTTTTAATTAGTCCAAAGCCAATGAGTGAGGAGTGTCTCGATTTTTTCCGCTGATAGCCGCAGTTTATCAGAAGATGATAAAGGAGGAAAAAAAAATATAACCCATTCATCCAAATCCCCCAAAGAGTCCCATTGTTATATAGTGTTCGTCTCTAAAATCTGAGAACATAATAGAAATTCTGTGGCGAAGTGTGGAGCTGCACACTAACGTTTGCATATTTATTCAGCTGTCATATCTATCTGAGCAGATCATCAGAGGAGATAAACTAAAGAGATGAGGGAATAATGGCTCTCGCTGAGAGGCTGCCGAATGATACAAGCATATTCCTGAAAAACACCAGGAACTGGGTAAACAAGAATGTACTCTACAAAGCCCATGCAATGCAGAAATGAGCTGCGGTTAATGATGGTGATGATGGCGACGATAATGATGATGAAGATGCGGTGAATAAAATTTGAATGACGGAAAAGTTCTGAGGGGTAACAATGCAAACAAAAAGCGAAACTTCTCCTCCGTCACTTGAAACTGGCTACTTCAACGAGGCAAACCAGACACTGACAGCATGCATTATTCACTCCATTATTTTTACCCTCCTGTGTCCAGCAGTGATACAAACCTGCTTGCACGAAGCAGCTAATGTCTTCATTCCCATATAGATGCAGTGGAATGGGTGCTCGCAGCACACTGAGTAACCTTTGTGGAAAATGTTCCTGAAAAGAACACAGCCTCTGACATTTAGTGAAAGAAGCCTCTAAGGTCATGCTGTTGATACCTCTTGTGAAAACTCAAATGAAACATTATCAGGGGGCAGGGAGACATGCACAAAATGTTCCCTGTGATTTGCACTAGATACATGCAGAATGCCACTTTTTTTCTCCTCTCTTTTTTTTAAACAGCACGCGTTTGCACGAGTTGGAGAGGTTGACCTCTCGTTTCGCTGCTGCGGCACTTTGATAGGCATTCATCTGTGAGCGAGGCTATCACGGGTAGCCTCGTGTCATCTATCCCTCAATGCATATGTGCACCCACTCAGTGAGGACAGTATAGGACAGCTAATTGAACAATATCAAGGATGTTACAAGAGGACCAGAGGAGAAACTCTGCTCAATGGTGCCATCTAGTGCTTTAACACAATGAGCTCTACAGTACAGTAAGAGCTCTCACCCCCTGCTACTGCTGCTGCTGCTGCTGCTGCCGAGGAAGTTTGGATAACAATTATCTGTTGTATTTGCATTAATGTGATTGCTTTGTCTGCAGACTCATCTGACTGCAATTATAAAGAGTAGCATTAAAACACTAATTAATTAACTCAATTGTGGGTAGATTGATTAATTCTAAACAAACATGAGATCGCAGCAAGCAAATGAGCTCTGGAGTGCCGATGCATCTGGGAGTGCTGCTGCAGAAGACATTTTGATTATCTGCAGACACATGTAGTTGCAAATCTTTTAATTAACATAAATAGATAGCGGGAGTGAGTCGGTTGTACAACTCTCCTACTTGTTACTTGTAATCATAATTTGGTCAGTTTTTTTTATTTATTTTTTAAAGGATGAGGGTGTAAATGTGCTGCTGTTGCTTTGAGGGGTGGCTCAATTATTCCAAAGTTTGCTGCGCATGTGCGCGGGCGTGCACACGTGCACATGCGCAGCCCGTAACGTACGTGTGAGTTTTGAGAGCGGAACAAAATGGGTCTTGACATGGAAAGTCATCCACACAAAAAGAAATGATCAAATTATGATCGAAACAAAACAGATGGTCACATAAATCACCCATTCACGTGTTGGACTGGTGCCTCCGTTGCAAAACTATGAATCACTGCCTATCGATGGGAGGATCAAAACAGAAGGGCTGCGATGAATGCAAACAAATCCAAAAGATATTACTGAGATGAGGAGCATTCATCCTCATCCTCATTCATGGAGGTTTTTGTTCAGATATCATATTGTTTTTGGTAAAATGCCCACAAAACCCAAAACTGAATAATTTGACAGCGCGGTTTAAATAGAGAAAGATGAAATGTTGACAGTGAGATTGAATGAAATTTTCTGTTAATGTGATTTTTCTGTGTGTGTACACGTGTTTTATGTTTAAAATGATGAGCCTTCAGAGAGAATTTCTTACAGATTGGTGATTTTGATGCAAAAATATCTCTTTTTTTTTTTCATTGCGCGTTTTTCATGCATGCACACACCTTCATTATCCAGAAAAAATCCTGGGCTCCTGAACTAGATTTAAAAGGGAGCAGTCAGTCAGAGCTCCCTTTCTCAGTGTGCTGTCAGCATCTGCACATGCAGAAAAGCCTAATCAGAGAGATACCAGTAAAGTGCATGTAATACTTTAGAGATTTAATGCAGTTTTTAATTGGATAGAGGCCCATTATTTTTCAATACAGAAGGGGCACTGAGGCACATAAAGCTCTTGAATATTTTTGCAAATCGTGTTCAACAGCATAGTGATTAACCATGGCACTAAATTTGCCTCACAAAATGAAAAGCAAACTTCATGCAAGGCGTAATTTAATTGTTTCCCTTCACATTTTCTGCCTCCCATTGTTGGAAGCTTAACATTTTTAGAGTCTGCTTAACAGCTGCCTTGTGATGCTTGAGCTCCAACAATGTGACTGACAAATGTTTTGAAGTAGCTGCAGACTTCCTAGTGTCTTTGCAGGCAACGTGTCAGGGAATCTGACTTCACTTAATGTCACATTTGAAGCCTTCTTACATGGATTTAAAAAAAAAAAAAAAATTTAAGGCTCCAAATTACCACTAAATGTATAATTCAATATTTGTAATGCATCTGCTATTTTTTTTAAATTAGTTTCTTTTTAAAAAAATTTGTCAGCACAACTCAGCTGCACATTCATGATCCACATTTTTACACAGAGGCAGCAAATAAAAAAGGACAGATATTTCCAAAATGTCCCCAGCCCTGCACCTGGAATTGCATAAATGTTTTTCTTTAAACCACGCCTACTGTCAGATAACATATATATCTGCTTTGTGTACATATGTATATTATTTTTGTTCCAACATATCACATAATTGTGTTGAGCATTTTTTTTAATTGTACCATAAAACATTTGAGCAGTCAGAACATCAGGTCACGTTTTCATTCCAACCTGAGGAGAACACTGCCATCTGGGCTGCAATTAGTGGAAATGCAATTCTGGGCCATTTGCTTGTTTGCATGAATATCCAGAGTCAGAAGCAGAATCGTGTTAATTACTGGTTATGAATTTTCAAATATAATACATTATTTAATTTAAAAATAAGAGCAGCATTATTGAAATGTGTATTAAAATGAAACTGTTACAAATACAGTGTGTCGGCTATAGAGAAAAACACTTGAAACAATAATGCTGTAGCTATAAATTGATTACAAGCAGCACGCGAGTGTTGTTGGTTACTGTGTGCAAGGCGTGAAAGGACTCGCAGAGGGTGAAACTTATGCACAGCCTGTGTTGTGAATGAAAATGTGCAGATGGTTATGCTGCATTTCTGTTGAATCAAAAATGCCAAGTAGTGGTTATGTTTAAAAACTGTAGTAGCACGCTGATGGATGAGTGGGTTAGTCATCAGTGGGATGCACCCTGTGGAATCTTCCTCTTCTTTAGCATGATCCATTTCAGCGTATGCCATATAAGAAAGGAGGTGATATAAATTACAGGACATGGGTGGGGATGATGTGCACTGATTATCTGAGTTTTCTTTATTTACTTTGCAGGTGTGTTACAGTACTGGAGCATGGATACGGTGGCAGTAACAAGAGACAGTGTGCTGTTTCTTCTGCTGGGATTTTTAATGATCATCTTCCTGAAGATGGAAGCTCTAAAAACATGGAAGATCGCATGAACCTGAAAGCTTCCACTTTGGGAGGGTTGTTTCTACCGGGTAAAGCCCAATAAAAACTGAAGCACAGTAAAGCAGGTCTTTCACGTAGCTCCACTTAGCCGCTCTGATTTTGTTTGACAGACTACCTCTTAGAAATGCATTTAAGTTAACAGCAAAACTACAAATAAAAGTCTGGCAGATTTAAATAAAATGATTTTAGATAAGCAAGGAGACAATTTTCATTTCCTTTGCATTAAAATCTACTGTGATTATCCAGCAGAAATTCAATAAATCATTTACAGAAATTCCAGTCTAACCGCTGCGTGATCTTCTTTTCTTCTTCCTCACATCTGTAGTATCTTTAACGCACATTTGCTGTAGCTGCAATGTGATATGTGGATTTGTGCTACAAATGCAGTAAACAAGCCTCTCGCTGCCTGAGCGGAGAGCACTGATAATCTGCCTGAGCATTATCTTATGTCACTTTTTTGTGCATGCTATGCCCTTCTAATGCCAGAGTTTTTACCATGTCAACACTCAAAGCCGCGCTCGCTGAATTTCAATTCAGTCATAAAAGAAAGTGACATCTGTGTTGGTTTGTAGTGCCGGTGGAGGAAATAAAATGATAACAACAGCCTTGCTCTAAATCCAGCAGAATGGCAACTTCCCTCATTCAGCAACACAGAGACTTTTGAGGAGATGCCATTGCTGCCTCATTGCTTTTTCACTCCCTCTGATTACTCCTCTCATCTTATGTAAATCCTCTTAAGTCACATGTTATTGTTTATTGCAACTGTGAAGGTTAGGTGTTCCTAAGCCTTGTGCATGCTCTTATCTCGCCAGTGCATGCATCTTTGTCTCTCCGATGTGTCTTGTTTTCGTAATACACTAATGGATGGGAAAAAGTTGTCTGGACTGATGCGGCGAAGACAACCAATCCACTGCAGTAAAATATTAATCTCTCCCGGTGGCTAACAACTCTTCATGAAAGAGAGGCAGTTGCATGCTCTAGGGATATCACGGCATTATCAGCAGCCTGCTGTGTTTGGGTTTTTTTTTCCTTTATATTAAATATAAACAGTTCCAACAGATGTGTTTATTTATTGGTGGTGGAAGTCAAAGGCTTTCTTAGCAAATGACCACGCTCTTCCAAAGGATATGCTCTTCAGGTGTTGCGCTGTTACTGATTTAATATATGTGTAATACTGCTGCTGCCACTGTTTCCACAAGTCAAAATGTGTGCCTTCAAACAGTTATCTAGAAACAGAGGTGACATACTTGCTTTTAATACTGAAGCTGAAGTCTCTTTTTCTGGTAGCAGGAAGTGAAAAATGAACTTTTGCCAGTGAATTGTTCAACATTTCTTGATATATGATCTTTTGTAATGGAGTGTTATTTTTAAAAAAAAATATGTATTCATATTTACAAACTGTGGTGTTATAAGACATGATAATATTTATACATTTTTATTGCATATTTGTTTTGAATTCTCTGTATGTTTCTCAGATCCTTAAACTTCATGTTTGTAGTCCACAACTGCTTTAAAACTACATTTCCCTTGAATATTGTGTCAGGGAAACAAACATCCTTAATTAGGTTTTCATGGGTTTGCTTTTTGTTTGCTTAAAGGAAGCTTGTACAGTATAACACAAAACTACAAACACTAAACACTAAAATAATATTTTCATGTTCAGAAATGTTTTGTAAAAAAAAAGAAAAGTCCCGTGCAAAGACTTGAGATTGTACATCTACTATGTCTAAGTAAACACCACTCATACACATCTCACAGTTTTTACAATACGAGGTAACTAATATTTCTATTCAGCTGCTCGAGCATCTTGGAAAATTTTGGCAATAGTAATGTGTGGGATGTAAAGGTTCGGGGCATTGATCTCTGAGATAATGGAACCACAAAAAATACAATTTTCCCAATGATACCTTGAAACATATATTTTTTTAAAGCACTATAACGTCAGTGACCACAGTGTGTTTGGTGATTTGATGAAACGTTACTCTAGAATTTGTTCCTACTAGAGGGATCTGTTTTCCTTTTCTGTTTCTGAATCAAGTGTAGTTATAAATTAGTGAGGAGATGGAAATAAAGCAGATTTTTGGCTTTCGAAATCAAACTTTAGGTTTGATATCTGAAAAGGTTTCGTAGATACATAGAATCCTAATATAAAAGGACTATCATAGTGACGGATTCCAAATTTCTACCCAAATACTCAATAAATTTTGACTGTAAAAGTTAAAATACAATGGTCTAAACTATCTCATATGTTTCTATACAGGGCTTTTTCTGCAAATATAGAGTTTAGATAACTATTATATTAATGTATGACGTCTTCATGAGTGCAAGGCAACAACAGTATTCCGTTACTGGAAATAACTGATATACAATATCATATTCAGAGTGCAGCTAGATTTCCTTCCTGAGGGCCCCTGAGACTGTGCCTTACAGTTTCATTATTTCTGCAAGCAAAAGGAAATTAATCTGTGAACTGAACGTATGATTTAATTACGTTTACTGACACAAAATTGATTAAACTGAACTGATTAATAACAATTCAGAAAAATAACCGTTTTAGTGATTTTCTCAGCTTTTCACTATGAGAAAACTTATGCTACACATTTCAATATTTTACATATGGAACAGTTAATTATTTATTAGTTATTAAAGACATCGGCTCAGTTTTGGCTCACAGTGAGTCAGTCCATCCAAGACTTCTATGATATTCTCCACATATTCTTATGCATACCGAGTTAGTGTAAATCATTATTAGGAAGGCCAAATCTTTTTGGGTTACTGACCTGGGGCGTTTCTGTCCTTTGATATCTCATATGAACTTTGGAGTTGACCTGCGTAGCTTCTTTGGCACAGCTTCTGGGTTCCACTGCACACAGACGGATAAGCGTCAGAGCGCAGAGATCGGTTCAGTTTGCGCAAAGTGTGTCCGTACGCAGTCCTAACACTCTGAGTTGCGCGGGGCAGGAATGGAAGAGCCCAGCGGCATCCTGATTAAAGGAGGCAAAGTTGTGAACGAGGACTGCTCCGTGATCGGCGACGTCTACATCGAAAATGGGAAAATAGTTGAGGTTGGACTGAATCTTCAGATTCCAAAAAGAGTGCGAGTCATTGATGCCACCGATAAACTGGTGATCCCCGGTGGCATCGACACGCACACGCACATGGAACTGGCGTTCATGGGAACCAGAGCTGTGGACGACTTCCATATTGGAACCAAAGTAGAGTTTCATTTAAAATGAATCTGTTGTATTAATTTCATGTTGCTTGGCAAGATATGTTTGGCTATGTTTAGCAAATCAAAGAAGCTGGTAGTAAGAGTAATCACCTTCACCTATTATGAGTGGAAGTGGAAGTGCATGCGATGGATCCAAGTCCTATTTTTTTTTTTTTTTAATCAACAGCTGAATTTGGAATTTGAGAGTAGAATCAAATTTCTGAAAAGAAGGAGAATATGGGATAAAATATGAATAAAACACTACAGCGACTTGAGAATCACCTCTGTCTTAAAACAGCATCAGCATGCAGTTTTGCTCCATAAGTATTTGACAACAGCTTTAATTCAGGGAATTTAAGCAAAATATTGCATAATTTTATGGGAAGGAAAATACATAGACAGACACTTTTAGAAGCTCAAAAATAATTGGACAAACAAAAATAATATTATATATTAAGTTGTTTTGAATACTTGGATGAAAATCCTTAAGTCAGTGACTGCCTGAAGTCTAGAAGCTGTGGAAATCACTGAATGCTGTGTTTCCTCTCTTGAGATGCTCTGCCAGGCCTTTACTGCAGTCAAGTTCAGTTGTTTGTGTGTCTCTCTCTACCTTCAGTTTTGTGTTTAATAACTGAAAAGTATGCTCTGTTGGGTTGATATCAGGTGACTGATTTAGCCACTGAAGAACATCCCCTTCCTTTACCTCGAGCAGTGGGAAGTGCAAATCCATTTTGCAACATTTGGTTGAATCTGATCAGAGATTATAGCCCTGAACACTTCAGAATTCATCCTGCTGCTTCTATCAGCAGTCACAAAAACACAAATCAATAAACACTTTGACTAGTTCCACTGGCAGCCGTACATGCCTATGCAATAATATCGCCTCCACCATGTTTGGCAGATGGTGAGGTGTGCTTTGGATCATGAGCTGTTTCTCTCCTTCTCCACAGTTTTCTCTTCCCATCATGTCTCCATTCCTCTCTTGATTGTATTCTTTGACACTGATATATCTACCTCCTCGAGACGTTGGTTAGATGTTGGGAAGTTGTTTTTCTTAACTGTGGGGGTAACTCTGTTGTCAGAGTTAGCCTTCTTCTCAATGCAGTTTGATTCAGTTTCATTTATGTAGCTCCAAATCTTCTTGATCCTGGAAAGAATTAATCTGCAGGACAAAATCAGATCAGAGGTCATTGTTACGCTGATGCCCACGACTTCTCAACATTTGTATCAGGTGTTATTTTGATGGGAGTGACAATAAGAAATCTGTCAATCATTGTTTGCTCAGGCACCATTCACAAAGATGATTGTTTTTAACATCTGGACTAGTAGCCACACTCAAATCACTTTTTTTCCAGCATTTTCTACTTCACAGGTTAATCATTTACTTACTTCTCTGTGGTAATGTGTGCATTTCACCAGGCTGCTCTGGCAGGAGGGACCACAATGATCCTGGACTTTGTCATCCCCCAGAAGGGCAAGTCTCTTCTGGAGGCTCATGACCGCTGGCGTGAGACGGCTGATCCCAAAGTTTGCTGCGACTACTCGTTGCACGTTGCGGTCACATGGTGGAGTGACAAGGTGAATGAGAGTGAATCCTTTTGTTTTAGTAGACTACTAGTATTTACTGTCTAGACACTAAAACTAATGACACAAGGTCAAGTAGGTTTGCCCAGTCCAAATATTGCTGCCCCCTTTTCCCTAGAGCTCCATACATGTCTCCCTTATTACAATCACTTTTCTCTTTTAGGTCAAGAAAGAGATGGAGACTCTGGCCAGAGAGAAAGGAGTAAATTCCTTCAAGATGTTTATGGCCTATAAAGATGTGTTTATGCTGCAGGATTCTGAGCTATATGCTGCTTTTGCTCAGTGTAAGGAGATCGGAGCCATAGCTCAGGTTCATGCTGAGAATGGAGATTTGATTGCAGAGGTTGGTGTGAACCACACGAAACAAATGAAAACAGATTTTGAAAAAGAAGTTGCTTGTATTAATGAGCAACAATTTTTGTTTTTTTCTTACAGCTACTTATTGCCTATACTGTACAGGGGAAAAAAGCTGCTAATAGTAAAGTAGATCTGATATTTGACATTCCAAACTTAAGCAATATGGTTATTTTTTGTAAAATATCAAGAGTTTAACTTGAGAAATGAAACAGCCTAAGCGTGGTGAGATACTAAAGCTGAACAAACCCCTGTGTCATAACAACACAAGCCTATATGCTGTTTTTGATTTTCTGTCAGTGAAGGTTTTGTAAGTGCAGCTCAAGTAATCAGTGTCAGAGTATAAACACACCAGAGCCCAGAAGGAATGCTAAGTTAATGTTTCACCCTGATGGCAGCTAAGCTTCACTTTGTGTCCAAAGAATAACAAACACTGTGGCTGTGAGGAACAGAGAGGAACTGTGGTGCTGAATGAGGAAGACAGGAGCGGCAGAGAAGTATGTGAGAGTTGTGCAGGACATGTATGAGGACAGGGAAATAGTGGTGGAAGTGCAGTGACAGAAATGTTCAAGGTGGCGGTGGGATTACGTCAGGGATGGGCTCTGAGCCCCTTCTTGTTTGCAGTGGTGATGGATAGACTGACAGATGAGGTCAGCCAGGAGTCTGTGTCTAGACTATGATGTTTGCACACAACATTGTGATCTATAGTGAGCATGCAGTAGGTATGTTCTGGAAAAGTATTAAAAGTTAGTAGAAGCAACACACATTACATTTGTGTGAATGAGAGGGAGACAGGTGGAAAGGTGAACATCCAAGGAGTCATGGTAGTGAGGACAAGATGAGTCTATGGATGGTCAGCGATTCAAAGCAATGGCACGAGAAGTAAGGAAGAGAGTACAGGCTGGATTAAGACTAATGTCAGTGATAATTTATGACAGAAGGACAGAAGCATGAGTGAAAGGGAAGGTTTACCTGCTATGATGTATAGTTTGAAGAAGGTAAAGCTAACAAAAAGACACGAGGTTGAGCCGGAGGTGTGCAAGGCTGAAGATTTTCATTGGCAGTGACCCGAAAGGACAAGATTAGAAACGAGTACATCAGAGCGACAGCTCAGGTTGAGCAGTTTGGAAACAAAGATAGAGAGACAGGTCTGAGATGGTTTGGACACGCGCTGAGGAGGGATAGTGGATATACTGGAACTTTGTGGAGCTACCAGGCAGGAGGGAAAGAGGAAGACCTCAGAGGAGGTTTATGGGTGTAGTAAAGGAAGACTATAAGAGGACTGGTGTGACAGAAGAGGATAGGGATATGTTGGGATGGAGGCAGATGGTCCGCTGTTACCCCTGAAAGAAGAAGATGAAGAAGGTTGGTTGAAAGCCCCGTGACACGCGATGTTGGAGCAATGCCAAGGAAAAAAGATGAAATCTGTCATTATCTGTCACCAGAAACCTTCCCCACAGATATTTTGACAAGTTATGTCAGGATAAGCATAGGTATAATTAATAGCATATATCCAGTTAAGGTGTTCAAGTTTCAGAGGGATAGGAATAATCATGGTGGCTCACTGAATTGACATGAATTGGAAATTAATGATGTAATTTCTATTAATATTAGACAGAACTGCAGCTACATTCAGACAGTCAAAATCCCCACTATGAGAAAGATCTGTTATTTCTTATGTGCATTTTCCAGCATTTTTTTTCAAGTGTCATGGCAAAAACCTACCACCAGGGGGTAGCAAATACTCAACAACAACTCATGTGGATCTGTTGTTGCTCAGAGCAACATGAATACTGTATTATTGCTGCTTGGAAGTGTGTTAAATGTCTTGCCAGCACTACAGTAAGGCACTCACATGTTGTTATTCATAGTAGCAAATTTTAATTCAATCAAATCAATATAGATTCATCAAGTATAAATCTGACTGTCTGGTCAGTCCGTCTCTGCCTTGAAGCGACACCGTGCTGTGTTAACCTTCCATCTCCTTTAACCTTTAATCCTGACTTGTTGTCCCTGTTGTGAACTGACAGGGGGCTAAGAAGATGCTGTCCATG
Organism: Perissodus microlepis; assembly: GCF_051167445.1. NCBI lineage: Eukaryota > Metazoa > Chordata > Actinopteri > Cichliformes > Cichlidae > Perissodus > Perissodus microlepis. Next base: position 16,974,293 of record NC_140471.1, on the reverse strand, counting down.
GGCATCACAGGACCAGAGGGCCATGAACTGTGTCGGCCAGAAGAGGTGGAGGCCGAAGCCACCCAGAGAGCTATCACCATCGCCCATGCTGTCAACTGCCCGCTCTATGTGGTTCATGTCATGAGTAAATCTGCCGCCAAGGTTGTGTCTAACGCACGCAGAGATGGTGAGTGTGGACTCCTCCCACCTGCTGTTTAAAGAGGGTGAGGCTGAGAGCTGATGAGCTTCAAAAACTGGTTTCAGTTTTCTTTGTTTTATGTTTTAGTCAAATATTGAGTTATACAGTGTTTGCACATTTTGTTTTTTGTTGCCATGGCAAAAAAAAAAGCCACTGAGAATTTTATCTCAGCATGAGGTTTCTGATTGCTCTCGAGCAGATAAAGTATACTCGGTTTTAGTAAACATCCGACACGGGTTTTTTCTTTCTTTCTCTCTGAACAGGGCGTGTAGTGTTTGGGGAGCCAATTGCAGCTGGTTTGGGCACTGATGGTACCCACTGTTGGCACAAAGACTGGGCCCATGCTGCTGGTTTTGTCATGGGTCCTCCGCTTAGACCTGACCCCAGCACACCTGGGTACCTTATGGACCTACTAGCTAAGTAGGTAGAACTGAAAGTCCAGCAATATTGCTTGCTGGTGGTTTTTATTCAGTGCAGTGTGTGTTTTTTCCTGTCTCTCTCCCCGCACCCCCAACCAGTCGTGACAGATAGCTGCCCCTCCCTGGGCCTGGTTCTGCTGGAGGTTTATTCCTCTTAAAAGGGAGTTTTTCCTTCCCACCTTCACCAAGTGGTTTCTCATAGGGTACAGTCTGATGGTTGGAATTCTTTTTCTATTGTTGTAGGGTCTTTACTTATATAAAGCGCCTTGAAGCAACTGTTGTTGGGATTTGGTGCTATATAAATGAAACTGAGTTGAATTGAAATTCAGTTCAGTTCGTATTTTGGCTACAGCTACAGATTTTTTAGGCTATGGGAGTTTAGAAGTTCAGAATCCCATGTGATCGCACTCAGAATCAGCTAATACAGATTTATCCAAATCAGACAAAATGTATCTGGATCAATTGTACTACGTTTTTGCTGGTTTTTTGCTGCTACAGTTTTTGTTTGTGCTGCTATCATTTTAAAAAATATTAATAAACAGAACATTTCTGAAGAAATTTAAAAGCATGCCACTTGGTGCGTATTAGTTGGACCTGAATCAGAGGTTCTGTTGACGAGTTTGGTCCAGCAGGCCTCAGGTTGGAGCATCAAACCCTAAACAGCTTAAAAAATACATAGTTTGTAGCTGTCATTGTCCCATGTGATAAAAATAGCCCAAAAATTGTTTAGTCAAATTGTTCATCCAAGGTCAACCAAATTGACCTTTGAGAAACTTTTATTAGTATCTTTAAAATGATAGAGGCACAAAGAGCCATTTTTGCAGCACAAACACTGAATACCACGTCTGTTGGATTTAAAGAAGGTGGGGATTTTAGCATTTTAGGATCATGTTCACATATCTTTGCATGACAGAACTTTCACTTGCAATTTTGAATGGTACGACAAACTGTGTTAACAACAGTGATTTCTGGAAGTGTTTCTGAGGCTGTGCAGCTATTCCTATGACTGAAACATTCAGTCTGAAGGCCTGTAGATCAGGGACAACTGATATTAATTCTGAGCCTTATCAATTGTGCACTGAGATTTCTCCAGATTCTCAGAATCTTTTAGTTATATATTTTTTGTAGATGATGAAATATTCAAAGCTTTAGCAATTTTATGTTAAGGAAAATTATTCACAAATTGTTCCACAATTCGTACAGGTTTTTTTTTCAGATTGGTGAACCTCTGCCCATCTTTACTAATGAGAAACTCAGCCTCTCTAAGATGCTCTTTCTATACCCAGTCTCATTATTGACTTTTGTCAATTAACTTAATTAGTTGCAAAATACGTTAGTTCCAAATTAGCTCAAAATGAACTAATATTTTCCATGAAATAGTAAAAATGTCTCAGTTTAAAAATTTGATGAGCTTTCTATATTCTATTGTGAATAAAATGAAGGTTTATAAGATTTGATAATTTGACATGCTGTCGCAACTTTTTTGGGAGTGAGGATTTAGAATTGACCAAAGTGACCCTCAAGGTTACTGATACATTTTTTAGGTTATTCCATCATCAGTTTGGACATAACAATCATTTTCCTTCTGTTAATTGTGCCAGTGATGATTTAAGCGTGACAGGGACGGACAACTGCACCTTCTCTGTGTGCCAGAAAGCCCTGGGCAAGGACGACTTCACCAAGATCCCTAACGGTGTGAACGGTGTCGAGGACAGAATGTCTGTCATCTGGGAAAAAGGAGTGGTTAGTACTAAGGATATACTCACTTTTTTAGTTGTCTTTTTTTAAAGCACCGGTTTCTTGACAACAAGTTTTAAAGATGCCATGTGGTTAATGTTCGCATAACAAAAAGTAGCAAATACACATTTTTGACTCTGTACCGGCTCATTTGCATTCATGACGTCGTGCCATGATGTTTAATATTGGGTTACTGTTTTTACTATCAAATATTAATAATTCTACTTTTCTCACAATTATTTGGATGATATGCGTATTTCTTTTTTCCTGCAACACACAATAAACTCCCAGAGCTGCAGATGGCTGCACGATTGCAAGCACTGCATTTTCTGGCCATTGTTGTGGGGACTGTGTATCAGCTCAGCTGCCCCAAGGCCACTGGAAAGATTTACTTTGTGCAACAGTGCTTGCAAATCACAGATTAGATGATATTTTGGCAGAAATGAGTTGCTTGCACTGACCTTTTGTCTGCTAATTCTGTGTATTGTTGTCGTCCAATGTGGCCCCCTAACTCAAACTGGGTGCTTTGTGCATTTTTTCCTCCCCTCAGCATAGTGGCAAAATGGACGAGAATCGATTTGTGGCTGTCACCAGCAGCAACGCAGCAAAAATCTTCAACTTCTACCCGCAGAAAGGCCGAATCGCCAAGAACTCGGATGCTGATGTGGTTATATGGGACCCAAGGATGACCAGGTGAGAACTCCAGCTCAGGTCATTCAGCAGTGTGGAAGAAATCTTTAGAAATCGAGCAGTGAAAGAAAGCCTTCAGCTGGTGTACGTAAAGTTTTAAAAGTGCATGATGAATGCAAATCCTGATGTTAAAAATGGTAACGTCGCCACTGTCTCCATCAGAGCTCCATCACACGGTGATGCTGAACCATTTGGCACACTTGAGAGCGTGTCTTAAGGTTGTCAGGCACTTCACTAACTAAGATAAGGTTTTTAAGTTTAGCTGTAAAGCATGTAGGCGACAGATACAGGCACCTAAAAAGAGAAGAGCTATATCTTTCATCCTGTGCCACGTCAACACTAACGCACTCACTAACCCTCCACATAAGCTGATTACGTCTATGCTCCATCCAAAAGTCGGTGTATGTCATCACTTATCTATAGCTGCAAATTAAAGCATAACACAATTTACATATGAATGAAATTCATCACTCTATTAAAAAAATATTGAAATTGCTATGTTTGGTAATTTTATATTTTTAGGAAAAGATTTTAACACACTTACATAAGCTCCATCTACAAGGCATGAGTGAGACGATGCTGATGGGTCATGGTGAGAATTTTGAAACTGACTAATATTTCATGTGGGAGCTAAACCAATTTCCTTCGTGCAGAATACACGGCGTTATGGCTGTTTTCAGGAATGTGCTCAGAATATCGCAAAACTGGTCATGTGATTGTGTTGTATTATTTGAGCTGTTGTGTGAAGCACAAGCACAAACGAAGACAGTTTGCGTTCCAGCATCATGTGTACTGTAGCACAATCTTATATAACCTGGAAATAGCAATGCACCGCTTTGTTTGCTGAAGGATCTGGGCTGCGTCCCTCAGGGATCTAACCCACTGTGGATGTGAGTTGATGAAGAGCATATTAAACCCCAATGTAATTTTCTGTAAATGAATTTACTGATAACAATACAAAAACAACAAAAAAAGATTATGTCAGGACCAATAAACTCCACAGTTGTTACTATGAGGTGCTTTCCAGTATGTCTTTCCTCTCAGACCTGTCACTCCTGGACATCACCCGTTTACTATGCTGTCCATTTAAGTTGTGTCTTTACCATACGCGCATGTCTGTGGAAGTCATAATGCCTTTCAAGCATGAGAGCGCATTGTATTTGATTGCTGCACAGTGAATTCATCTGTGAAACTGTGTAATTAATTTGCCGTCAGCACAAGTGTCACTTCATAACATCCGGGACCAGGGGCCACAAACAGTTGCATAACCGCCTCCCCCCCACAAAAAAACCAAATCCCTAGGAAGCTCACTCAGTTGACTTGTTTCTCATAATTGGGTGAGCTGAATAATGAGGACACATCTTGTTTTCGTCAGTGCACACTAGGCATGGTGTCTGGCTTCACAAATCCACAGGAAACATGTTTGTGAATGGAGAGTAAAGGGGTCAATGAAAAAAGAAAGAAAGAAAGACATCCGGTGCATTTCATGGAAGCAGCTGAGTCACACTTACTTTGCTGTTCCCTGCTGACTTGGTCTTTCACTCAAATGTGATTTATTTGTTCGACATCATCAGTTTGTACTGTGCAGAACATTTCATACTTTTATTATGAAGAGATTTTCTACAGTCCTAATCAACTTACTTCACGTAGTTGTGCAAATATACATGTTGTAACTTAAAGCTGCTGTGATCAGTCATTTTCTGAAGATTGCCCACTCCTCTCTCTCTCTTATATTTTTGTTTGTTGGTCCAGTCAATTCCAACTTTGGTTTCAGTTTTTGATTGAATGGGGTCAAGTTAGTAATTATATGGAATCTGTCTGTGATAATACAGCCACAAATTCACATTAACTCCCATTAATTTGATGCTGTATACATCAGATATTCAGACGTTTGTCAACATGCCTAAATACATTGGGTGACTCTCATGTGTTTGGCTGATCATATACACCTGTTCAGCTGTTGGTTGAACAGGTGTACCTTTTTTCACATTTCACATTCACACAGAAACTAAAACCTAAGAAACGAAGAAATTCTATCATTTCTTTATAAATCAAACCAGGCAAGCCCGTGTGAACTAAAGCCCCAGTTTCCTGTCCTTAGCTCACAGGCGCGGCACCCAATATGGTCTTCTGTTGCTGTAGGCCATCTGTTTCAAAGTTCGACACGTGTACATTTAACACCAGCATTGTCATTGTACACCATTTAAATTACTTTAATAATTTCTGCTACTAAACTCCATCACAGCTATGCTAAATTTATTTTGCTGAGAACTGAAAAATGTTGCCGCTCTTGTGTTTCTTTGTTCATATTTCCCATCAGGCTCCAGCTTGCACAGTCTTTTTTTTATATCTGGATACTGGCTATGCTGCAATATTATGTGGCAGTGCTCACGCAGCAGCCTTTGGATAGATGCCACAATAATGTAATAGGCAGCAGTGAAAATGTTGAGGTGCCTTTTTATTGTCTGAAAGAAGCTTAGTGTATGTGCTTAGTAAGCCTTTAAGAGCCTCACATGAGCAAAAGTTTTGAATAATACATTATATTACTGCTGCACAGTGAACAAACTGCAAGTACATCTTGGCCTGATTCAATCAGTTTCAGATGAGGATGGACTGCATTAAGTTTTCACAATAGATTTATCCTTTTCTTTGGTATTCAGAAAGCATCCAGCAATTATCTAACGCAGGCTACATGTGACCAATGAGTTTAGCTCATAAAAAGCCTCCACTGACTGTTTTTAAAGCCGCCAATGTATCTTTATGTAGGAAAATATCAGCCAAGACTCATCACCAGGCTGTGGACTACAACATCTTTGAGGGTATGGAGTGTCATGGGGTACCTCTCATTACCATCTCCAGAGGCAAAGTGGTGTATGAGGATGGGCAGCTGAAGGTGTCACCAGGACATGGCCAGTTCATCCACAGAAAACCATTTTCTGAGTTTGTTTACAAAAGAATCAAGCAGCGGGAGCAGGTTAGTAAAGCCTTAGCGTCAGAAGTGTCACTGAAGTTCCACATTTTTTGGATGTGAACTTAATGGGTAATGTATACACATACATATACAAAAGTGTTGCGATTTTGCAAAAAAAATTTGCTCTTGAAAAAATGCACTCAAAAAAATCAAGTTGACATCAAGCGATGATTAGCTGGTCCTGAAACAGAGATTCTGGGTTCATCCAGTTCTCGTGAGAGGGCAGCATCAGGGAGAATTTCAGGGTTTGGTCCAAGAGTTCAGGCTGTATCACGATAGCTTTCATAGGTGAGTCTGAAAAATATCTTTAACACACAAAATATTCACACCATTTTTACACATCTGGTGTGTAAAAACCTTTAGCCTAACTGTTCCCTCTTTTATTTACTATTTATGGTCAGTTGAGGTAAGCAAACTGGATGCTGGTTGTAGCGTCATATATGCTGTAAGCATATAAATTTGGATTAAATTACCCAGAATATTGCAAATAAGTATATCTCAATAACATGAACTATACAGGAGACTACAGACTCAGGACACCGGGGTGTGATTTTGACTCAGTCTACTTCTGATATTTGCTAAAACTGATATTTTCCTGTGTCTATTCCAAGTGCAGATCATGAATTGCACAGAGGACATACATTGGCAGGACTGCTTAGCTGTAAAACACTTTTCGTAGTTAATTCAGAATTATGAACTTGAAGCAACCAGAATGGGAGTAGGTACCACACACAGGATGACCTAATGTTTCTGTCTGCTTTGTATTTGACCTGCAGGTGAGGAAACCTACAGCTGTGACCAGAAAGCCATATGAAGGCAAAGTGATTTCTGTCTGAACACATACCTGGGAACTTAAAGGGCACCTTAAATCTCCAACAGTGCAACCCAGAAGCTACCCATTGCACAAACAACAAGTGTTTTCTCAAAGACAACGTTCATTGGAGTAGCTTTTTGCATTTCAAGCATATGAGGGTTATAACATGTTGAATTTCTGCCTGAGTCAATGCTCCACTGGAAGAGGAAACTGAGTCACATACAGCTGTATCTGCAGCCAGCTCTGTTCAGTACACAGATCACAAAAACCAACTCTGCTGCTGCAAACTATACATTTATTACTAACACCATTATGTAATAACGCAACTCACCATAAGAAATGCAAATCAGGTTTATGCACGAGTTCCTGGTTAGTAAATGAAAAGTCTCTAAATAGAAAAAAACCCCAATTTCACTGTATATTGTGTTCTGTGCTCTAAAACAATAGTAAATCAACATTTATAGTTGTGTGTAATTATGCCCAAGTTTTCTTCTTCACAGCATGTTTTTGCATTTTTTACCCCCATCTTCTAAAATGCCAGTTGCCACTGGTAACAGAACTGTCTCTCACCCAAAAGCATCCTTTCCCTTTGATGAAATATTCATTAAAATACACTGACATGCGTGCAGTAATAAGATTTACTCCGCTGACCCAGACGGACTCTGTGTTTGCATATTCAGCAGGCTCACACATCATTATACACTCCATCTATGCCCATGTATGGACTGCATTCATTCCTTCTCGTGGTAAAAAAGGTCTGCGGCTGTCATCGAGCATCGTGTGGCAGCTTCCCATTGGGGCGGGCATGCTGGCATGTTATTATGCCACAGGGCCAGTTGAGACATAGTGTGAGCTTATCAGGTTGCCACACGGGTCAGTGGTAGTGTGTGAGTCACAGAATGCCTACTCATCCTCAAGCAAGAATGCTTCTTTCCTCTTTTCTTAAACGGTGCAAAGGATGGTTGGGGGATGGTGGGGTATTGTACAGTGAATGGTGAGCCTATTTAAAATGGTGACCTGGCTCCATTTGAATACAAATTAATGCAAAAATTATAATTATAACTTGAGTTTTCAAGCTTTAAACATAGAGGAAGTGATTCATACTAAATATTTACACTTTAACTAGTGTAACCCAAAGTATTTTTTAAGTAATCACAGTATTTCTAAGAATCAGGTTTTGCCAAACATGTTGATATCAATAAGTCTTGTTAACTGTAACAGCAATGAAAATGTTTAACCTGCAGTTGAAGAGGTATACTTAACTAACCAAAGTATGGGAATAACTCAAAGTATCTATTATTCTAGTATTCTGAACTTCAAGCTGAGCATCAGAATGGTGAAGAAAGACCTTTCAAATGACTTACTCAAATAACCACTCGTTACAACCAAATGGCTATTGGTTGGATAACAGTGTAACACCATTCTTATGGCTGGTTCCAGCCTGATATGTGCCATGTCACAAGGCTGAAACAATCTCAACCCGGTGTCTTGAAAATGACAGTGAGTTCACTGTACATAAATGGCCTGCATAGTCACCAGATCTCAGGCCAAAAGAGCACCTTTGGGATGTGGTGGAACCGAAGCTTTGCATCACTGATGTGCAGCTGACAAATCTTAAGCAACGGCAAGATCCTGTCATGTTAATATGGAGCAAAATCTCTGTGGAATGTTTCCAGCACTTTGTTGAGTCTGTGCCGTGAGGAATGAAGGCATTTCTAAAGGTAAAAGGGCATCTTTGCAAGGTATACCTAATGTAGTGGCCGCTAAGCATATGTTCTCACTTTGCCAGGAATTATATATTAAGTAAATATATTAATCATGACTTTCCTCAATTCTACAAGGCTGAGCCAGTGGTGACGCCTCTCCAACTGCAGCTGAGTGATATGATTTGAGCATACTACTAAGTAGCGTGTGTGTACCACTAAGTATTTAAGTACGCAGAATGATAGTAAATATACTGAGCATGTAGTGTATAGTATAGGATTTCTACTACTTAAAACATCTGTCATAAGCTGTTAAATAAAGGAAGTTTTTTTTTTGCAAAATATTAATGCATAATGAACAAACACAGCCTAAGGGATTTTTCAAAACTGTGTATATACCAGTAAGACAGTAATAAACTAATAGTATTTACCTGGGCTACACTACCCTGAGGAATACACATTATTCTCCTTTTCTAAGTGCTACAGTGCCGGACAGGACAGGGGAAAAAAAAAGAATAACAGAGATTTACTTTTTTATGCAGAGAATGGGCTTAAGTAGAATGGTCTCCCTCTAAAAAAACAAAAGGAAACTAATAATATAATTATTAGAATAAATAAATATTGTTGGATCTTCACACCGCCATGGTGCAAGATACCAATACATTCTCATTGTGCCAGATAATGATGTTTTATCAAACACGGTTGAATGTCAGACATACGTGGAAGGTGCTCTTTGGTGTAGGTGCCCTGATGTAACATGTTTGCAATATACTGTAGTGTTTAACCGCACAAGGCAAAAATAGAGACTTTGGTTCAGAAGTTCTCATTGACAGACTAAAGTATAAGGCTGATATTTCTCTCCACGAGATCCACGGACCATCCATGTTGATCTGTCAGTCTGCACCAGGACTAGCACCGCCATCACTAGAGTGTCTGTGTGGAGAAGATTTTCCTCACAGGATACTTTGTGGATCCTCTTTAGAATGAAACAGTAGCGGGAACCAGAAATACGGCTGATGAAGAAGAACAGAAAAACTACATAATTAGAGATTTGGCTTTTTTTTTTCTTTTTTTTTGGCTTGCAATAGTTATTCTCAAGCAATATGTTAACATGCACCTTGGTAATAAGTGACCTGAGGCTGCAGTTGTTTTTCTCCTTTCTCATTTTGAATCTCTTCCTCAGGATTTTGCCGTGGAGGTACTCCACTCTCTCCTCTGCAGCAGAGGGGAAGAACTGTTCACAGACCATCAACCTTAGCTGGGAGACTTTGGTTGCCATCAGAGCCATAACAAGCAGGGTGAGCAGGATGGAAGTCAGTGGAATTACAGAACTATATAGCAACAACTTGGGTTTGGGGAGGCACTGCTTCTCAAACAGAGTCACAGAGTAGGAAAAGTCTTTTTCATGATTTTCTTGTCCAAGAGACATTCCAATTAAAGTTGCAATCCCCTGCAAGGATAAACAAGTGAGTCTTTTGTGGTTGAGATGAGGAAAATATTTAAAAAATAAATAAATATTTACTACGGTGTACTTACTTTGATGCTCATTAACAAAGGGATGTGGAATGGCTCCAGCTCTGATAACCTTGTTGTAACAATGTCAACAAAACAGTACAGCAAGGCGTCCACAGTTATGAATATGACCCAAGCTATGAAATGGGAGACAACTGGAATTCCAAATTTCACCATAGCTTTCCCTTCTCTTGTTGTGGGACGGGCGGAGGGAATGAAGGTGTACAGCTGCTCCTCCTCTGCCGTGAGGGGAAGGACGTGTGATTTTCCTTCCGCCTTCTGCTTCTCGTCAAAATGAACAAACTTGCTGCTGATGAACCTGTTTTTGTATTTCATGTCTCTGCAGTATTTTTTTATGTGCAATGCTATAAACATCATGAGCACGAGGAAGCTGATGGCAGGAAACATCCTGTCGGTCACTGAGCTCACTGTATTCATCAGGGCCTGTGCATATTTAACAGTCTCGTTGAGCTTCTGCTCTGCTCCTGCGAGCCTCTGCCTGAATTCTTCTGATTCCAATCTTGGAGAGACGTTGAGCTGGGAGTCAAATCTCACTACTCCCAGGTTTGTAACCCCTTTGAGCATGTCTCCGATCCACTTCAACATCTGAACATAGTTAGTAAATGGAGCAATGATGGAGGCTTTTTTTGCCTTCAGGTTGCAAATCATACTCCTGACCAGCAGCGAGAGGTTCTCCAGAGTGTTACGGATGTTCTTAAGAACCACTAAGCTGGTTCCAGCAGTTAACAGCAAGTTCCTACTCTTTTTCATGAAAATGGATATAACAAAAAGAGTCCCTAAACACCTTACTCTCTTTGATAGGAAGAGGGCAACAGTCAGCAGTGTCCCAAAGCAGGCGGCAATCCCCCCAGCCACTGCTAGCTCATAGTCCAGAGCGAAGAGGAGGTACAGGAGGAGCAGGGAGCTGAGCAGGAGGCTGGAGATGCTACAGATGAGGAGGAGAAGGATTGTTCTTCTGAATCCATCCCTTTTACCAGTGGTGAACACATCCACAGCTTGAAAACCCACATCCTTAAGGCTTTGTTTTACTGTAACCCATGAGAAAAGCATCCTGGATATTAAAGTAGACGTTGAAAAGCAAAAGCAAAATTGGAATGAAATGGCAGGTTATAAGAAAATCATTAACAAATACTGTGCCCAAAAAGACACTTGTGCTGAACAGAAAGGCAAAGTAGTAGCCTGATGTATAAAGCTCAGCAGCTCTTCTGATTCATGTAGAGTGCAGTCGCCTTAAATACGACAGAAACAGGAAGACTCTTGTCTTTGTCATTAGTCATTTTGTAGTCATCCCTATTTTTCAACCACAAGCAGAAGTAAACAGAGGCTGAATTATGACTGTGGGGTGTGTGGAACTAAAATATCCTTTTCACATAAAAATCTAATGCTTTACTAAGAATTTCAAGGCGGTATTGCACGAATGTGTGAGTGGACTGAATACCAATAATTTTGTGTATTTAGGGTAACATATTCATATTGCAGAAACAATGATAAAATACCCTTTTACAGGAGTAGGTGATTTACGAGAATCCTAATATTCAATAGAATTAGAAGGTCCGTGTGACTGTATTCATTTGACCCTATATGGTCATCATGTTTGTCACATGTCCAAAATGGCAGGCAACTTAACGTTAAGTGGTTAGTGGTCATGTGATCTACAAAACCTCAATGTTGTAATGCTTAACATCAGAATTTCAGCACTGTCTTGGTCAGCACATTAAGTTCTGTGTACTTTATTCACACACTGAGGCTAGCATTGAATGTTTGCTTCAGAGAGAGGTGATAAAAAGAAAACATTTTCACTGATTTGTGAGCGTGACCTGAATACTTAGCGAGTGTATTTAGCTAATTACCTTTAGAACAGGCTTCGATTTTTCAGACAAAGAAAATAATACTTCAGAAACTTGTGGTATTTTCCTTCATAGTAGAAACAACAGATGCCTTTTTTTTAGGTTTAATTGGAAAAAACTTGCACAACCCTGTCAAGGAGAGACCTGTTGAATTGAAACATTAAGCGAAGTAAGTTGTCGACAGAGCAGCCGGTGTGTTTGTGGTGTGGACCCGAAAAGCAGACAATGGAGAGACTGAAATGAAGTTTAATCAAAAAGCGAGCCGTTGATTTGGCTGAAAAAGCATGAACACAAAAACAAAGCAAGGCGAACAGGTGTGAGAAGTAAAACTAAAACCTAAACTGGGAATAACTATGAAAACTATGACAAGAGAAACATGAACATAAATCTGAGCAGGTGCAAGAAAACAAGAAACATGGACCTGAACAAGATTATGAGAAAGCTGACGTGACGTGGAGGGAGGAAAACAGATGAATCGACAATGAATTAGTGAGAAAGAGGACTTACATACACAGGAGGGTAATGGGGAAAACAGCTGACACAAGTGAACCTGAACGCCACAGGGGAAGTACAACTAAACACACTTAACATGGAACACCAGACTCTTTGCAATAAAACAGGAAAGAGAAAAGGGACGTAGACAAGACAACACCAGCTTGACAAATAGAACATGCAACACGAAGACATGAAATACATGGGGAGACAGGGGGCACACAAAAGACACAAGCAAGGAGACACAGAAGAAACATAACTAGACCAAAACGCAAGTCAACCTTAACTAAAATAATAACACAAGAACTTTACATGATTTCAATATAACAATCAAAAGTACTAAACAAACTCACAGACCCAGCCCCCTGACACAGGAACACTGGTTTTATTAACATCTAAACGGATTCCCTGTATCTGCACACTGACCGGGACTCATTCATTGCAACATGAGACTCTGTCACAGTCACATAAAATCAAATGTATGTACTTGCCACTGCAAATGGTCTAGTTATTACATGAAATAAGCATCCATAATCACATATTTGAGAGGAAAAAAGCCTGTTAACTCAATATGAGTAAATAATCACTGTTTACATGTATAGTGCACTTTAAACGTATTCATATGAATTTATTTGTGTTTTGATGGGAAAGCAAAAATTCTCTCTAAAACATCCCATAAACTTCAAAAACAAAAAATTCAAATAAAAACATCTTCACTGTGCAGAATGTTTGTCTGTTAAAGAGTTACTAGGTGTATCGTCACAACAGAACTACCCATATAGAGCAGAGGCTTCAGTCATTTCACTGCCCTTCCTTCGTGAGTGCACAACAAAAATCAGAGCTCGTTGTTTAAGTGTCTAAATATCGCATTTTGAAAAGTTTTTGGGTAAGAAACATCGTGAATACACTGACAAGCTTCAGGAAAACCGTTGCTGTATTTATTGAATCCAGCCAAGTGGTGTAGCATCTTTTTACAAGAATGCCGCGCCAAAACCTGTCGCCAGTGTCTGAGAAAGATCAGCTGGGTTTAAACCCTGTCAAGCTCCCACTAAAGAGAAAGCGATTCCAGCATGATGCTGCACAAAATTGCAGCAGAAGTGCTGACAGCTCCTCCCCAGCAAGGGGAAAACGCAGAATCTGTGGAGAGAAATTTGTACGGAAAAGAAATTTCAGTCAGATTTCAACCAACTGCAGAAGCATCACTGAGGCCTGCTCTTCAGAAAGAAAAAGGATGAAGAAAGACACAGACAAGAATGAATCAGCTGTGACACCACCAAGCATCCCAAAAAGCGCCTCTATCACGATGATCCGACTCAAAGGCAAGAAATTGAACGATACGGCCTCGAGTTTCCAGAATGATGCCAGATCCTGTGAACGCAAAGTGATGGAGAAAAAGAGGCCAGAAGACCAGAAAGTTAGAAACGTTTGGATCGTTGGCTCAAGCTACGTCAAAAGAGGAGAGTTCGGAGCAAGACAGAAGTTTGGAGAGAATTTGGGACTTAATGCCAAAGTCCAATGGTTTGGCAAAGGAGGGATGGGCTGGAGCGGCGTCCTTCCACGTTTTTATGAAGAGTTATCTACACGGAGCCCGCCTGACATATTGATTATCCATGCTGGTGGCAACGATTTAGGACTCATGTCTGCCCAGCAACTTTCTGGTATAATGAAGACGGAATTGATGCAACTGCACAACGAGTTCCCCTCAATGACGATTGCTTATTCCTGCATCAATCAGCGCCAAGTGTGGAGGTATGGAAGTCCATGGAAGATAAATAAGGACAGGGAGATTGTCAACCATACCATGAGAAAGGCTGCCCACTGCTTTGGGGGGGTGATTATTGAACATCCCTGTTTGAAATTTTTCGACAACACAATCTTTGTACCAGACGGAGTCCATTTCACAAAGAAAGGAAATGAACTGTTTGTGACCAGCATCCGCTCCACCATCAAGAACATTCTGCAGTCAACGCAGAGAAAACAGATTTGAGGCATCAACCTCTATAATCTGACTACACATATGAACGAGAATACTGAATAAATGCAAAGTCAAAAGAGCAGTGTGTAAAGACTCCTTTGCTTACAGATTCTGAATAGAGATTAGGAAATGTTTGTGACAAAGACACATACACAGACAGTCTCTCTCACATTTACACTCCCACTACAAGAAGATTGTTGATTCATGTGTCTGTGTATTTTCTAATTTTTTATTCCATGTGCTGTATGTTTATTTTTTATTTTTTTAATGCAATAACTGAAATAACACAGATAGAAATGAATAAATAAACAGATAAAAGATTCACATGAATAAGAGGAGGCTACAGAGATTTTTTTATAACTGTTTTTGGAAAAGCAAAATGTGTTTGGCTATTCTGACTGCAAAAGCTGCCAGAGAGGACAGGATTTAAAGCAAAACTAAAAACAAAACAAAAAAAAAAAAAACACCTTTAAATCTAGGGTGTCAAACATAGGGCCCAGGGGCCAAAATCGGCCTGGCAAAGACTCCAATCAGTCCCACTTGATGGCTGGATGGATAATGTTTTTCTACTCTACTTAAGCACTCAAATCACTTTATACAATACATTCACCATTTAACAAACATATTCAGGCAAACTCCTCTTCAACATCTAAGTGCCCTCTGTCTAACATTCACACACACATTGATGAACATACTGGGAGCAACTTGGGTTTAGTATCTTGCCCGAGGATCTTCAGACTGGAGCAGCCAGGGATTGAACCCCCAGCCTTCCAATCAGTCATTGATTTGTATGAATTACTCCGGGGTTGTTGTAGAGGAGGTGAGCCACAACCACCGTCAGGCAACAAATCACAAAGAACTGTGTTTTTGTGTTTCTTTGTCTGTGCTCATGCATGGTTTATGTGCAATAGCATGCATGTGTGATTGCATGGGTTTCTATGTGTCTAAATGTTTCTCATTACACTGTGTGGAACTTTAGAAATGAAAGGTGGATATCACATTTCTGTCATTTGTACCTTACATGTCTTCTCCAAGCTCTTGAATCAGGTGTTTTGGAATGGGGAAACACCTACAAACCTAAAACAAGCCATCCTAAGGACCGAAATTTAGAACCATTCCTTTACCATTATTGCATGAAGAAAAGTGACCTAACTGCCAACATTGTGCAGTTAGGTCAATAAATGAAATCAGAATCTGTCTATAAACAACTAAAAAGAGCAACTTATTCACATTGATGTAAAAGATGATGTAGAAAGTATTCGACTTACGTGTGTGTGAGTGTGCGTTAATTTGATCATCACTCAACTCTTGACATCAGTGTAATATCATTTTTTTTATTTTTAATTTGAAAAATAACTTACATAAATCTCTGTACTCAACCATACTTAACCAAGACATAGCCTTGGCATTAACACATTGCACCAAAAAGAGAAAATGAAAAGGCATTCAAAAGGATAAATAACATGTCTTTGTCATCATGAGGCATTTTTCCTCTTCCAAAAGAATCTATCAGTCTACTTGTGGTAGCTTGTTTACTCAAATTCTGACATCTAAAGGTATGTACAATGAAAATGAAAATATATACTGTAGCTTGTTAAAGCGACAAGGTTTTTCTCTGACATTAAAATGCATTATCTTCACGTGGAAAAGGAACAATGCCTCAATTCAGTTTCATTCAGACATACTGCAACTATAAGATTCATGTACTTCCCAGACACGAGAAGTATTGTTAATTACTAAAAATAGAAAATAAAAAATAAACTGGTCTTGGCTTTTAAATAAAACTAACAAAAATATAGTAAAGTAATTTCATTTTCATTAAAACAAGAAAAAAAAAAATTCTGTGGCAATATCCCTTATTATGTCAACTTGTGATTAGCTCATCTTCACAAACAGTGATGTAAAATTGAACCATGGCAACACGCATGTCGCGCATCTTTGCCGTCTCTTGATTCGGTATAGACCTCTTTGCTGTACCAGTACCGATTATTTTTTCATGTTCGTCAACAATACTGAAATAAAATACACTTGCAATCACAACTGTTTCGCCAGCATCCATTAAATATAAAATATTTTCCTTGTCCAATTTTTTTCTTCTTTTTTTTCCCTCAAAAACCTGAAAGAAAATGTGACTTTCGGGTGGGGTGGAATGTTCTGTTAAAACTTCAATAAATGGCCCAGGAAGACCAAGAACTAATTTGCCATAGAGCTCAATTTAAGGTGAGGGAGAAAAGTAATGAAGTTGACATGCACTGTACAAGAAATTGCAAAAATTCCAAATATCATCTTTATCAAAACATGCTGAGTTACTGTAAGGTGTGCCCAAGCCATGTTGCAAAAGACCCTTTTCAACATGCTTGTTAAACAAATCCAAATCCAAAAGAAGGAAGAAAACAAACATAGTGAAACGATACAGTACTGTAAAGTAACCAACAGTCCTAAAATCTGGATGATGTCAGGGGACTGAACAATGGTAGCAATGAATAGTACGATGAGAAGTACCCTGGGAAAGGAAGAAAAAGAGAAACATGTACAATTTGCACATTATGTTTATCTTTATAAGGCATTAGCCTTTTACAATGAAATAGATCATTTACATTTATTTTCATTATCACTTTTTGTCACATAAACATTTTCTGTTAAATAATTCTTAAGTTCCCCTTTTCTGCATGTCTGCAAAATGCAGATTCATGAATGGTCTAAAGAATGATAAACAATGTCCTTTTTTTTTTTCAGTCACGATGTTGCATTCACTCCCCTTGAAAACCATGCACTAGTGAAAATTTTCTTTAAAAATAATATAAATTGTTGAAAATGGCTGATTCTGTTTATTTTTCATCTTTTTTTTTGCAAGTTACAGCCTCAAGAAAATAATTTTCTTCTTTCTTTTTTTATTCAGCTAAATTTGTGTCCATGCAAAGAAACTAAAAAAAGGGAAAAGAAAAATCTCATTTAATTTTCATACAATATATCAACAGAGAAAGAAATATGGTAAGATTGTACATCTTTTCATGGAGTTTGGATTGTTACTGTATTTATTTATTTTTTGGGGGAAGGGGGTGTTGAGGGCAGCCACTTTAAAGTGGCATTTGATTAATCTTTTACGGTGCTTTACCAGTATGGGTTGAACGGGTAGATATATGTAGAGTATGCAGGGTTTTTCTTTTTGGGGTCTGTGGGAGTGTGGTTACAAGCTGGGACACACCTCACCCAAAGTGATGGTCTCAAAAATTCCATCTACACGGCTAGGTCTGTTGGCGTGGCGTGACCAAGCATCTGGTTAGAAACACTGTCACCCCCTTCAGAGACAAGTACACTGACATTTAAAGAAAAAAGTAAATAAAAGAAATGAAAACGACACAGGAAAAAAAATAAAATCAAGCAACACACAGATTTTTCATTCGAAAAGGGCTTCTGTAGAACTCATTCAGAGGTTCCCAGTGTTGACCCCCATGGCTTCGAATTGGATGAAAACCTGGAATTGACGGATTCCTCGTGCTAAGGAGTTCATTCCGGCTTCCTCCAAACAACAACAACAACACCTGGCAATCCCTGCTACCAGGCGCTCGCGATACACTTCGCCACATGCACAGTGTGCGTGACGTATAAAGTCAGTAGGCTGTGACCTGTCCCTATGCTGAGTGAAGAAACAGCACCTGCATGATGCTAATGAACGGTGACAGTGCATAAGTAGGAAGAGGACAGTGCTGCTCACTGCACATGCAAATGACATCTGTCTTAGATTATGTAAGCAAATATCGCTGTTCTACATTCTGCACAGAGGTAAAATGCAGAAGTGAGGTTATAACTGCGGTTTCTTTAGTTGATAGTTTATGTAACAAACATAATTAGGTGTTTATTCACAGCAGGACTGACTGCAACCATCACAACTGATAGTGGCAAAATGATCATAGTTTGGGGTTGATTCATAATAAAATTCTTCCTGTGTCATGTTATATAATGAACATGATGTAATAGGTAAGTAATGTATTTCCTATTGCTGAGAGCTCATTGCAGCTCTGTTGAATCAAGGTAATACCTCTTAGCTTATGGTCTTTAATTGCGCCACGGTTACCACAATCATCAATTAGTAGACTGAGCTGTCACGTGATGCCATAAATCGTAGTATACTGCTCTAGTTTTCTGAATAATAATGACACAGTAGGTGGTGGATTACAGGTGAGAACTGGGGCGCAAAGAGTACATATTTATTCTGATAAATGTTAAATATAATATAAAACAATTGCAGAGAAATGGTTCACAGAAGCACAGTTGTGCCCACAGTCATACCAGCACTGAGGTCAGCCTGCTGAATACTCACAGTGACGATGTTTATATGCTAATGTTCAACAAGTATAATGTGCATTATGTACTGTTAAGTGTGCTGGGGAAAAAAAGAGACTAATTAGCACTAACCCAAACTACTGCATATAATCCACATTAGGTATTAAACCATCAAGAGAATTAATACCTTATGTGGCTAACATCTGTACCCATGTCATTTCACTTACAGTGCAATCATAAGATGGTGCTGGAGAAAAAGTCAGATGTTGTTGTACTGGTTTATTCAGAAGTTTTGGAGGTATTCCAGCTTTACTGAAAATAATCAACAAGCGGTAAACTAGCAAGATGTGCATGATGAACTTCCTATTACTTAAATATCCTTTTCTATTTTCTGGTACGTAAAATGACTTACAGTCATAATGTTAATAATGTGTGTCTCCTAAAGTACCCAGAAGTTGGGCAAGGTTAAGCCCCTCCAAAATACGGCTCGTGGCCCAAAACGTATATTCACACTTACGAGGTACTCAGTGGATATATTCTTTGTTTTTCTGCTAAACCAACAAAATTTTCAGAACTAAGTATAGTATATAGTAGTAGTATACTTACCTTACCTCAAAAAAACCTGACTTGTTACTCCTTTATTTTCATATATATTTAAGCATTGGTAACTAAGAACAATTATGATGTATTTTGAAATAACATACATTGAAAGTTTTCTATATGAGATCGCTGCAAAAAGTGCAGCCTCACCTAATGTCCACCCTACTGGCACTGATTTTATATTAGGATTTAAAAATCTAGGTGGTATTGGTATGGCGAGTAGCCTTCAGTAATATTAATAAATCACACAGCAAAAGTACATTCATGTAGTTGTAAAAAGCATGACAATATAGTAAGTAATCAAAGTATTCAGAGTAACTTAACGGAATACGTTACAAACTACATTTTGGGGCATGTATTCTGTAATCTGTAGTGGAAGACATTTCAAAAGTACCCTTACCAACACTGGGGATGGTTAAAACATCACTCTTAGATGCACCCTGGCTAGATGTAGAACAGGCACTATGCAATAATATAGAGATTTCGGACCTACCATTTATCAGCTCAAACACCAAACTACATGTATGTTTTAAAAGAGTCGACATCAGCTCTTCTCTGACAGCACGATGGGAGTTTCTTAAAATGACTGAGTCTTCATTAATCCCATGCAAATGTACACCTATCTGGAACAAAACTGACATACTACAGAAAAATAATATGATTAACCTCCCAGATTGGAGTCATAAAGGAATTAAATCCTTGGAATATATATTAGAAGGAGGACTTTATTCCATTTGACAGACTAGTTGTACAGTATGGGATTAACAAGAAAAGATTTTTAGAATATCAACAAATTAAATTTATAATAAAAAAAGTTTAAGCCTAATCAAGTTGAATTACAAACACGATCATGTGTGGTACAATTTCTTAATCTTAAAACCCCAAATTACTGTCTAAAATATACTGGACACTCTCCAAAATAGATGAATCAATATCCTTTTGCAAAATGGGAAGTGGATTTATCAGTCATCTTAGACCAAAATACAATACAAAATACTACATAGAGTGCACTATACAGGTCAACGGATATTCAAGATGGGCTTCATGTCTTCTAACAACTGCTCACACTGTCAAGGCAATAAACCTGACAGTTACGCTGTTTGGTTCTTTCCACCAGTTCAGAGGGTTTGGTGCTGGATATGTGAAGACTTATCAAAGTATCTGAAATGTAACATTCCAGCCAGTAGCAGTTTTTGATACGGGCGACACGGGCGGTTGCCCGGGGCGGCATCGTGGTGGGGGGCAGCCAGAGGGAGTGTTCGCCCAGGGCGCCAAACAGGCTAGGACCGCCACTGATTCCAGCCTTCCCTCTAGTCCGCTTGTTGGGCATCTTGGATGACGTCACTACATAGATGAATACAGCCCACATGGTTATGCATTGCCAAGATAACTGTCTTCATGAACTGGAAAAATAAAAATAATCCTAATTCTAACCATTATAGAGACCGTCTGAAAGATCATATTAGTCTTCCCGTCTTCATTATTGCGCTTGATGTAGGGGTAGGTACAGGCTTGGGGTGTCTGGGGATTCTTGGGGGCTGGGGTACTGAACTGAATGGGGATCTGTGGCTCTTGGGTGGTGTCTTCCTGGTGGTTGCCTGCAGCAGGGCTGGAGGAGGGTCTGTGCTGGCGGACGAAGGTTACCGACCTGGTAGTCTAGCTGAACTCTGGGTGGGTCCAGAGTGGACTTGGGGTTCTGGGCGTGCTCTGCCTCTGGGCTGGGGCTCTGGCTGGGCCTTTGGGGCTTGGGTCCTGGTTGGTGTGTCACCGAGGTTGTGGGTGGGTGCATGCACGGAGGCCCAACCCTGGTGTGGACGGCCTCTGGTGCATCGATGGAACTGGGGGCCTCTTCAGCTGGTGGGGAGGTTGTTCTCGTTTTGCTTGTTTTCTTCTTTTAGCAGATGTGTAGTGTCTTTTCTCACTGTCTCTCTTCCCCTCTGTTAATCTTTCCCTCTCCTTTTCTTGAACTTCTCCTGTCTGCATCTTTCCCTTTCTTATCCCCCGGTCATGTCTGTTCCGACTGTAATAACTTAAAACTTTAAATAAATAAATAAATAAAGATCAGTCAAGTGGACCAGTATGGTAAAGCCGTAATGATCCACTTGGGAAAACAAATCTGCTGGGCATTTTTCTTGGCCTTCAGACAATAATTCTAAGTGCTACAGTGCCGGACAGGACAGGGGGAAAAAAAAGAATAACAGAGATTTACTTTTTTATGCAGAGAATGGGCTTAAGTAGAATGGTCTCCCTCTAAAAAACAAAAGGAAACTAATAATATAATTATTATAATAAATAAATATTGTTGGATCTCCACACCGCCATGGTGCAAGATACCAATACATTCTCATTGTGTCAGATAATGATGTTTTATCAAACACGGTTGAATGTCAGACATACGTGGAAGGTGCTCTTTGGTGTAGGTGCCCTGATGTAACATGTTTGCAATATACTGTAGTGTTTAACCGCACAAGGCAAAAATAGAGACTTTGGTTCAGAAGTTCTCATTGACAGACTAAAGTATAAGGCTGATATTTCTCTCCACGAGTTCCACGGACCATCCATGTTGATCTGTCAGTCTGCACCAGGACTAGCACCGCCATCACTAGAGTGTCTGTGTGGAGAAGATTTTCCTCACAGGATACTTTGTGGATCCTCTTTAGAATGAAACAGTAGCGGGAACCAGAAATACGGCTGATGAAGAAGAACAGAAAAACTACATAATTAGAGATTTGGCTTTTTTTTTTCTTTTTTTTTGGCTTGCAATAGTTATTCTCAAGCAATATGTTAACATGCACCTTGGTAATAAGTGACCTGAGGCTGCAGTTGTTTTTCTCCTTTCTCATTTTGAATCTTTTCCTCAGGATTTTGCCGTGGAGGTACTCCACTCTCTCCTCTGCAGCAGAGGGGAAGAACTGTTCACAGACCATCAACCTTAGCTGGGAGACTTTGGTTGCCATCAGAGCCATAACAAGCAGGGTGAGCAGGATGGAAGTCAGTGGAATTACAGAACTATATAGCAACAACTTGGGTTTGGGGAGGCACTGCTTCTCAAACAGAGTCACAGAGTAGGAAAAGTCTTTTTCATGATTTTCTTGTCCAAGAGACATTCCAATTAAAGTTGCAATCCCCTGCAAGGATAAACAAGTGAGTCTTTTGTGGTTGAGATGAGGAAAATATTAAAAAAATAAATAAATATTTACTACGGTGTACTTACTTTGATGCTCATTAACAAAGGGATGTGGAATGGCTCCAGCTCTGATAACCTTGTTGTAACAATGTCAACAAAACAGTACAGCAAGGCGTCCACAGTTATGAATATGACCCAAGCTATGAAATGGGAGACAACTGGAATTCCAAATTTCACCATAGCTTTCCCTTCTCTTGTTGTGGGACGGGCGGAGGGAATGAAGGTGTACAGCTGCTCCTCCTCTGCCGTGAGGGGAAGGACGTGTGATTTTCCTTCCGCCTTCTGCTTCTCGTCAAAATGAACAAACTTGCTGCTGATGAACCTGTTTTTGTATTTCATGTCTCTGCAGTATTTTTTTATGTGCAATGCTATAAACATCATGAGCACGAGGAAGCTGATGGCAGGAAACATCCTGTCGGTCACTGAGCTCACTGTATTCATCAGGGCCTGTGCATATTTAACAGTCTCGTTGAGCTTCTGCTCTGCTCCTGCGAGCCTCTGCCTGAATTCTTCTGATTCCAATCTTGGAGAGACGTTGAGCTGGGAGTCAAATCTCACTACTCCCAGGTTTGTAACCCCTTTGAGCATGTCTCCGATCCACTTCAACATCTGAACATAGTTAGTAAATGGAGCAATGATGGAGGCTTTTTTTGCCTTCAGGTTGCAAATCATACTCCTGACCAGCAGCGAGAGGTTCTCCAGAGTAGGGCTGCCACGATTAGTCGACTAGTCACGATTACGTCGACTATCAAAATCGTCGACGACTGATTTAATAGTCGACGCGTCATTTTAAGCTTTGTAAGATCACAAAAGACGCAGGAATAAGTAGTAGGATTTAAGAGCGTAATAACGGACTGAAACAGAAGATGGCAGCACTGCATGTACAAGGATGCCAGCTGCCGTTAAACCCCGAAGAAGAAGAAGAAGAAGCTGTGTCCCAGAATTCATAGCGCAGCCCAGCTCAGTTTCCAACAATGGCGGCAGCTACTTAGTTTTAATATTACGCTTATTATTCTTTCTGGGTCACAAAATAAACGTTTAACATATTTTCAGGTGAGAATGTAGCTGTGTAAACCTGAAATATCTGCTCAGTTTATCAAGACACCACATATTTTCAAAAGCGCTCCGACGTTTTCGGAGACGTCTGTTACCCACTAGCTCGATAGCGAGCCGGGGGCAAGGCTCACTAGAGCCGTGAGAACACCGGACTCCTGGCAAATCGTTTTCAAACTCCCGGCGGACTTTCGCTACTCAGGTTAAACATATATAAGTCACTTAGATAACTTAAAAATGTTATTGTTTGGCTTTTTTTTTTTTTTTAGTATTTTAT
Organism: Perissodus microlepis; assembly: GCF_051167445.1. Lineage (NCBI taxonomy): Eukaryota > Metazoa > Chordata > Actinopteri > Cichliformes > Cichlidae > Perissodus > Perissodus microlepis. The sequence continues at coordinate 16,950,533 of NC_140471.1, read as the reverse complement.
TTGTTCCTGGGTAAATCGGTTTGGCTGAGATTAAAGTTATAGTTTTTACACAACTGAATAAACGTCAAGCAGACAACTGATTATCAGAAGTGTGAGATGCTCGAGAATATACTCCAGTGTCCTGTTATATTTTAGATAGCAAGGAGTTTATTAAACTTCACCGAAACAATCTGCAAATTTCATTAAAATTTAATAAACTATCATATTGTCTTTATTTTTAGTTAGCACATACCTTAAACACTTAAAGCTGTAAGCTAATGATAGTTATATAAGAGCAGATGCTGCTGGTGCAATAAGCTGTATGTTTTACGTCCAATGGATGATGATCTGACTAGTCGACTAATCGCAAAAATAATCGGTGACTAGTCGACTATCAAAATAATCGTTTGTGGCAGCCCTACTCCAGAGTGTTACGGATGTTCTTAAGAACCACTAAGCTGGTTCCAGCAGTTAACAGCAAGTTCCTACTCTTTTTCATGAAAATGGATATAACAAAAAGAGTCCCTAAACACCTTACTCTCTTTGATAGGAAGAGGGCAACAGTCAGCAGTGTCCCAAAGCAGGCGGCAATCCCCCCAGCCACTGCTAGCTCATAGTCCAGAGCGAAGAGGAGGTACAGGAGGAGCAGGGAGCTGAGCAGGAGGCTGGAGATGCTACAGATGAGGAGGAGAAGGATTGTTCTTCTGAATCCATCCCTTTTACCAGTGGTGAACACATCCACAGCTTGAAAACCCACATCCTTAAGGCTTTGTTTTACTGTAACCCATGAGAAAAGCATCCTGGATATTAAAGTAGACGTTGAAAAGCAAAAGCAAAATTGGAATGAAATGGCAGGTTATAAGAAAATCATTAACAAATACTGTGCCCAAAAAGACACTTGTGCTGAACAGAAAGGCAAAGTAGTAGCCTGATGTATAAAGCTCAGCAGCTCTTCTGATTCATGTAGAGTGCAGTCGCCTTAAATACGACAGAAACAGGAAGACTCTTGCCTTTGTCATTAGTCATTTTGTAGTCATCCCTATTTTTCAACCACAAGCAGAAGTAAACAGAGGCTGAATTATGACTGTGGGGTGTGTGGAACTAAAATATCCTTTTCACATAAAAATCTAATGCTTTACTAAGAATTTCAAGGCGGTATTGCACGAATGTGTGAGTGGACTGAATACCAATAATTTTGTGTATTTAGGGTAACATATTCATATTGCAGAAACAATGATAAAATACCCTTTTACAGGAGTAGGTGATTTCAGAGAATCCTAATATTCAATAGAATTAGAAGGTCCGTGTGACTGTATTCATTTGACCCTATATGGTCATCATGTTTGTCACATGTCCAAAATGGCAGGCAACTTAACGTTAAGTGGTTAGTGGTCATCAGTGTTGGTCAAGTTACTTGAAAAAAGTAATCAGTAACTAATTACTGATTACTTCCCCAAAAAAGTAATCCCGTTACTTTACTGATTACTTATTTTCAAAAGTAATTAATTACTTAGTTACTTTTTAAAAACACGATTTACAACCTGAAGAGGTGATAAAGTGATAGATCTTTCAGCCCAATTCTACTTTTTCTGCATAATCCATCATACAAAATGTAATCAAATGGAAAAGTCTCTTTTTTTTAACTTGTTTTATCAGTTTTAATCTTTTAACTTTATGCATCAAGCAAAAATTTAATTATATGCAACATTCTCTGACTTGAATAAATTAGTTTAACATTTAAACCTATTTTCTGCACATTCCAGCACATAAAATAAAATATTTTTTGTGTTTACACTCACTCTTTCAAATAGATGCAAGTAAAACACAGCAGAAAATAAATAAAGTCAAAGACTCAGCGGTCCTGTTGCTCTATTTTCACCTGTAAAGCAGGACTGGGTAGGCGGAGGTTTACCCTGGTGCAGGTGTGCCGCGGTCAGTTGAAGAATCCGCGAGTTTCTCTGTGAATTTCCCAATACGTCGTTGCGCACTCAGTGCTTGCTTGGAAGTTTAGGGGTTTTTTTCGCTGTAAAAAGTTTTCTTCCCACGCACAACGGACGCTAATGTTTTTGTCACTTTTTATGGAATCAAACTCAAAATAAGGTCAGTACTTCCAGGCTTTAAACGCTGCACGCTCATACTCTCTCCCACAATCGATATATGATCCATTGTTGATCTGCACACAGCTGTTGTCACCAACGGCGCACTCGCTTACGTCACTGTCATGAGACATTCTCGCAAAAAAATCACGGTTTTAGTAACGCAGTAACGCAGCGTTCCTACGGGAAAGTAACGGTAATCTAGTAACAAGTAACGCGTTACTGCCCATCTCTGGTGGTCATGTGATCTGCAAAACCTCAATGTTGTAATGCTTAACATCAGAATTTCAGCACTGTCTTGGTCAGCACATTAAGTTCTGTGTACTTTATTCACACACTGAGGCTAGCATTGAATGTTTGCTTCAGAGAGAGGTGATAAAAAGAAAACATTTTCACTGATTTGTGAGCGTGACCTGAATACTTAGCGAGTGTATTTAGCTAATTACCTTTAGAACAGGCTTCGATTTTTCAGACAAAGAAAATAATACTTCAGAAAGTTGTGGTATTTTCCTTCATAGTAGAAACAACAGATGCCTTTTTTTTAGGTTTAATTGGAAAAAAAACTTGCACAACCCTGTTGAATTGAAACATTAAGCGAAGTAAGTTGTCGACAGAGCAGCCGGTGTGTTTGTGGTGTGGACCCGAAAAGCAGACAATGGAGAGACTGAAATGAAGTTTAATCAAAAAGCGAGCCGTTGATTTGGCTGAAAAAGCATGAACACAAAAACAAAGCAAGGCGAACAGGTGCGAGAAGTAAAACTAAAACCTAAACTGGGAATAACTATGAAAACTATGACAAGAGAAACATGAACATAAATCTGAGCAGGTGCAAGAAAACAAGAAACATGGACCTGAACAGGATTATGAGAAAGCTGACGTGACGTGGAGGGAGGAAAACAGATGAATCGACAATGAATTAGTGAGAAAGAGGACTTAAATACACAGGAGGGTAATGGAGAAAACAGCTGACACAAGTGAACCTGAACGCCACAGGGGAAGTACAACTAAACACACTTAACATGGAACACCAGACTCTTTGCAATAAAACAGGAAAGAGAAAAGGGACGTAGACAAGACAACACCAGCTTGACAAATAGAACATGCAACACGAAGACATGAAATACATGGGGAGACAGGGGGCACACAAAAGACACAAGCAAGGAGACACAGAAGAAACATAACTAGACCAAAACGCAAGTAAACCTTAACTAAAATAATAACACAAGAACTTTACATGATTTCAATATAACAATCAAAAGTATTAAACAAACTCACAGACCCAGCCCCCTGACACAGGAACACTGGTTTTATTAACATCTAAACGGATTCCCTGTATCTGCACACTGACTGGGACTCATTCATTGCAACATGAGACTCTGTCACAGTCACATAAAATCAAATGTATGTACTTGCCACTGCAAATGGTCTAGTTATTACATGAAATAAGCATCCATAATCACATATTTGAGAGGAAAAAAGCCTGTTAACTCAATATGAGTAAATAATCACTGTTTACATGTATAGTGCACTTTAAACGTATTCATATGAATTTATTTGTGTTTTGATGGGAAAGCAAAAATTCTCTCTAAAACATCCCATAAACTTCAAAAACAAAAAATTCAAATAAAAACATCTTCACTGTGCAGAATGTTTGTCTGTTAAAGAGTTACTAGGTGTATCGTCACAACAGAACTACCCATATAGAGCAGAGGCTACAGTCATTTCACTGCCCTTCCTTCGTGAGTGCACAACAAAAATCAGAGCTCGTTGTTTAAGTGTCTAAATATCGCATTTTGAAAATTTTTTGGGGAAGAAACATCGTGAATACACTGACAAGCTTCAGGAAAACCGTTGCTGTATTTATTGAATCCAGCCAAGTGGTGTAGCATCTTTTTACAAGAATGCCGCGCCAAAACCTGTCGCCAGTGTCTGAGAAAGATCAGCTGGGTTTAAACCCTGTCAAGCTCCCACTAAAGAGAAAGCGATTCCAGCATGATGCTGCACAAAATTGCAGCAGAAGTGCTGACAGCTCCTCCCCAGCAAGGGGAAAACGCAGAATCTGTGGAGAGAAATCTGTACGGAAAAGAAATTTCAGTCAGATTTCAACCAACTGCAGAAGCATCACTGAGGCCTGCTCTTCAGAAAGAAAAAGGATGAAGAAAGACACAGACAAGAATGAATCAGCTGTGACACCACCAAGCATCCCAAAAAGCGCCTCTATCACGATGATCCGACTCAAAGGCAAGAAATTGAACGATACGGCCACGAGTTTCCAGAATGATGCCAGATCCTCTGAACGCAAAGTGATGGAGAAAAAGAGGCCAGAAGACCAGAAAGTTAGAAACATTTGGATCGTTGGCTCAAGCTACGTCAAAAGAGGAGAGTTCGGAGCAAGACAGAAGTTTGGAGAGAATTTGGGACTTAATGCCAAAGTCCAATGGTTTGGCAAAGGAGGGATGGGCTGGAGCGGCGTCCTTCCACGTTTTTATGAAGAGTTATCTACACGGAGCCCGCCTGACATATTGATTATCCACGCTGGTGGCAACGATTTAGGACTCATGTCTGCCCAGCAACTTTCTGGTATAATGAAGACAGAATTGATGCAACTGCACAAAGAGTTCCCCTCAATGACGATTGCTTATTCCTGTATCAATCAGCGCCAAGTGTGGAGGTATGGAAGTCCATGGAAGATAAATAAGGACAGGGAGATTGTCAACCATACCATGAGAAAGGCTGCCCACTGCTTTGGAGGGGTGATTATTGAACATCCCTGTTTGAAATTTTTCGACAACACAATCTTTGTACCAGACGGAGTCCATTTCACAAAGAAAGGAAATGAACTGTTTGTGACCAGCATCCGCTCCACCATCAAGAACATTCTGCAGTCAACGCAGAGAAAACAGATTTGAGGCATCAACCTCTATAATCTGACTACACATATATGAACGAGAATACTGAATAAATGCAAAGTCAAAAGAGCAGTGTGTAAAGACTCCTTTGCTTACAGATTCTGAATAGAGATTAGGAAATGTTTGTGACAAAGACACATACACAGACAGTCTCTCTCTCTCTCACATTTACACTCCCACTACAAGAAGATTGTTGATTCATGTGTCTGTGTATTTTCTAATTTTTTATTCCATGTGCTGTATGTTTATTTTTTATTTTTTAATGCAATAACTGAAATAACACAGATAGAAATGAATAAATAAACAGATAAAAGATTCACATGAATAAGAGGAGGCTACAGAGATTTTTTTATAACTGTTTTTGGAAAAGCAAAATGTGTTTGGCTATTCTGACTGCAAAAGCTGCCAGAGAGGACAGGATTTAAAGCAAAACTAAAAACAAAACAAAACAAAAAAAACACCTTTAAATCTAGGGTGTCAAACATAGGGCCCAGGGGCCAAAATCGGCCTGGCAAAGACTCCAATCAGTCCCACTTGATGGCTGGATGGATAATGTTTTTCTACTCTACTTAAGCACTCAAATCACTTTATACAATACATTCACCATTTAACAAACATATTCAGGCAAACTCCTCTTCAACATCTAAGTGCCCTCTGTCTAACATTCACACACACATTGATGAACACACTGGGAGCAACTTGGGTTTAGTATCTTGCCCGAGGATCTTCAGACTGGAGCAGCCAGGGATTGAACCCCCAGCCTTCCAATCAGTCATTGATTTGTATGAATTACTCCGGGGTTGTTGTAGAGGAGGTGAGCCACAACCACCGTCAGGCAACAAATCACAAAGAACTGTGTTTTTGTGTTTCTTTGTCTGTGCTCATGCATGGTTTATGTGCAATAGCATGCATGTGTGATTGCATGGGTTTCTATGTGTCTAAATGTTTCTCATTACACTGTGTGGAACTTTAGAAATGAAAGGTGGATATCACATTTCTGTCATTTGTACCTTACATGTCTTCTCCAAGCTCTTGAATCAGGTGTTTTGGAATGGGGAAACACCTACAAACCTAAAACAAGCCATCCTAAGGACCGAAATTTAGAACCATTCCTTTACCATTATTGCATGAAGAAAAGTGACCTAACTGCCAACATTGTGCAGTTAGGTCAATAAATGAAATCAGAATCTGTCTATAAACAACTAAAAAGAGCAACTTATTCACATTGATGTAAAAGATGATGTAGAAAGTATTCGACTTACGTGTGTGAGTGTGCGTTAATTTGATCATCACTCAACTCTTGACATCAGTGTAATATCATTTTTTTTATTTTTAATTTGAAAAATAACTTACATAAATCTCTGTACTCAACCATACTTAACCAAGACATAGCCTTGGCATTAACACATTGCACCAAAAAGAGAAAATGAAAAGGCATTCAAAAGGATAAATAACATGTCTTTGTCATCATGAGGCATTTTTCCTCTTCCAAAAGAATCTATCAGTCTACTTGTGGTAGCTTGTTTACTCAAATTCTGACATCTAAAGGTATGTACAATGAAAATGAAAATATATACTGTAGCTTGTTAAAGCGACAAGGTTTTTCTCTGACATTAAAATGCATTATCTTCACGTGGAAAAGGAACAATGCCTCAATTCAGTTTCATTCAGACATACTGCAACTATAAGATTCATGTACTTCCCAGACACGAGAAGTATTGTTAATTACTAAAAATAGAAAATAAAAAATAAACTGGTCTTGGCTTTTAAATAAAACTAACAAAAATATAGTAAAGTAATTTCATTTTCATTAAAACAAGAAAAAAAAAAATTCTGTGGCAATATCCCTTATTATGTCAACTTGTGATTAGCTCATCTTCACAAACAGTGATGTAAAATTGAACCATGGCAACACGCATGTCGCGCATCTTTGCCGTCTCTTGATTCGGTATAGACCTCTTTGCTGTACCAGTACAGATTATTTTTGCATGTTCGTCAACAATACTGAAATAAAATACACTTGCAATCACAACTGTTTCGCCAGCATCCATTAAATATAAAATATTTTCCTTGTCATATTTTTTTCTTCTTTTTTTTCCTCAAAAACCTGAAAGAAAATGTGACTTTCGGGTGGGGTGGAATGTTCTGTTAAAACGTCAATAAATGGCCCAGGAAGACCAAGAACTAATTTGCCATAGAGCTCAATTTAAGGTGAGGGAGAAAAGTAATGAAGTTGACATGCACTGTACAAGAAATTGCAAAAATTCCAAATATCATCTTTATCAAAACATGCTGAGTTACTGTAAGGTGTGCCCAAGCCATGTTGCAAAAGACCCTTTTCAACATGCTTGTTAAACAAATCCAAATCCAAAAGAAGGAAGAAAACAAACATAGTGAAACGATACAGTACTGTAAAGTAACCAACAGTCCTAAAATCTGGATGATGTCAGGGGACTGAACAATGGTAGCAATGAATAGTACGATGAGAAGTACCCTGGGAAAGGAAGAAAAAGAGAAACATGTACAATTTGCACATTATGTTTATCTTTATAAGGCATTAGCCTTTTACAATGAAATAGATCATTTACATTTATTTTCATTATCACTTTTTGTCACATAAACATTTTCTGTTAAATAATTCTTAAGTTCCCCTTTTCTGCATGTCTGCAAAATGCAGATTCATGAATGGTCTAAAGAATGATAAACAATGTCCTTTTTTTTTCAGTCACGATGTTGCATTCACTCCCCTTGAAAACCATGCACTAGTGAAAATTTTCTTTAAAAATAATATAAATTGTTGAAAATGGCTGATTCTGTTTATTTTTCATCTTTTTTTTTGCAAGTTACAGCCTCAAGAAAATAATTTTCTTCTTTCTTTTTTTATTCAGCTAAATTTGTGTCCATGCAAAGAAACTAAAAAAAGGGAAAAGAAAAATCTCATTTAATTTTCATACAATATATCAACAGAGAAAGAAATATGGTAAGATTGTACATCTTTTCATGGAGTTTGGATTGTTACTGTATTTATTTATTTTTTGGGGGAAGGGGGTGTTGAGGGCAGCCACTTTAAAGTGGCATTTGATTAATCTTTTACGGTGCTTTACCAGTATGGGTTGAACGGGTAGATATATGTAGAGTATGCAGGGTTTTTTCTTTTTGGGGTCTGTGGGAGTGTGGTTACAAGCTGGGACACACCTCACCCAAAGTGATGGTCTCAAAAATTCCATCTACACGGCTAGGTCTGTTGGCGTGGCGTGACCAAGCATCTGGTTAGAAACACTGTCACCCCCTTCAGATACAAGTACACTGACATTTAAAGAAAAAAGTAAATAAAAGAAATGAAAACGACACAGGAAAAAAAATAAAATCAAGCAACACACAGATTTTTCATTCGAAAAGGGCTTCTGTAGAACTCATTCAGAGGTTCCCAGTGTTGACCCCCATGGCTTCGAATTGGATGAAAACCTGGAATTGACGGATTCCTCGTGCTAAGGAGTTCATTCCGGCTTCCTCCAAACAACAACAACAACACCTGGCAATCCCTGCTACCAGGCGCTCGCGATACGCTTCGCCACATGCACAGTGTGCGTGACGTTTTTGCTCAAAACACAGGATCACGTTTGCACCCCTAGAAACAGGCTCAGAAGACACAACATCAAGCATGCAGTGTAACCGGGGGGGCGTGACCTGTAATCGCAACACTGGCTGCTACAACAACGCTATCAGTCCACACGCTGCTATGATCGAGAGAAACTGTCCAGTGAGGATTGGGAAGCTCTTCTTGTCAGTGGGGCCAGAGTAGGGTCCACCAGTGAGGAAGGAGGAAAGAGCTTGTACCAGCCAATCACCATGTTGGACAGGTCCAGCTCATCTAACAGTATCTGAACTGCTCCCATGAATGATTTATGGTCCATACGTCCATAGTCACCCCATACGATGACCTGCAAAGAAGAACGAAAAAAACTTTAAAGGATGGAGCAAGTTTAGAAAAATAAATTAAGTCAACAGTCTTAGTCAAAATTCTATTCAGTTTTATTTATTTAGCGCCAAATCACAACAACAATTGCCTCAAGGTGCTTTATATTGTAAGGTAAAGACCCTACAATAATACAAAACCCCAACAATCAGATGAACCCCAATACAACTTATATAGCTATGAAAAAGCCAATCTGATGTGCAGAACCGTATCAGCTGTGTGTCCTTGCATTGAGGTCAGCAGACTGCAAGGAGAAATGCTAATTGTGACACTTTGTTGCAGTCTAAAGGAATAATTTTCTTACCTGTAAAACCTTCCCTCCTGGACTCTCCTCAAACGGCAGTTGCTGCTGATAAAGAGGATCCAAGGTTTTTCTTGCTACTTTAGTTTTCTTTTTGGCTATGCAGACTCCGTTTTCCAAAAGGTAGACCTTTACATACGGTGCTGGAAATCAAGAAAGCGTAAAGGAGAGATGAGCTTTTGAAAGATTTCCTTTTCTCTTTCTGCAACCAAGTCATGCTTACCTTTATTTACTCTGTGAATACCTGACATAGACTAGCACATTTAGTAGCTGTGATTACCTGGCAGTGCCTTGGAACCTGGTTTTCCCACAAGGCCACGGGCTCTGATGACCTCCACCTCCAGTGCACCTTTCTTCTCCACCATGCCAATCTGGATGTCTCCTAAACAACCAACAAAAAACCGAAGATTTTAACTTGTCTGAAGTGAAGCTTTCATCATTTCAAGCTACAAATCTCTGTAAAAAAAAAAAAAAAAAGGGAAAAAAAAGGATAACTGTCCTCACCCATAGGGGGAGTAGCCAATGTCTGTCGCCCAACCAGCTGAGCAGGGCCAAGACCATCCAGGAAGTCACTGAACTGGGCATCTGAGGACAGCCTCACACCAGGGAAGATGAGACTGAAACATTAACAAAGAAAAAATAAAAATAAAACCACCAGGTGTTTATAGTTAGACTAGAACCTGATATAAGTTACCAAATGAAATTCAGAACTTTTCGTGTATATAAAAGCTGCTGAATTAGCGCAGTGCATGTCTCCTTACTTTCCCTCGGAGCTGTAGCTGTTCATGCTTCCGTCTGTGGACTCCCTGCTGGCCTGCCGAGTCATCCTGCTTCTCATCTCCACCGCCAGGCCTGTCTCTGTGCTCCTCTGGATAGTGCTGCGCAACTTTTTACCTCCCGCTTCTGAACACAGAGTTACACGCACGACACAAATGACAGAGAAGGAGAGAGAAGAATTGTCAGTCCACAACACTGAACTGGGGGGGATGCGAGTCGCACGGCGAGAAGCATTCGCGCGGATTATCACTGGCGTACGAACGCTTTCATCGGTTCGTACATAAATCTTTCCTCAGGAGAAAACAAAGCGCACCTCAGTGAATTCAAATTCTATACCAGAGCACTGCTGTCTCTGGTATAGATCGATATTAGGAACACTATGTGCAGCCTTCCTCCAGTCTGTGCCACCGACTGCCTATGGGGGACTTCTGGGAGCAAATTCACCTACAAACATCCACTATCTATGCATCCCCACCCCTCCAACCCAAACCCACCATCCTGAATGACCCAAGAAGAAAGCTGATTCTCTCCATTAAGCCTCCCGCTGCGCATCTCCACCTGACCGCGTGCGTGTGGCACAATGTGGACACGCCTGCGGCTTACAAACACATAACTCCTCAAAAGTATAGTATGTATGCTCTACCATATATACACACACACACATACACACATACATACACACATACACACTTTTCATATCCTATTTAAAAAAAGGTTGGCAAAAAGTTGTCTTTTACTTTCAGTAAGCCTAATGTGCTGAGAAGCTCCTCAAGAGATTCAAATGAAGTGAAACATTATAGGTTAGTTCTAAAAACCTCCGTATGAGCTTTCTACATACACATGCAGCTGTGTTAAACTGAAAACACGTTCCTTTCTAAACATTTAATTGTGCATTGCTACGGGGTGATCCAACCATCACTAAATGTTTTCATGCCTTTTGCAGGTACGGGATTAATTTTTTTCTTCTTCTTCTGTGTAATCAAATTTAGCACTATTTGGTCAGAAAATCCCTGCAAAGCCTGATGAAGGTAATAACACAGAGGTACTATACACAAAGCTTCAGCTCATTACTACAGGGTGCAAAAACCGGCCGTTCACAGACCTTATGTAATTTCTCTCTAATATTTTGCAAGTTAGTGCAGATGAGTAATTTCTAGGCTACAGCAGTCCTAATCCAGTTATAGGCCTTGCAGTCTTTACTCTCCTTCCTCTCTCCTTTGTTTGCCTTAGTAGAGGAGGAACTGAAGATAAAAAAAAAAAAGGATCATTTTGTGCCTCACACAGACATAAAACAGGCATGATGCTCTTCAGCCTTGAAATCTCAGTTATTCAGCTGGCCTCCGCCTCCTCTTCCTGCTCTTCACATTTTTTACAATAAGAGAAGCAGCCACAAAGGTCGCGTCTCTGACGTCTGCAGCAGACCTCCACTGTCATTCAGTGGCCAGCCAGACGTTATCAACGAACTTGAAAAACACATGATTTATTAATGGTAATTCTCTTCTGCTTTTGACACAAGTTACAAGGCGCAGTCTTGGATTTATGCAGTTTTTGCACTATATCGAGCACTATGTGATCTTATTTGAGCACTTTAAATACTGTTCCAATGCATTTCAAATAAACACTGTATGTATCTGCTCTATAGACAAAAATATACAGAGGTGCATTAAAAAGCAGTGGCAGTTATAAGTGTATGTCGGAGAGTAAGCTACTTTTATAAACTATCCAGCAACCGCGAAGCAGGAGAGGCCTCAAAACGAGACAAACTGGCTCATCTCCATAAGTTTTCTGCCCTTTCTGCCAGTCAGGAAAAGACAGCGAGTCTAGGGAAGCTGCCAATGGTGGAAGTTACAGAAGAATAGATCACGCGCACTGCAAATCTTCTTTTGTAAATACAACTGCAAATAGAACAAGAAGTGATTGTGAGGCTGAGCTATAAATACACACAGTAGGCGTTACGCTACCTTTTAGGAAATTTGAAGTAACAGTCAGAACAACGTTGTGGTTCTAAGCAAAAAGAAAAAGAAGCACTACTTCCAACTAAATACTAAAGAGGGATTCATTCCAAATACAGAGTCCTTTGTTTTCATCCACAGAATCAGAGTCACAGTCATGCGGGGCAAATTAGGTTTTTAGACCAGCGTGAGTGGCATTTGTAAGCAAACAGACCGGTTCCATTTTGACAACACCACCATTGGTGGCAGCAGCAACAACAGATGCAGAAAGAAGTGTGACTGGCCCACAACTAACTGATGATAAACTGACCACAGATGAAATTGCACATTAAGCTTTATGTCATCATATAACCAGATCATGCACAGTATGGACAGCTCAGGCCTTATAACACATTACACTTACTGAAATAGACTAATTGAGCTAAACATCCTAATTGAGCTAATAACATTTCTGAACTTTCCAACGTCCCAGTTCTCTCCCATGCCAGTACCTCTGCAGCTTCCCTCTAATCCTAAATCTATCTCCCCTCGCTCACCGCCATCTTTTAGTTTAAGCCGCACTGTTTACCCCCCAGCAGGAAGCTTTGGCTGTGACATTTCCTCGCCTGTCATCTTACCTCCGTCCTCCTCATCAAAGGAGTTCATGCAGGGGAAATAGACAGCCAACGCTTCGAATGATGCTGACAGGCTCATCTTGCTCTGGGAACACTGGATACGCATCCCAGGAGCCGGAGGAGAGGTATCGTTCCCCTGCCTGCCCATGGTGACCGGTGGCTGTCCTCCTCAATGCGGTGAATTCGATGCTCAAGGCGTCAGCTTTGCCCTTTCTGGCTGATAAAAGCTTTAAAATGTATCTCCAATCTATACTATTCGATGGATTCCTAAGGCTAGCAGTAGAAGATGCTCTGCTGTAACAGGAGAGGGATCTGGCATCTAGTCTATCCCTAGATGCTCTGCTGACTGCATCCTAGGTAGAGCTTTGGAAAAACGCTGCTTCAGTAGTCAAGTCTTGTGCTGTCTGGGTCTGACGTTCCTGCTGCACCTCTTTCTTCAGGGGGGGAGGGGAGAGCGCTGCATTGCGCTCCGCCAATCAGAGGGCCAGGCTACTCAGGCGCACCTCGGCAGGCTCTGCGGGTGAACAAGCTCTACCCAGAGATACTGATTCCCCCCCCCTCCTCCCTAACCCACTCCGTTTCTCAGCAGTATTTTTTTTCATACCCTTACTTTTGTCATTTGCTTTTTCATTTTTCTCTCTGCGCTTGTTCTTTTGTTCCCTTTGTTCCGTTCATCACTACTATTTTCCTTTTTTCCCATCCTCTACCTCCCACCCCTCCCTCTCCCCCGTTTTGTGCACACAGGCCAGTGAAAATAAGCTGCCATTAGGCCTGCCAACAGTCCTGCTACTTGATGAGAACGCACGAGCCACATGGCGATCACTCAAAGTTCACGTGCCAAACTCTGCTCCTTCACTTTACTCTTTTCCACGGTCGTGATTTCACAGCTGTGTTGCGTTAGGAGGAGTTCTGTTTCTCACAGACAAGAAAGTCAACGAAAGGGAAAAACAACGTTAAAAGCTCGACCTGGAACCCCTCTCGTCTGTCGTCCCTTTGTGGCACAGCCACGTTAAAAGAAAGTATGTCTCTCGTCATCCATCACAAACTTTTAAACAGCCACAAAGACTCTTTGTTTGAATTAGAGCCTCACATTTCTAAATATTAACTTTTCTTTTTCTTCATTCCATTTCTGCCATTTGTGGACATCTGGGGTCAGCTTATTTTAAACAGTCGAGAGCCAAGAGACTCAACAGCGTTGCTCGCTGAAAGGACTTCTTCACCGGTGGTCCTTCAAGTGCTCATGAATGTACCACCGGCATCGGCTGTGAGTGATACCTCAAAGTAAATGCACGACTTTCAGCCGAACTCCAGCTTCTCTGGTAGCTGTCACCACCGCATTAGGTTCAAGCATAAATCCTGAGAAACTGTACTGCCCCGACATGCTGCCAGCAGTCCTGCTTTTTTGTTCTCAATATGAATGTGGCAGAATAGGCGCAGGACAAGACAATTATGGCACTTTCTTTGCACCACGGTAAATATAGGAAGCTCCCTGTGGTGTTACTGCAGAGGCAAAAGTTCCTCTCTCTGAGACACTGCAACCTACTTCCACGAAGGAGCCACTTAATGTCCATTTGTGGGTTTCATCTAGGTCAACACTGACAAAACAACTCTTCACGTTTACCGCCACAGGGGGAATCGGAGAAGAGCGCACAGTTATAATACAAACACTTGATTTAATATGAACCACAAACTCATTTAAGGATCAGGTAGGTGCTTCTCTGAATTCAAACAGTGAAAATGTTTAAACTTTTATCAGAAAACCTCTGATCTTTGCCCTCATGATGATGATGTAGCTCTGTGTTTCTGATCGTTGATCCAGGCTCAGAGGTTATCTTCTCCGTGTGATGAATTCAACTTTCTTTGGTGGTTATTTTGCTGCTTTGGTAGCACTAAGAGAAGGCTGACTTTTTTTTATTAAAGTGATTTTAAAGCTATGAATTGGATGATGCTGAATGATTTTGGTCATCTCCTGTTAAGTTCTAGATCAGGGGGTGTCAAACATAAGGACCAGGGGCCTTAATCAGCCCAGCAGAGACTCTAAGCCAGCCCACTCAATGGCTTTAGAAAATATGGTGGACGAAAGTTTTGGACTTTTTCCTTCTGATATAGACATGCCACACCAAAGTAATTCAATTACTGAATTACTTTCCTGTTTTTTCACAATCTGCTATAGAAAAATCTTATTTTCTACCTATTCCTTACACTTTTAGCCCAAAGAGTCATGCTGACAGATTTCTTTCATTTACTACAGCACCATTAAATGTATAACACAAAGGGGAATTTTACTGGTCAGGTTTACTTAAAATCACACTTGGCTTAACGTGGCTCACTATGTAAAACGAGTTTGATATCCCTGCTTTAGATAAACTCAAAGCCAGCAGGTCAAAACCCTAATTAGTCTAATGACTGAGTTTATGAACAGATATGAGTTCAAGTTGTTTAAATAAGTGGAGATATTGCTGGCATGTGACTAGAAATTTGTATGATATGAATTTGATCTTTTTAATTTTTATCTTTTTAAGAAAGCTGGAACTATGTTTTCCAAGCAGTTTAATTTAACTGAGGCCTCAGACGCACATGGCAACCTTCAATCACTGGGGAAAATCGTACCAATAGGTTGGCAAGTGGTTGCTTGAGGTTGTTGACTGTCTCTGGCTGAAGTCAGTCAGAAAGAGGATGCTTTACCAAACCCCCCCCCTCAGGATTGCTTTTGGTTGCTAGCAGATTGCCAGAGTTGCCTGTAATTTGTCTGGAAGACACAGACTTCAAAGACTAACAACGGAGCTGCTCGGAAAAAGTGCAACACAAGCTAGAAATGGAGAACACTTGCCCATAAAGTAAAAGCTGTGCCTTACCACTGAAACCAACACATTTCAAGAGATGAGACTTACTTTGAAGATAAACAACCTCAGTTTCACCACTGCTTAACAAGTAGTTGGGAAGTAGTTTACAAGTTGGAAACCAGTTTCAAACAGATCAGGGAATACATGTATTCCCCCCCTAAGTCACCACTCTTTAGGACAGTGTGACTGGGGTTTCACAATCAATTTCACAGTAATGGCCAGCAACCTGTAGCAACCTCTGGCAACTTTTTATTTCTTAGCAACTGGTGATTACTGTGGCGGGGCGTGGTTTGCGATGCTGCTACAGGTGCAATGGACGCACCTGCGCAGCACCTGCAATCACTCCTCGCCAGCTTAAAAGTCGGGACTCTGAATTAAGGTTGTTGTTATGTCGAGCTGGCAGCGGGAGAGCTGCAGCTCTGTGTGTCCAACAACTGATGAAATAAACATGATTAAAATGCCACTGGGTCTGCCGTGTATGTTTACAATTAGCAACCAGTCTCGATCCTTGTGCAATTGGGGCCCAAACTCCATATCTACCTTAGGTGGTTCAACTCCCTCCAATGTAAAGTAACTGGTCAGTTGTACTAATTTAAAGTAGATTCCTTAACAAAGACTGTAAGGATACCTGTGTGCCTGAATTCAGCTTTGCTTTGTAAATGTACAGCCACACAGAGTGGTTAGCAAACTTTTGGCCAAGGACTTAAATACAAAAAACTGCAGTAAAATGTTTTAGCATTAACAATGAAATATGGTCAGTGTATTTCACTCGTATGACCTGCTTAATTATATTAGCTGGACCAAAAACAGGGGAAGCAATTTGTAAAGCGGCTTATACACCAAAACCCTGCTAGAGGAATATTTCTAAGGAAAGCACATTAGGACTGCTAATAGATGAATGCTAATCACGGTTTCCTCTACAGTAGCAATTTGTCACTCTATTCAGTGATTTTTACTAACAGTAGCAAACAGAAGTAGACAGAACCTATAACGGGTCAGCTGTTTTATTGGCAATAAAACACGAATGTGTCTTGATGCCAGAGTGTAAATGTAAGAGAGTGTAAGTGCAAATATTAATGGATTGACTAAAAAAAATAAGGCATTCATGATTACTCCTTTAATTCAGTCACATGTTTTGGAGTGTGAGGTTCTCTGTAGATTCCTTTACAGTATCACCGTTAAGTATAGTGCTAAACTCGTCACTTGGCTTCTCTGGTATGTTTCTGCTAGAGCAAAAAAAAGTCATTAGAATTGTACTTGTACTGTGAGGTAGACTGAAGCCAGACACAGAAAATATGGAACTACCAGAGCTGCAAAAAAATATAGTAAGTGCCCTTACTCATTAACTGCTTAAGAGAAAGTGGTGATTTACGTCATGGCTTTGCCAAAACAATAACCTCAGACCACAATAATTCTTCTCTCCTCTGTAGCTGGCTCGTGCGCACGTGTCTCCAGCAATGCATTAGACACGTGTGGATAACTTCAAATTTTGTATCTTGGGCACAGTTTATTATTATCTGTCCACCCACAACCAGTGACATAGTGAAAGAAAGAGGCATTGCAACAATTTTCACTTCACCTGACATGCACAGCAACTGGAGACAAAAATATGCTTAATTACAGTCAACATTAATCTGCTTAATGCAGCACGTGGATGCGTGTTCACGGACTGTGAAAACAGAGTTTGCATCAAGTACGAAAAGAAACTTTGAAACTTTTATTTGCTGGGTAATACAGATCATGCTTAACAAAAAAAAGACTTCATTACAGATCAGAGCATTTTAAACACACTCAGCAATGTGTTTGTAGTAAGAGTGTAGTTAGAATCTAGGTCACGTCACTAGACCTTTAGCTGCTTTACCTCTTTACTAAAAACACGTGGCTGCAGTTACCAAGACCAGATTGCATGTTAGATAAATGACGTGCCAAAAGACTTCAGGAGCCAATATTGGCTGGCCTTTCTATTAAACGTTGACGTGATCGGGGTGCCAGTTAAATAAGACATCAGACCTTTAGCTCATGTGATTTAGAATTAAAGTATTTGACACTCCTTCCTCTAAAAGCATCTCCATCTTAGGTCATAAGCGTACTACTCTCTGATTTCACAACACTGTGACTAATGCTGGTTAACACTGAACATATCTTGCTTTGCTCTATACTATGACAAATCTGCCAGACAATGACCACACAACTGGAAATCACAAGCACCTCAGAAAGCAGGATGTGAAGAATCTACAACAACATAGGATCGTAATATCCCAGAAGTCCTTGTGTACAATCTGACTGAGAGGTGGTGGGACTAACAGGTGAAAGCCTTCAGAAGTCTTGATGTCATTGATGAGCTCAGACCAGGCCAAGCATCAGACAGCAACTCTGACCCTGCACACTGTAAACAGAGCTTAATGGAGGGCTCTAACACTTTCCCTCACATGCATGGACGTAGGCAAACAGACACCAATAAGCGTGTGAATATGTACACAAGGATACAGTGCAAAGGTAGATAAACACGCTTGCTACAAAAACAGCTTTCCCTCCTGTGTCTCAGTCAAATATAATGAGGAATGTGAAGCTATGTGTGATGTCCAATCTCACCTCACATTATATTAAAGCTGCATCCAGAATATCTTTGGCTGCTACACATAAAGACACAATCTTGACATGTACACAGTACAAAAAAAATCCCCAACAAAAAAACCCAAAACAAATCTTTAGCTTTCTTTAGGTTCCTCTTTAAAAATAGCAGGATGCTAACGCTAACATTGTCTGGACACAGTTGTTATGTCTGCACGCAAAGAAACAATTTACTGAAATATGAATATGAAAGGCCCAGTCAAACTTTAAACAAAGGAAAAACCTTAAATGGCTAAACACTTCATAAAAACGCATAACGCAATCAAAAGTGCACAAAATAAAATAATGTTCCACCTCAAGTTGTTTACTACATATGAAAGGAGACTCCACTCACAAATGTATACACAGCGTTTCCTGCTCTTCACTTTGCACCTTAGGTAGAAGTTGTCAGGCTAAAAGCAATATTTAAAACAGGCTCTGCAGGTGACGTTTGAACAGTTTGTCCCCTGGCTGCCTCCATCCACTCAGTGGTGCAAACACTGAAGCAACAACAGATGGAAAACTCATTAGAAAGAGAAAGAAGATCCAAATACGATCTGATAGAAACTGCTGACATCTCTTACGGTCACAACAAACTACTGTCATATGCAATATGTTCTTTAGATTGCGAAAATTGCAACAATTATATTACTACAGCTTATTTACCTCTCAGACTGAAAGAGGAAATAAGTTGCTTTAACCACTTTTATAAAACACAGAAGCATCCAGCCCAGACTCTATGACTACCCTTACCACAGTATTTTTCCAGTACATGTCTCATCAGACTTCCTCTCTGACTGACAGCTACATTTAAAGAAAAAAAAAAAAACAATCAGGAGAGGAAGTACAGTATTTTTAGCAATGCCTAAAAATCTAAAAATGCATTGTGTAAGTTCTATTTTAGCTCTGCTCGGGCGGGAGCGAAGAATGTGCTGTGCTTGAACTGCGAGACGTGGCAGTACAAGTGTATTCTTAAACTGCGTCCAAGCTTCAAATTCAGGCAAGGGAGACATATGGCTGAGGAGTGTGAGTCACACCGCAGGTAAAAGCACCGTGCAGCTGATGGAGCAGGGAATGGGCAGAAGATGAGTCAACGGCTTTAAACCTGAGCTCACTGAGATGCTGCCTGAAGACAAATAATCTTTGACTCAAACATATAACATACCAGTAGGGATGGGTATCATTTAGGTTTTATCCGATACCAGTACCAAACCGATACTTTTGACATGGTGCCGGTGCTTAAACGGTGCTCGAACCTGTGCTTAAAGAATGGAGAACACAAACTTTGTCCAAAAACCTCTCACGTTTAGCTGTTTTTTTTGTAAAAAGATAACAATGTTAGCCTTTTCTGCAGCTAGAGGGCATATATGGTATCACTCTTGGCTGGAAGCAGTGCTTAAACAATGGAAAAAAACACAAACTTTGTCCAAAAACCTCTCACGTTTAGCTGTTTTCCACTTTTTCTTTGGTCATTTTAGCCTTTTTGGCCAGGGTGAAGGGAGTATCTGCCATCAAACAAGAAGACAGCTGCATGTAACTACGGCGGTGTTTGCTAGTTCACCTTACATGCATTAATGTAATAACGTGGTTAGCCTACTCAACGTAAATTACACACGTACAACATTAAGCTACTCACGCAGAGAAGAACGGCTGCTGCTGCCGTCATCATCATCCGTCATCATTTCTGCTACACTGGCAGGGCTAGGGGCCAGGACTCTCCTCTTCGGGTTCTTGAGGGATGTTGCTGACTCCGGGTCCGATAACAGGCACCACACCCGCAGTAGATGTGCACGGTGTGAGGTCTCGCAGCAAGCTATCAAATACGGTGCATTTCTAGGCTTTTAACAAAATGCTATACGTCGCCAGGTGTTTCATCAGATTCGAGGTGTTACCTCCTTTGCACAGTATCACCTTAAAGCACTTGTTGCAGGCTGCTGAGTTTGCATCTTTTGCTGTGAAGTACAGCCAGACTTTTGACCACTTTGCCTTGGGCATTTTTAATCTGTAGCTCTGCTCTAAAAGAATGTACGTACCTGGGCCCGCCTACTACGCTTGCAAAGGTAAAATGACTGGCTAGAATCCAAAGTGTATGACATCTCAGAAAAAAAAAGCACCGAAATAAATATGCGCTGCTTTTCGGTCTGGTTACTACCGTTTATGTCAGAACCGGTGCCATACGGTAGCCATCCCTACATACCAGTCATGTGAATGACTGAGTCCACCCAAACTTTTGACTGATACTGTTTATTTAGAACACTCAGCATTTTTTTTTTTTTAAAGAAGTTGTAAAATCATGTGTACTTTCATCCTTCAAGGGTCACTGTGTGTTTTTAGTCTACTCAAAGCAGAAAATCACTGAACATGATAATGAAACTTCCCATATGGAAAAAAAAATAGAAAAAACTTATAAAAGATTTGCTTAAGATTTGGCTTACTTCATATAGTGAATCATATAAGGCTTATATGATTCACTATATGAAAGTGGCCACTTTCTCATTACTTTCATATATTGTTTTAGTAAGTATCCAAAACATACAAGTTTCATTTATATAATTTTTCAAGGGATCTTATATCTGTAAGTTTCACACAAGACAGATACAAACCTTATAAGATTTATATATATCTTTTCCATATGGGTTAAAAGAAATTAAATTTAATTGAAAAGCTTTTATTGTGTAGATTCTTTATTGTTCAAGGTTAAAACATTTTGAAATAACTCGCTATTTTCCTGAAGCTTAATAGCTTAATAGTCTAGCACTGGCAGCTCTTCATATTTTCTTTAGATCACAACTGAATTATGCAACACTTAAACAGCACAACAAGTGGCGGGAATGAGAATCAGCACTGGTCCATCTACGCCCCCACACTCACCTATGGTCACAGGCTTTGGGTAGTGACCAAAAGAGGGAGAGCGAGAGATAAAAGTGGTGGAAATGAGCTTTCTCCAAAGAAAGAGATAGGGTGAGGAGTTCAGCTATCCGGAAGGGGCTCAGAGTCGAGCTGCTACTCCTCGACATCGAAAGGACTGAGTTGAGATGGTTTGGGCAACTGACAAGGATGCCTACTGGGTGAGATGTTCTGGACATGTCCCACTGGGGGGGAGACAATGGGGCACACCCAGGACACATTGGAGAGATTATATGTCTTGACTGGCCTGGGAATGCCTTTGTGTTCCGAGTGGACAAACTGGAGGAGGTGGCCGGGAAGAGGGAGATCTGGACTCTCCTTAGGCTGCTGCCTCAGCGTCCCGGCCCCAGATAAGCAGAAGTAAATGGATGGATGGATGAATAAAGAGCACATTAAGAAAAAAAAAACATAATCAAAACAAGAACATTGGTTAATATCTTCAAAACAAGAACATTGGCTGATAGCTTAGAAAGGACAAAATACACTGTCTGCTGGAAGAGACACCATGTCCTGCACACGCTCAGTGTGAAAACAATCTGTTTAGTCTGCCACCTCGGAAATTCACATCACAGCTTATGAATAAACAATATGACCGAGTGATCATTTACAGTCAGAACACCTAACCCCCCCCCCCCCCCCCACACACACACACACACACACACACACACACACACACAAAGAGCATATACTTGTCTTAGCTGATATCTGTGCACTCTTAAACTGTTTTTCAGACATTAACTTTAGACAATCTCAGGAGTCAAGGGTCAGGATTATGTCCATAGTTGTTCTTTTGCATATGAAATAGTCCCCTTTACATGTGTTTGTGTTACCATTAATACTCTGTATTGGTTGAAGTAGCTGCCTGGAAGGAGTGTGCAGCAGGCAGGCCACAGGATGCCCACTTGCTAGCAATGAATAAACCAGACAGGTATTAGCTGTTCACACATCAATAGCTGGCAGCTTGGGAACTGGCAGGTTAAAGACCAGCTTGTGTGTGACCCAGCTGTGCAGGAGGTTTTCCATGTTCCCTTCTGCTAGTTAGGTCTTAGAAAAGTTCAGGACTGTTGCGTAAGTGTGAAAACAACTTTAGCACATAAGTGGGCGTCAGTTCCAGCACCAGGAAGTGTGACAGTGTAATATTATGGTAAATGGCCTGTATTTGTATAGCGCTTTTACTTAGTCCCTATGGACCCCAAAGCGCTTTACACTACATTCAGTCATCCACACATTCACACACTGGTGATAGCAAGCTACATTGTAGCCACAGTTGCCCTGGAATGCACTGACAGAGGCGAGGCTGCCGGACACTGGCGCCACCGGGCCCTCTGACCACCACCAGTAGGCAACGGGTGAAATGTCTTGCCCAAGGACACAACAACCAAGACTGTTGGAGCCGGGGCTCGAACCGGCAACCTTCTGATTACAAGACAAACTGCCAACTCTTGAGCCACGATCTCATAATATAATGAGAAAACGCATTAGGGTTTCATCTTAATCAACTATACAACCATCACCCGTTTACACTACACACTGTAAAACGTGTGTAACACACTGTAACAGACTTAAGACCCATCCACATACGAAGCAAATCACTGGGTAGCTGACATTTTAGTCACTAGTGGCTGCTCTGTTTGTGTATTGTAGGTAAATGTCTTCTGTATTTCCATTCAGTCAGGTTGGTAAACAGCTGCATTAGAAGTCACTTCAAATGCCTCAGAGATAAGATCAATTTATTTCAATACCTGCGTGCTTTGCATCAGTTATAAGTTGCTAAGTTTCACTGACGTTTTATGATCTCCGATCGCCACGTCAATGCATGCCTTTTACTTTGTGTACGCTAGTTAGGGGACTATATAATTAAAGTGTGAGTTTAAGTATCATCCCAAGTGAGACAGAACACAAAGGGACTTCATTAAAGAATTCATAACAACAATTTTCTCAGGGTAATTTACACTGTAGGGACTTGGCAGCTGGGATTTATTTGTTATGGACATCATGTAATGAAGATATAAAACTGACATCTGGTGCATACAACAACCAGCCATGAGAAATCCGTACTGTCAACTGCAGAGGGTAAACCTTAACAACTTCCAGACCAACTTCAGTACTAACTGCAGAAGCACTATAATGGACACCCATGAACGCTGTGCCTGTAAATGTTGCTGGTGTAAAGCTTTAGGGCTACTCGGGTAAGCCTGACTGAATAAGTGCAGACTTCACAGATGGACGACCGTGTTCAGTAATTAGATGAAAACTGTCAATCACATAATGCTGCCTCTTGCTCAGTTAAAGAACTAATAAACTGAATCTGCTGAAAAACGTGTGTTAGATATTTACAAGTTACCATGTTAAAATCTACCTAAACAACTGCAGTACAACTTTTAACAACAGGATGTTTCATCATCATCCATTGCCATTTCTGAGTCATGTGTGGAAATGAGGGTTTTATTTTTATTGTCTGCTGCATGTCGATTACTGGACCTACTGCTGACCATCATGACTCATTCTTGCAGCTGATTCATGAAACAAATCTGAAACTTTCAAAAGCCTCATCCTACCTACAGTAGATCAGCAGTTATTTAGGTCAATGCAAAGATGACTCGTCTGAGTGCCTGGACTGATTAACAACCATGAAGCCGCTTTTGAATTGTTGAAATCGAGAATGATGGAGGACACGCAGGGGAAAAAGAACAGCTAGAAGAGATGGTAGGTGGAATAATGAAGGAGGTTAGAGAGAGATGGGAAGAAAACACAATAATGATAGAGATATAATAATATCAAGAAGATCTGAAAGACTAGGTGAGGCAGAAAGAGGGTTGGGGCTGTACCTGTGCTGCTGTGTTCCATTCATGCATCACTCTGAGAGCAGCGTGTCTGTGCCGGCCCCCTAGGAGATTAATTAGCGGCCTCAGCTAGCAGAGGAGCTGCTGAGATAGGCACCCAGCTTAACACCGAAGATAAATTACCTTGGCTGAAAGCTCAAAGTTCAGCTATTTTACCACATACAAAAACAGACTGAGGATTTTGGAGGTCCAAAACTGCGTCAGTACCTGGTGTAATAGGAGGGAGAAAGGGGGGCAGCCATCGCTTTCTTTCTATACTGTATACATTTGGCTATAGGTTCACTCAAAGATTAGTACTCAAAGCAAAGTTTTGAATCTTTTACTGACCAGACTCAAGCCGCTGAATATTTCAACTCTTCATGGATGAAATATCTCCATATAAATCTTCATTAGTCAGTTACCCAGCTATCTGACTGCAGAATCAGGTGCACTATCAACATTAAATCTGAGGTCACCAAAATAATTCAGTTTCTAGGAGCAAAAATAGGACGGTTACATGACAAGATGTTTACAGATAACTTTTAGAGCATCAAAAGAAATGTCTTAGGGAGAAACATTATAAAATAACTATAAAAAAAGAACAGAGACTTGAATTTATCTCCAGATTTTTAAAAAGAGAAGGTCAAATCTGGTAAGGTTTCTTTCAGGGTCGTAAGAAAAAAAATAAATTGCTGGAACACTCCAGGCTGCACCCAGGGGAACAGGAAACTAGATGTTACTGACAAAGTATCATATAACATACTTAAATCCCTCCCACTGATTCCACATATTCCTTATTTCTATATCACTGCAGGCTACCTCGGCCACTGTTGCCTTTTTTGTTTGACTGATCATCATCGCAGCCTTAATACTTAGAGGCCTGTGCTGAGTCACAAAGATCGCTGTGCAACTGCATGTGAAACATAATAAGGACAGGTGGGGGTGGGGAGACACAAGTGAAATTTATTATCAGGTAAAACGCTACCAGCCATGCTACAAAAATGGTTTCAGGGGCTTAATGAGTATGAAGTGTTTTATAAAGCCATTACCTCACATCAGCTAAAGTTGTAAACAACTGAAACAAAATTCGTTTTTTTATTTAAAGTGGATTCACAACACCATAAGGCTGAAAACAATATTTAAAATTAAAATATTAACAAACAGAAAAAGGAAGGAATGAAAAAGCATCCCACCTGCAGATCAGCAGCACCGATAGCAATAACACTGAAATTACAGGCTGCCCTCTTCAGAGGCGAGTTGGAAGGAAAGTTTATGAAGAAATACACACGTGGTGAAAGTATGAAGATGGATTTTCAATAAGCTTGCAACATTAGACTGTTTAACTATCTGCTTTTTTATCTGCATGGAAGCTGCTTTACTGAGGTGTTTAGGAAATAAACTGCTTCTCTGTCAAGCTTAAAACATAATGCACATAGAAGAAAGGATAAAAAAAATTACTGAGATAAATTAACATAATAAGTCAAGTTGATGAATGATTGAGTGGCAATGCCTTAAACGATTGCATGTAAAAGCCTAATAGTGTTTTTTAAAAGTATTTCAAAATTTACATTTAAAGTTAATGTAAACTATCAAATAAACTCAACAATTCGCTGTTGCTTAGTAACAACATAGTATAACAAGAGCGAAAACCTCTGCCACTCTCCGGATAGTGTTTACTTGTAAGGGAATGATACTGTGTTTTCTATATATTCATTTTTGTTAGCCTGTCCTGTCCAAGGTAGTTGGGATAGGCTCCAGCTCCCCGTGACCCTGACAAGGATAAGCAGTAGAGAAAGGATGGATGGATATATTCATTTAGTCTTCTGCGTGTGGTAAAAAAAAATCAGATAAGGGTACCGTGACAGATGTTTAGGTTGATTACACAAACATTATGCAGGTTGACATTTACTGATTTGTAAGTAACTGAACATGAATATCTTGAGCTTAATATTTAATATTATACTATAGTACATATAAAAACAGGCAGCTCGTTTTATTTCTCTCAACAATACGTTCTTTGATGATATAACACATTTTTTACGACACATTTTCAACTTGAATGAAACGCAGATGTGAAATGTAAAAGTGAGGTCAGAGGTAAAATGTGACATATTTGAAATCTTTATGCAGTGCTTTTTATATGTCGACAATACACACTTGTAAGAATCATAGTTTCTAAGCTATAAGGTTTTCTTGTCAGTTTTAAACCAATAGATCATTGAGTGGAGCTTGAAGACCTTGGTTGATGTGAGTCAAATTAGAATGGCTTGTTAACGAGACCCCACTTTACAAGTTTTATCAGAATTCATTCGAAACTTTTCGACGCACACAAATACTGCCAGAAACATAACTTCATTGCAGGAGGTAATTATTTCTTCTTAACATCTAATTAACTAGTGATTAAAAAGCATTTCTTGATGCATTACTGAACCTGAGCCTGAATTAGAATCAGCTTAACTGGCCAAGCATGCAAGGACTGTGACTGTTTTCAGAATGAACACAAAGAAAAAGAGAAATAAACTCATAAAATTGACTCCCATGTGTCCACCGTTTGCTTTGTACTGCTCACTCAGTTCCTGTTACAACCCCGAGAACTTAGAAAGTAAATTTCCATCACTTCAGGTAGCATATTTATGCAGCAGTTAGCAGTTGTTGGTCTAAGCATATTAAAGCACTCCTACTTCCTGTAAAGTGTACCATCTTGCACTGTGGACCGAGAGAATGACGACTGAGAGCCAGAGCTGCCAAATTTGTACACACTACTCATGGCGGTCACCTGGGAGCACATCCATTCCACCTGACTAACCAGTGTTTGTCAAAGCCAGAGTCGTGCTGCTTGGCTGATCTACCCATCCCCCATTGGCACTGCACACACAACCCCCCAAAAAAACCAAAAAGAAAAATCAGCCATGCTTTTGAATGCACCTTTGAAACGGGCAATGAGCCTCCCAGCACAGTGCACAACAAAGTAGGACACAAGACAACTTAGCAGTGTACGTGCTGGTGCAGAAACAAATACAGATACTGAAAGGGAGATGCATGCACACTCTTACTAACTCCCTCTGATGCACTTAAAAGCAATGAGTAAAATATTGATAGCCCGAGGAGGTCCGGGCTACTCAGTATGTGCTCTGTACGAGGAAAGAAAGTATGTTCATGTGTCTGCTAAAATGAGTATCTTCAAAATTTGTATCCATATAAAAGTCAGAATAAATGCCATTTGTTTCTACTGGTCTCAAAATTGAACTTCAGAGGGTTCATCTTATTCAGCAACAAAAACCTTCTTCAATGTCAAAAACATTAGCATCTCCTAGCTTATATAAAAATCATATATAATAGCTGACAGGCTAATTGTCATATTGATGTGATTAACAGTTAGTACAGTTATTAACCCGCAGAGATAAGGCAGCAGCCCATGTGCCAGTTAAATCACGGGCCAGGGAGGGGTGGGGGACAGCACAACGCCACGTGAGCGTACCATCTCTCCACTTTCTCGCTCGTCCCTCCTCATCATACACATGCATTCACCCCCCTGCTGTGGTATTGGAGAAAGCGCTAATGGACAGAAGTGATTACTGGCCAACTTAAGGTTGAATAGGCGAGATGAATAGATACGGTCACAGCCTCGCAGGGGGAGTGGACGAATCGCCCGACCTTCGCATGAACAGACCAGACTCCAATCTGTCATCCACAAACTTCGCTGCACACCACCTGCTAGGCTGTTTTTTCACACTGTGTGGCACCAGGTAATGAGCAATTTTGGAAAGAAAGCAAGATGGAAAAAAACAAACAAACCCAAAAAACAGAACACCTTGCAAAGTGTAGAATAGCGAAAGCCCCTTCTCCACAGCAGATAAATACACATTACTACTTTCAGCTACAACACACCCTTTCTTGTTCATATCTCGCACATGCACGTGGTCTCACATGTTCTCACGTGCACCCAGAAACAAATACAAAACAACTGCAGATGGCAATAGTAAAAAAAAAATCATAGTCAAAAGAGCATCAAACGAAAAAAATGTGACAAATATTGAAAATTGTGTTTTAGTTGTGTTTGGAAGGATCAAATCCAGTTTCCCAGAATGAAAACATGAAAACACAAATTTGCACATCATAAGCACAACAAATGAGCAGCTTTGGGCTCGGAAAGGACAACTCAAACTGAGTAAAATATCAAAGAAAAGAATAAAGGGAGGTAAGCAAAAAGGGGAGAGAGGAGTTGAATTCACTGTTACCTAGAGAAAAGAGAAAACATTGTTAATAGTATTTTCTTCAGCTCAAAGCCCTTGCACTAAAAAAAAAAAAAGAAATCTGAGGGGAAACTGGAAATAGAAGAATTAGTACTTGGTATCAAGAACAGAGCGAGACGAAGCAAAGTCAACACAGAGACAACGAGAGGCCACGGGACAGATGCAACACTGAACACTGGGAGCACGCTGGCTGTGTGACTGGATGCCCTACCTGTTTGGCTGAGTTGAGAGGTACTCCGGCTCTTGCGCGACATGCCAACCATGGCCTGCATTTTGGCACCAATGCTGGAGCGCCTCTTCTTGTCGTCAGTGCCTACCGTGCCAACCGCCGTGTCTGACTGACTGCCGTCCGTCTTCTCCAGGTTACACATGTCGCCACTGATGCTTGTGCTCTTGGTCATGTTCATCCCACCCGATGAGCCCATCTGCCTGTTTTTCATTTTGGATGCAAAGTCACTGTCAGCCACCACCATAGATGGGGGGAGGGAAGGGGACAGGTGAAGACAGAGAAGAGAGGACAGGGCAGAGAAGGGGAGAGAGGAAGCCAGTGGAGGGGGATGTGAATGGAGAGATGATGGAGGAGGAAACAGAAGGAGAGGATGGAAGAGGAGAGGAGAGGGATAGTAGATGACAAGGTGTGGGGTGAAAAGGAGAAAAGGACAGAGTTCAGGTACAGGAGTTCATGACTTACAGTATAGATGAGGTTAACACTGATGTAGTGTATATTCTAAAGCCTTTTCATGCAGTGAAAGACCAACCATAGCCTACTCTCCAGCTCTGTAAATGGGTTTGTAAAAGTTTTGAAGCCGTTTGGGAAATCGGGAGTAACATAGAGTTAATACTCTGCATTTTATCTGTTAGGTTATTTAGTTTTTTGATTTAAGATGTCTAAAGACACTAATCAGCTAAGACTTTGGTAGTATTCTGAGTATTAATTTAATAATCAAAGTATTAATTTATTAAATGAAAAGTTCACAGACATCCACAAGTAGGTAAGAGTTGTGATCAAGCGCTCAAAGCTGCACACAGAAAAGTTGCCTGTCATCAGCATTATTCTCCAGCTCCTGCAGTTTGAAAGGAAATAGGCCAGTGTTCAAATGAGGGTCCTATTTTAGCCCTGCCAGTAAAATTATCTTTAAGAGACAAATTACATTCTGTATCATAGGCTCTGAATTCTTAATGGGATAAGTTACGTGTAGCACCCTCATTAATTTAAGTGTCTGACCTCCATCATGTAACTGTGTTGCAAAGACCACTCATAGAAAGATGTGCTGGGTAAAACGGGAGAAGGTTTAATACATTTTGACGACTGATTCCATCAATTAATTCAATCGTACTCCAAATTTCACATATATCAGACACTCTGCTGTATTTGATAAACGCTGGAGTTTATGTCTGATATGGTTGCGACATTTCATTATCCTGCGTATGAACACAGTGATGCTTTTAGTTTAGACAATCAGCCATGCCAAAACATCAGCAGTCGACCAGGCCTTCGTCTGTCTCAGGCACATTCTCAGGCAGTTAGCTCATAAACAACATATGGAACCGTCATGAATGTGTGAGCACGTAGTAAAGGCTGCTCATGTCACTCCTTGCTATGCTGGCGTGGATAGTATACACTGGCACATGCGTATCCTGTTTTGGCAGTCTGCACTTCATATTTTGTTTTTCAACTGCTGTTGGTGAAATAAATCAGGTGTGCTGTTAAAGAGCACGTCGTACCTCAGCCAGCAGTAGCAAACCTTTTGTTTATACCAGTTCTAGCACCAGTGGCTTCTGTTAAGTATCAGCCTGTGCTTCAACACATAAATATTGAATGCTTATTGGGAGATTAGCGCCTTTGATCAGTTATTGCAGCCCAGAGGCTTTGAAGACGACTCCAAGTGCTCGGCCGGCACCACGGGCCCGTGTGCTACAGGTGACATTCTAAAATATGCTCTTTCACCATCATCGCAGTGAGGCTGCATTTCATCTGCTCCTCACACGGCGATCGCGCCGCTTCTTTCATTACATCAGCACAGCAGCGAGGTCAGGGGGGATCGTGGCCTCTAACAATGATTGCCAGCTGAGGTTAAAATGCATGAGCGCAGAGCTTTCAATTAGAAATTTATGTTCTGTAAAATATTTAGCGACACAAAATAGGAAATGAGATGAAATGTATTCCTCTGATGGAATAAATGTCTCGTCTAATTCCCTACTTGTCTAATAGAACACACAGTGCCTGTCACCATGTTTATATCAAAGGCAAACTTTAATCCTTCTCTAGGAGGATGGCCAATAATAATATTTAATCTAAAGTGATGAACACTGCCGGTACGTGGACACATTCTACCCATTATCGGAACAGATGAATTATACCCAAACCACTAAGGGTCTATGATGGTTTGTTCCCTAAAGGGTGAACTTGCAACTGGATTGAATAAACATTTGGCTCTAGCTGAATTGACGGCGCTTTTATTTTTCGTTTGTTTTTGTTTTTTTGTCAAAATGCACAAACATCTGCTCTTAATGGACACACTGTTCTAAAGTAAATCATATGCTCACGATTCTTCATACTCTCATAAACTGGTGTAAAAGGACACCTTACTTTGATTCTCCTCAATAAAAACAAGTGCATAAAATCTCTCGCACCTCCTCTCATTACAGTTTCGCCACTCTCTGAACAGGTCTTGGCACTCAATCCAGGGTTGCTGTGTAAATATGCCTACTTGGAAAACTGAGTCTCTCCAGGGATTTCTGATTTTCAACCTCAGCTCAAAGAACACAGAGCTCCTCATCATGCAGATTGCTCACCGTGCATTTTCATCTAGGCCAACATGTTCCCAAAGCATAACCCAACCCCAAAATACCTTTGAAATCTTTGGTGTTGCAAAAATGTAGACAGGTTTTGCTACACAAAGCTGTCTTTAATAGGCCAATCTCCATACTGTATCATGTATTGATCATTTTTAGAAACCGATGGTAAACATTTAAATAAAGTCTTCTAAAAGGAAATGAGTCAATAGATATTAAGCAACTTTGGGGTGAAATATACATTTTATTTATTTAGTCTCACTAACAACAAGGAAGGAGCAGCTGTTATTAAAGGTGAATCATAAATGATGTATGGAAAAGTGCAGGTACCATGGCAACCGTGCCCCAAATCAGAGCATTAGCATGCGTTCATGCCTGTCAAGTTTTTTTTGTGTTTTTTTTTTTTGCAGAGGTTGCAGTGAGCAGAATTGAAGTGATTAATTAAAGTCTGGATCTCATATTTATCTTAAGCTGTAACTTGGATACGACAGTCTCATTCAGAGCAGAGATTTTCGCTTCTGTCTTCAAAGGACTAAAAACACACACGGCTATCATGATGTTCGTATGCCAAGCCTGTTTAATGTGTAGCAGATGTGTATTTACACTGTGACCTCAATACATAGGAGATGACTCATAAATAGATGTAGCTGGTGGCCATGTTTCTGCTAAATCACACTGCTTTACTACTTTCACACACAGATAAGGAGAGCAGCGAATGCATCTTTTGTAACTTGAAGCACATTGCGTGTCACTTGCTGACTCCTCAAATCATCTCGATACATGTGATTGACTCTTTTCAGTATTCTGACTTCAAATCTGGAGGCTCTCATAGAAAAGCTTTTTTACCTATAGATATTCTCTGCTTGATTACGGTTCAAGTTCTGAGATTTGTGGCTTCAATGCCCAGTGGCACAATTGACTATGCAGTGGCAAGAATAACAGATACGCTAAATAATATCCTCCTCAACTTCCTTCCTTTTTCTCTAAAGCAGTATCGAGGTTTAAAACAGATACAGCACGTATCTGTGTCAGTGCAAAGGAAGCTTTTTGTTTGAGGGAGTGGTCACCTAGGAAGTGGTGTCCTTGATTAAATAACAGCCAATTATTTTCAAAATAAAGATAAAGATCAAACAGCATACACATTTCAACACGACATACAATTTAGACGTAACTTGAAAAACTGCAAGCTGTATGTGTGCGCCAACAGAAAGCTTAGATTATTACTATCACTATTTTAAAACATTTTTATAGTCTAACAATATAATCATAGGCTGTATACAAAAGATGGACATTAGTTACGTATGTGAAAAATTAAGCCAATGCAGAAGTGCTTTATCGCTCAATCACACTGGAGTAAAACTAGGACAGCAGCTTTCTTGTGACTAGACTAGAGTTTGCCCAGGGACTTCACTGAATATTTTTGCTGTTTGAGACCAAACGCACATAGTTGACCAATTAATTGCCGGGAGATTCAACATTCATCACCTGTAAACACTAGACGACTACTTTCCATTGCAAGTTGACTGCACAGGTCGCCTGGTGGAACGCAACACAGTTCCAAAATAATCGCAGTCCAGATTGGATTGACTGCAAACACTCAGACAGTTTGCAAAAATTGTTGTGTAATGTGTAATTTGAAATAATGCTAATTCCTGTGTATGTACACCACAACAGATGAGAAGTTTTTCCAAATTATTACAATTATTATGATAAATAAATTGCATGTAATTCCCAAATTTAGCCAATTCAACAGCAGACTGACTTTGCCTTATTGTCGTTTTATCACCATTTTGATGGGCTAAAGTTGCTTTAAGACTGACTGCAAGTGGTTGCAGACCTGGTACCCAGGTCTGCAGAGATAAGAGATAAGTTCAGTCAAAAGCCGCAAAAAGTTTGGTTGTGCCACAGCCTTCAACAACTGCTTTACCTAGTGTGAATGCAGCATTAAATATGCAGTCTTTCAAATGGCCTGCAGTACATGACTTCTGTGGTTGCTTATAAATCTTAATAAACAACTTTAATAAAACCCGAATAATTACTACAGATCTTAATAATCACTGCTACTTAATAACCACATGTTTCACAGCTGGATTTTGTTTGGAAAAATATTGTTTGCAATGATTATTTTGTTAATATTTTCAATTAAAAAAACATTTACACCAAACCTTTGATTTGACCTAGTCTACATAGCATGTTAATATTATGTTAATGTGACATGCTCTATCTCACAGATCCTAAGATTATTAACATGCAGCAATTTTGTTTTTTCTATTGTGCGCAGCTGCAAAAATCATGACTCGGTGAGCAAACCTGAATGAATAAAACGACGCAGAGTGTTTGATTTTTTTATCTGCGCGTCTCTTTTTCTCTCAAAAAGCAGAATATTGCATTACTCACAACTAGGTGGAATATCAATTTATACTGTAGCTGTCATGAAGGAACAAGGGTTGATCACACAGATGAGAGTTGTCAGCATCTTTTAAAGTAGGACCAAATGAGCTCACTTTCAGTCAAGATGAAACACGTTGCAACTGCAGCATTGTAGCTTAAATCAAATCTCTGGGACGCGTGTGCTCAAGTCGGCTTTTTTCAAATCTCATTTGTACGTTTCCGGTGAATTCACTGAAAGTGATTACCCCGTGGTCATCAGTATGAGGTTTGTGATGTGACACATAAAAACAGGGAAATATCGAGGAGTAGCTGGAGACAAGGAGGAGGTTTGAGTCGACAAGTTGCACGTGCAAAACATGACTGCAGGGGAGCAAGTGAAGAACACGGACTGATAAAATATTGATGCAGCATCCCAACACAACACAGCACACACAATAAAGCAATATACACAGCAGCTTCAGAGCAAACCGATGGATGAGTGGGCAAAGCGTTAGGACTTCCTAATCTTCTGTTTGCACTGTATAATCCACGATCCACTGTGTAAGTACAATTTACTTCACTTCAGTGGATCTGCTCCTGTTTCTGCATGTGCATTTAGCCTCCTACGCGCATGTGCAGAGTGCACCTTCTCAATCAGACGGTGCACACTAGTGTAGAGTTAATCACGCGTGAGAGGGTGTAGCTTTTATCTTAATGTGTTTTCTGTTAAGACCGAGGGGCAGAACTAATATTGGTGAGAAGCGCTTGCTTGGATCCTGCTGTGAATGTGATTTGATAGTAAAGACATCTTATCAGGAGTGCAAGCTAAGCTTCTTTCTGTTGGCCTTCCAAATAAATTTTGCTCTTGACACAATTTTCAGACCTGCTAGTCCAGCACAGTGCAAAAATGAAACCAGTCTCTTGTGGTTTACCAGGAAATAGTGTCATGTTAAATATAGTCTTAACATGTTAGAAGCCAAGCTTCTAATATGCCAAGGCAAGAAGCCAAAGCTCACTAAACATTTAGACATGAAGGTCCACTCAGAAAAACAACAGCTTTTATGATGTGTAGTAAAATATCAACAGTTCACCTAACCTCTGATTTAAATAAGTCTTCGACTTTATATTTACTGTACATCTCTATGCACACTTTGTGTGAATATGACCATTATTATTATTATTATTATTATTATTATTATTATTATTATTATTATTATTATTATTATTATCACCTGTATGTACAGTTATATGTTTAATACAGGGAGGCACTTTGTTGAACCTCTTAGCAAATCAAAAAGTGATGTTTACGAGGGTCTTGCAGTACACCTTGTGGTAATGCTGGATTTACAGTACTGCATTAAATCTGTGCCATAACCTGGTGCTCACTTTCTCATAATTGTCTCATAAATATTGATCAGCAAAAGGCTGATACCTATGTGAAACATAAAGCAACAGGCTGTGATTGTATCTAGCACACTCATAATCCTAATAGTATTATTCCATAGTAAACATGCAGTTTTTCTTGTTTTCATTGCTCTTTTTCATTGGTTCAAGGTCTTCTCTACTTCCTGCATGTCGATAAAAGTAAGTGTTGTTTAAAAGCATGAAACATGAAGAGCTCAGTTTTCCTCGTGGTGTCAGAGCATTGCAGGCATACGGTAAAAGTAAGCTCTGATTAAGTGCAGTTCTATAAATTCAGGATAAAGGTTATTCTTTAGATAGTAACTGTAAAGTTCACATTATCTAATGTGTGAACAGACTGCATGGACACCAACTGTTTTCATGTCACTGCAATTATACACTGCTCAAAAACGTTAAAAGGAACACTTTAAAAATACATTCGATCCCAATGGGATGTGTGCATGACTGATCACTGCTGTCCTGGGAGATCTCCCCCAAAATCTGGACCAGAGTATTACTCAGCTCGTCGACAGTCTAAGGTGCAACTTGGCAGCGTGGACTGAGTAAAACATAATGTCCCAGAGGTGCTCTGTTGGATGTAGGTCAGTTGAGCGTGGAGGCCAGTCAGTAGTATCAATTTCTTCATCCTCGAGGAACAGTGTGCTTACTCTAATTACATGAGGCCGGGCATTGTTGTGCATCAGGAGGACCCACTGCACAAGTATAAGTTCTGACAATGTGTCCAAGAATTGCATCCTGATACCTAACGGCCGTCAGGGTGTGTGAGGCCTGTGGGTCCCTCCATGGATTATGCCTCCTCAGACCATCAAGGACCCACCACCAAATTGGTCATGCTGAACGATGTTACCCTTCCACGTCTGTCACATGGGCTCAGAATGAACCTGCTCTCATCTCTGAAAAGCACAGGGCACCGGAGGTGGAGCTGCTGATTCTGGTATTCTATGGCAAATGCCAATCAGGCTCCAGTGCTGAACAGTGAGCACAGAGGCCACTTGAGGACGTCGGGCCCTCAGGTCACCCTCATGATGTCTGTTTTTGATTGTTTGGTCAGACACATTCACACCAGCGGTCTCCTGGAAGTCATTTTGTAGGTCTGGCAGCACACATCCTGTTCCTACGTGCACAAAAGAGCAGATACCAGTCCTGCTGATGGGATAAGGACCTTCTACGGCCCTGTCCAGCTCTCTTAGAGTAAGTGGCTGTCTCCTGGAATCTCCTCCATGCTCTTGAGACTGTGCTGGGAGACACAAAAATCCTTCTGGCTATGTCACACATTGATGTGCCAGCCTAGGGGAGTTGGACTATCTGTGCAAGCTCTGTAGGGTCCAGGTACCACCTCATGCTACCAGTAGTGACACTGACCCTTGCCAAATGCAAAACTATTGAAAAAACAGTCAGAAAAGATGAGGGAAAAACGTCATTGGTCTTTACCTGGAAAACCATTCCTGTTTTTGAGGTTATGCACCTCTAATGCACCTGTTGATAATTTCATTACCATCAAAGAAAAAGTTTAACACCAACCCACAAGTTGAACTGACTTGATGCTCTGATTAAAAAGTGTTCCTTTATCTTTTTTAAGCAGTGTAAAATATTAATGCTACTCTACCTTAGTATTGTTAAAGGTCAACAGGGCCACAGTTACACCATCATCAAGGTAAAGAGAGGAGGGTAGTCACCACACTCTGTCTTGCACGTCCTCATATAAATGTGCAAAAGACAGTTGTCCACTGGGATCTACAGTGGGATCTATACTACTGTTAGTAGTTTTCTTCATCATTGTTAGTCTACAGTTTGAAGCTGCTACACATGTGTTACCTGAGGTCAGTCTCTGAGATACTCCTTTGGTGCAAGTCCTCTTCTTTCTCCACCAAATCCTTCTGATGCTCTTCGCCTGCGTCTACCTTTCCCTCCCACCCCTTCCCCCCTCTCTGCACCCTTCCTTCTTTACTAGCCCCTCTGCCTTTTTCTCCTGCCTCCTCTTCCTCCCTCACTTCTCCTAACTGCTCATCCCCCTCCCGAGAATGGCTCCTCGATCGCAACTGGCTGAAGATGGAAACAGAGGCACAAAGAGCAGCACATGCAAAGCCAAAAGAAACAGAAAAAACAGAAAAAAACAAACAAAGCGTGAACAATGTCAACAACAAAAGAGAGACGAACACAGAGATGCAACGCAGCCATGATCAAAAGCAGACTGATTCTAAATCACAGAAGAACTAACGTAGACTTAAAGCAAAGCACCATGCAGAGGAGTTTGTTTTTGCTTTGATATGAGACGACACCCAAAGAGTAGAAATATGTTTAATGTTTCAGTGACTACTGCCAGATATGGACAAACTTCCCCCACAGCGTGAAGGAACAGAGTTCAACCACTTGGCTCCAGATTCTCTAAAATGGAGCCAAACTTGAACTCATCACAGGGAGAAAATGACACGCAGCGCTACAGGAGGGGCATTTTCTCCTCGAGTAACCATGTGCAAACAGTTTCAAATCTGAAAACGTCTGGACATGGTAATGAATATGGGGTTCACCGCTGAGGGGGGCGGGGTTTGTCCATTCCAGCTTGATGGTAATTTAAAGAGCGGCACAAAGTTTGCATCAGCCTACCGGATCTTGCGGTTTCCTTGCGGCCTTTCTGACTGGACAGACATGTAGCTCGTGCTGCTGAACCGAGAGGCACTACTGGTTCTCGACACAGCGGACACGTCGCTTACATCACTGTCCGACGACTTGGCTGACAAGTTGTCGGAGCCCCGTGGATCTCTGCCTGAACGCTGCAAAGAGGGCAAAAAATAAGACATAAAGTATGGTGACATCAGATATCACAAGTTTGGGGTTTTTTGAGCAGTCAACAATTTTAACAAGTACAAAATGTTGTTGCTAAAATGGTCCCAATGAAAACTTCAACAAGTTACAAAAGGGTATAGATTTCTAAAATGACTTCTACGTCTTTGCCTTGTAAGGGAAAACTATTTGATCAAGACAAGCAGTATTTCAGAAATAAGCTGTTGAATGTAAATAAAAAAGAAAAAATATGGCTGGAATGGCATACGAAAGCATGTCTTCGTTTCATTCAGCTTCTGATCAGCATCCATCGTTTGTGTGTGTGTTGCAGGTTTTCACAGGCTTGTCTTGTTGATAGTGATGCTGGTATTTTAATTGACTTTTTACATTTGAGCTAATTTATGCTTTGGATCTATCTAGCATGGATATATATATATTAGATGGTAAATGGACTGTTACTTAAATTGTGCTTTTCTAATCTAACTGAGCACCTAAAGCACTTGTTACTACAGTTCTCATTCTCCCAGTCAGTGTTTTTTGTGCAAGATCTTGTCTAACATTTGCACACTTACTCACACTCTTTATAAACAAACATGATGCATGTTTTAGAGTAACAAGTAAAATGAATTCTGGAAACTAGATTTTTGAATTGGGAACTAGGGCCAAAAAATAAAACTGTTGCCAAAGTGACAAAACTGCAGATTCTTCAATGGCCCCTTGAAGCTCCTATGTTAAAATGCCCAGTTTCACACCAGGCTGGGCGTCGACAATCTTCAACATCAAAAGAGCCATTTTAGCTCCTCCCAACAAACTACGAGAGAAAAAGTGCAGCACACGCGTGTAACGTGGATTAACATGTTTATTTTCTATGAGTTTTTAACTTGAATATGTCAAGCTCTGCCTGCTCTTGCATTACTGTGTTCGATTAACAATGCAGACAAAGAAATAATGCGCACATTTGTGATTAAACTTGTGATAAAGTTTACAAGAAGCTGTTGATCAATCACAGTCCATACAGTGTTGTTGCCAGAGACCAAAGATGGAACATTCATCAGCAACTGTTCAATAAACTAAATTTTTTGGACATTGTTTTGAAAGATATTTG
The DNA here is from genome assembly GCF_051167445.1 of Perissodus microlepis. Lineage (NCBI taxonomy): Eukaryota > Metazoa > Chordata > Actinopteri > Cichliformes > Cichlidae > Perissodus > Perissodus microlepis. The sequence goes on along the minus strand of NC_140471.1, from coordinate 16,912,020 downwards.
CAGGCACTTAAGTTAAGCTAGCAAACATTGGAAATATTAGAAAGTCCAATTGTTCTTGATTGCATCACAGCACACCTGGGAACCTCGCTCTGCGCCGTTGGTTTCCTTTTTGCACGCTCTTTTCTTTTTCTAACAACTACCCAGTTTAAAGCTATGCCTAGCAGTGTGACAGATTTGTGTGATAACAGTTGGTTGTAGGTGCAATATGGCTTGCCAACAGCCTGTCCATGAAATATGTAATCCAGTTTTGCTGATTGGCTAATAATACTGAAAGGCTTTTTTGTGTGTTACATAGAATTGCTCATAACAGGTGTTTATGTCTGTGTGATGTACCTTCCTAACCAAGCTTGTTAGCATTAGCTGACAACTTAGGACTCCAAAGAGTCATCCAAATATGTTCACTCCTGGCTCTGAAACAGATGGCAACAACTAAAACGCTATTCTCCAGGCTTTAAAACGGGACTTCATAAAACAAAGATTCTTGTCATGTCTTGTCAATTGTTTATATACAGGCTAAGGCTTTCATACAAAGCAGGGTTACAGGGATTAAGTAATAAGATGGTTTATAACTTACTTCAGCATGCAAAACTAATTTGCAAAAGTCATTCCCTGTATGCCTGCTTCTCAATGCTTGTGCTGTCTAACTAAAAACAAGCACTTTTCAGTGGAAGACTGGGTGGAGCAAAATCAGGGTTGTGCTCTGAGAACTTGTCCCACAGAGACTGTCAACTTTCCAAAAATTAAAAACAACTTGAGGTATCATCCTTCTGATTAACTGGATGAGATCCAGAATGCATTGCAGACATACAGGCATGAGGACTTGTAGAGTGCAATCTAAAAACTGCACCCACGCTGAAAACAGTCAAAAGTGGCACAAGAAGGTGATCTTAAACAGGTGATCGGCCAAATTTCCATCAGGTAATGTGTTTGTTTTCCAATTTTGAAGACTTGTGATCTCATGTAATTGTACTCTTAATACTTCATGTACATTTTACTAAAAAAATTAATGAATAATATTCTGATTTAGACATACAAGGTTTTGCATGAGTACTTAACCATAAGTGGCAGGAAGACAGTTACCATATACTGTTTAATCCAGTGACAGTCAACTGGCTCACAAAGTCGGATTCTACTCAACTAACTTTATACACAGGCTTTCCTGGAAGCTGAACTGGGCTGGGCTGATCTTGGCACAGACTTAGTCCAAGCACATTTGTGAACGTGGATGTGTATATAATATCTTATTATGTTTTGGTTGGCTGTTTACTGTAACTAAATCTGGACAGAGTGTTACAGTAACTGCCTTTATTAGCATTGTTTTTGTCAATGGGAAGATATTGCTCAACATACAAGGACTGGGGAATAATTTCAGCAGCTTTTTATAGACTCCAAATGCCATAGTTTTCATAGCACTGTCTTAAAAGGAAAGCAGACAGAGGGGCTTCATCTGCTAGGTCTCAGACCAGACCGCAGTGAGACAGCAGGCTCTGGCCGAGCTCTCTAAACATGTTCAGGACTTCTCCAGAACAGAGTAGTAAACAGTGGTCTTTACACACAATTCCTTGAAATTGCAAAGTGATGTATTGAAGTGTTTGGCCTAAATGACAAGGAGAAAAATGTAGTTTCCCACATAGAGATAACTCTAGGTGGCTTTAGATTGTTGTCGTTTTAGATTTGTGTGCAATGATTTTGAGATATCTTATCGTTCCATTTACTTTTTCTGGGTTAACAATGGACACTGCTGAGAAACTCTTGGGAAGGATTAATAAAATGTATCCTGTGGCGCTGTGGATGCATGTCGCTTTTTAAAGTCAAAGCTTTGAATAAAGACGTGTATAATTTATATCTGTGACTCAGATGAGCTGATTAGAAGAACAGCTGTATCCAGCTCTGTGTTTTCCAGCCTTTGTGTTGAGTCTTTACCAGCTGCACTTTGTTTTGATATGTTTTGTGACCATATCTGTGCATGATGCAAACATCAGTGAGCATGCATTTTGGAAATTTCTGAACAGTGTTTGTGTAGGAACGTCGTTTTCTGGAGTGTTGAAGCATAAATTAAGCAGACCTGGGCGTGTTTTCTTTACCTTGTGGTAGTCCTGCTCCAGTCTTGAGTCAGAACCAGCTCCCTGCTTGTACTTGTTCATCTTTAGTTTCATCTGTCTGGTCCTCTCCTCCATGTCCATACCTGAGCACAGAGACAGATGCGAGTCAGCTGGGAGCTGGTGGACTGTGAGGAGAGCCTCATGGAGGGGCATACTGTTATGGTGAGAGAGGCTTCTGTTGAGCTATGAGCCATGAGCTATGACGGGATAGATCTAATGGGAAAAGCTGAATGGTTGGCTGTTTTTAACAAACACAAACCCGTAAACATATGCTGCATAGAATAATAAACTAATTTTTGAAATCAATAAGTCCCACACAAAATGCTGCTTTTTAGTCAGTCACTAATATTCAAATATTTTTATCTGACCTCAGTAAAACACATTTGAATGCTAAGCCAAATTACTCCAGTAACACTACAGCACTAACTGTAACAATACTAGTGACGCATTTTACAAAAAGCTCTAGATGAATGGAAATGATTAAACAACAAATTGAAATCCCTAAACGATCACATTAATTGGCCGAAGCATCCCTCTCGGTTAAAACCGACAGGCATTTTAGTCCTTTTTTAATTGCATAAAATCATCCAGTTTACCCATCTTATCACCTCCCAATTTCAGTTTAAGCTCTGCAAATGTGATTCTTACATTCGCAACCATGCACAGGCCTCTGTGGAAGTACAAATACCAATAAGAATAGGAACTGTGTACATTTTACAAACCTAAAAATGACAAAATAAGCTACAAACGGTTTCTACAGTGACTGTTTCTTTTCTGCAAAAATGTTCACCACATGGTGACTTTCCTGCTTTTTCCTGCATTTCCATTTTCCCGCTTACTCTTTGTCTCTACTTTTGTGTCATATGACCGCAGTGACAGAGTGAAGATGAATGCACACGTACAGGCGCCATGCTCACGTGCCTTCACGTACACACACGCGCACGCAAAGAGAAACGAAAAAGCAAAGAAAAAGAGTAAAATAAAGGAATACAAGCTCAGAGCAAATGAATGACTGCATGAGTGAAGCGAATGGAGTTAACGCATCACGCAGTTAGTAAACTACATGTGATTTCGCATCTCTTCAGGAGTATTTTGTTAACTAATAGTATTTCATTTAACTTTGTTAAATGATTGTAACTGAGCTGCTTTTGAAATTCCAGTGCAGTCAGAAAGTCGTTTTTTGTGATTGTGGTCGTGGTAAAAATGAGGTTAAAATTGAACAACATTGAGTTCAGTAATGTAGGAGTTCATGTTCTTTTATACCAACACGTTCTTATCCCAACTTGTAACATAGAAACGCATGTGACAAATCGCCAGTACGTTACGCGTTTGGAGGCGTGAGAGCCATTTGGAATTAATCTATACATGTAAATGTGTTTTATGTTCTGATCATGAATTACTTTGGAAAACACTATCTGATAGTGTTAAGGTTATGGTTATGGTTAGGGTGTAACACGGCTGGAGCGCGTGTTACCGCCGCGAGTGGCATTCTATTGGGTTCAATTGAGTATCCGGAGCATCTCATAAGGACGCGGAAGGGTACCTTTAGTTACTATGAGACGCCTCGGGCGACAAATCGTCTGTATGTTACGCGTTGGGAATGAAAATGCTCTGTTTATCCAATTTTTATTGGACAGACAAGATTGGACAGTTCATCACAATAAACTGTGTTAGATCCTAGAAGACTGATGGCTTTTTCATGCTTGAAGCTGGAGAAACGAGGCAGTTAGCTTAGCTTATCATAAAAACATTTAACCTCGTGTGGTCTAGACATAAAAAGCTGAACGACCAGGACCTCAGAGGCTAGCTGCTTAACAGGTTGTACCTTTTGTTTTGGACTGCAAAGAGACCACATTTTAAGTGACTCGGTGACTGTGCATGAATGTGTGCGGCCATCATTGTTTTATTTCAAAGCAAATCTGTGGAACAAGATCATGAAAACCATACTCACTAAAGTGAGTAAAATGTTTGACTGCACTGCATTAGCAGCGTTTAGGAACTCTAAGTCATTCAAAACCACATGAATCAACAAATTTCACTTGAAATAGGCCAAAAATAAATCAATTTGGGGAAAAAGTAGCAAATCTATGTCCACAAAGAGAGTAATCAAAAGAATGAATCTGCTGTCATACGCTCACAGTAAGTTTTTTTTTTTTTATCTTGGTAGAAAATGACAGTGTCTCACGTGCTGCAAAGAAACCACACTGGTGTGATCGTGATCATGCTTTAGTGAATGATAAGCCCACACAGTCTGTCTGCAGAAAAAATAAAGCAGCAGAAATGGTATGGAAGCCAGAAGCATCATCTACACAACAACGAAGAGAGCAACGCAGCAAGAAATTGGAGTCAAGCCAAACGGGAAAATAAAAGACGACTGAGATGAGGGGAGGCAGGTTTGAGGAGGGGGAGGGCAAGCCAGGAAGACGTACAGAGAGAATCACAGCAGAGGAAGGAGAAGAGGGAGCTGAGACAGAAAAGAAGGAAGGTGCAGAAGAAGAAGGGACAGACCTGAGTTCGTCCAACTTGGTGAGTCCGTGTCTTCTGGGATCACATCACACAATGGACAGACACAGACAGAGGAGAGGAAGATGGATGTGAGAGGATGCACGAAGGGTAAGGGGGAGGGCGAAGGAGGAGAGGAAGGATGGCTGGGAGGGCGACGCCATCACCAAAGGTCTCGGGTTTGGAGGGTCAGAGTAGACAGGAAGGAGTCGGAGGGGAGGGAGGGGGACACGACACAACAATACAACACGACAATGACAAAAACAACAAGCACAGAACACACAAACAAAATCATAGAGTACACCAAGAACACACAAACTCCACCATGGGCACAGTGAGAAGTCAAAATAGAGCAAAAAGGGTGCGAGGCCGGGGGAGGCTGAGGTAGAGAGGCCAAGAGTTTAGTTATTAGAAGTCAGAGAGAGAGGGAAGGGGAAAGGTTCTGTGCTTTAAAGGGGAAAAAAGGAGCTGAAACAGGAAAGAGATGTTAATGTACCAAACCAGATAGAAACTTGAGACCTCTCTGCAGGCAGGTGAGGAAAGGAGGAAGAGGAGAGAGGGGAGGGGGTGGAGGTATATAAGGAGAAGTGGATGTCACTTGAACCTGCATGGGGCAACTGTGGGGAGACAGCCTGGAAAAGTAACATGAACGGAAAAAAAAGAAAAAAAAAAAGAGGAAAAAAAAAAAGAAAAACTGAAAGCACAGAGCAGCGAGCACACAAAAGAGAGACGGCTACCTCGCACAGTTTCACCAAGAGAACGTTCAAACTGACAAAAAACAGAGACATCACCTGGGTAGAGTGCGAGAGGTTTAAATACACGCAAGTACACGCTTAGGCGCGCGCGCACACACACACACACACACGAGCATCAGCCACAAGATCTCTCCGAAAAGTCACACAATACCAACATCCGACTGCCTGCTGCCAGGCATCTCTGTTGATTCCGATAGATTCACATTGTATTCATACGCATATTTCACTTGTCTCTGTATTATTCATGTTCTTCCTTTCTTCCGCTCGGGCCCCCGAAATATTCTGTTTAACTCCAGAGATGAAGTGTGCTTCCGTTTCCTCTGCGGCTACCAAGACACTTTCACACATGTTTTGATCTTGCGTCGAGACAGCTGCTCATTGACTGACCCGACCTCAGTTCACAGGTTTAACATCGGGGTCCGGTTTGTTACCAACCTTCTCTCTTAGAGTCATGCTGACCCCTTTTTTTTTCTCCTGTTCTGCTCTCCAGCCCTCCCATCTGATGTCTATCCCAGGGGCTGAACCTGACAAATTAACAGTAACGACCAGGAGAGCCTTCATTGTCCTACCCCCCCACCTACCCCACCTACCCCACCTTCCCACACACACACACAGAGAATTTGCATTTACCTCAATTAGCACTCACTTAGCTTGAATAATGAGGTGTCACATGAATTAAAAGACAATGTGAGGCATCTGCCTAGCTAGCTTTCATGAAAGTAATAGCAGTGTGGTTTAGCTTCGTCAGTCATTCCAGGAAACACACAGAGAATATGCAGAGTTAGAGAGAAATGAGAAATGGATGGAGTGAGCAAGTGAGAGAGACTGACTGAAGACCAGGCTAGCTGTGGGTTCATCACAGATTGGCCTGTGGGAAGCAGAGGCTTTGAAGACATGCCTCTCTGCATCCTGCAGACGCACTGAGAGAGCTACTGGGTTTTTAGCTCAGAACAGCAGATGTTTTATGTTTTATTTTAAAGCCACAATCCTAAATCTGGTTCTGTTGTCAAAACGTATCAGCAAGCGGCATAACAAGCTAACATAAATGAGGCTTAACTTAAAGGAAGGTGAAGGCGTGTCACCATGGGAACATTTCAGGAACACATTTCATGCTTCCTATACATCCATGGGCAACAAGCATCAGGTGTCATTTAAATAACGCTGTTATTTGTACAGTGCTGACAAAAAAATCAGTAAAGAAATTAATATAAAGGGTAAGAAATCTATAAAATGTATCACTATTTTTTTAGGCGCTAGGAGAAAAAAACCCCAAAACAACAATCTTTTGTGGGGGGTTTTCATAGTTTTAAAAGTCAACTCCAAGATGCACTGCAATACCACACCAAGCAAGAAGAGACTGAAAAATAGAAGGATGCCATCCAGAGGCTGACAAAGACACCTCCTGTTAAATCAAAGGTGTGTCCGTGTGTGTCTACACACACACACATATATATATATATATATATATATATATATATATATATATATATATATATATATATATATATATATATATATATATATATATATATATATATATGTGTGTGTGTGTAGACATATACACATACATACATATATATATATATATACATATATATATATATATACATATATATATATATACACATATATATATATACACATATACATATATATACACATATACATATATATATATATATATGTGTGTGTGTGTGTGTGTGTGTGTGTGTGTGTGTGTGTGTGTGGGTAGAATCCAGTTGAAAGACTCCACACAAGGACAAGTCAAAGGAGCTTGCAAAGAAAAGCGTCTGGACTTCTTTAAGTTGCTTGAAGACGTTTCACCTCTCATCCGAGAAGCTTCTTCAGTTCTAAGGTCAAATGGCAGAAGGTCACTCTTTCGAGGATGCCAATGTTCACATTTTGGACAGAGAGGACAGATGGTTTGAAAGAGGAGTGAAAGAAGCCATCTATGTCCACTGTGAGCGACCATCTTTGAACAGAGGCGGTGGTTTAGGACACCAACTGTCTGCCATCTATAATCCAGTTTTGAGTTCCCTCCCCAGATGCCTTAACGCCCACTCACATCCTGGGCCATCTGTCTCAGGAATTCGCATGATAAGGTGGGGCCAGGTTTCATAATGAGCTCACCCGAAACCCTGGCTGATTGTGACCCACAACCGTTTTCACACCTTGGCTCAGGTGATTAGGAGATCATCAGGGGGTCCTTTTGTCCCTCTGTGGGGGGATACTCCCACTGGGTTTAAATCTGGGACTCTCCACCATTTGACCTTAGAACTGAAGAAGCTTCTCGGATGAGAGGTGAAACGTCTTCAAGCAACTTAAAGAAGTCCAGACGCTTTTCTTTGCAAGCTCCTTAGACTACGATGACCTGGATGAGTGAGAACCTTAACAGACACACAAGGACAAAGTCAGCAATTCTTCACAGAAACCATATTCTGTTAGAATACTTTCAGTGAGTCCATGAGCAATAAACAGCTATAGTAGATACTATTATTATGCAATATTTTATTGCTACAAGCTTCGCTAAACTTACAAACTGAAGTAAATACTATACAACAAATGACAAGTAAAGCAATGACTGTTTTTGAGCTGGTTTAGTTTAGCTTTGAAATGTTCCTGAAATATTCAGTCAGTTAAGCTTGATACTCAGACCTTTAGACATGTTTGTTGAATTTCAAAAGACAAATTTTAAATCTTTTTTTAAAGGCTTGTATGTAGAAATCATCATGCTGTGTACAGGGCTGATCAGACAAGCATGAAGAGGCCTATACGCAACATTGATGCGCTTTTCTCTTTTTGACCGGGTACTTGTCTGGTTAGATACGTTGATTACTGTTCATGTACTCATATGAGAGAGAGTAAAAAAGACTTGTACCCTATCAGACCGACCGACCTGTGTCAGTGAGTGAAGGGTAAGGTTGTGTCCCACCATCAGACAGAGAGCCATTCAGCCCTCGCTGCTGGTCCTCCCATGTCACTTCTAAAGCAAGACATACACATAGATACACACACACACACACTGATTTTGACACCATTAGGAGATCTCCTTCCTGCGCAAATTTTTATTCTTCTCTATAAAATACTTTCTGTCTTCATCTATTGATACATCGCATTATGAGCATTTTGTGTATTATGCTCTGTACCAATAATAGAAAGCTGCTGCAAGCATAAATTAAAACAAACAAACAGATAAGAAAAAGGCATCTTTACTACTTCAGAACTGAAATCAAGGACAGCTCCTTATCAAACATTATGAACTTTGCTCCATCTGCTGGCCAACAGAGGTAACAGCCTCTCAAATAAAAAAAAATAAAAAAAACATCATTACACTCTGCAGTACTGCAGCAAAGTGTAATGCACAGGCAGCAGGAAATGCTGTTTATGTGGAACACTATCCTAAAAATGTCTCTATTCACCTTTACTCCATTACGCCATTTTTATTACTGTTTTTGGCAAAAAAGGACAATTTTCTTTGCACTAAGCACCAGTTATGTTTGTAAGAGACTGCCAGTCTTAATGGAGTGCATGAAAAGACTGTGTGCACAAGAGCGCAATAATCCATGTCTAATTGAAATGATTGGCAATTTCACAATGGAAATGGAGAGCTCTGTCTTTGTGAGGTGGAGCTGAGCAGAATTAATTAGTATTAAAGAAGAGGGCAGATTAGAGCTCTGAGGCCACGCTGGAGGCAGAGAAGGGCAGACCAACCAAACTTCCAATCACAGCACTCTGTATGCATTAACATCAGTTACACTACACGCAAGTCTCTAGTTTGATCACGCAAATAAAGTCAGAAGGAACGAACCATGCTTTTTGGGTGAGAGATGAAACTTGGGCGAATAAAACACTTTGGTGCGACTCAGAGCAGCTCATCATCAAGGACCACAGCTGCTGCTAACTAATGTCACAGAAGGACCAAGAGAGCCCACACAGCAAAATCACACCATCACACTGCTCGGAAGACTTGCCTTTCCTCCCATTTACCGGTGGGCCTTGGGGTTTTTCCTCACTGCCTGCTGCTAGTGGGGAGACAGATGGAGCTTCATGAAATGGTGCAGCACTGAAACTTTACACTGTACGTCACCGTAATATCACAGCTCATTCCACTTGGGCCCAGACGCAGATGCACATATGCCCACACAAGTCTGCACGCACGCACACATACGCACATATACCACAAGATCTGATGTGCACAGCAAGCGTTATTGCATAGAAATGCCGTGAGCTACTGGTTAAGTATTCTGCTGATTGTATTCTGTGATTATCAGAAAACATAGTTTTATAATATGCAGTTGTACAGTTATATTGACAACTCAACATACAACCATCTTACCATCCAAAGATACCATTAATTAACCCTGTTTAAAAATACAGTTTCCTTTTAGAGACCTTAGATGAATATCCAATGTGCCAGTCAGCGCTATAGCTGTGACAGTGTTGAGTAACAGCACCACACAGTCAAAGGACAGAAGCGTGCCACGTAAACAGATGGGAAGGTAGGAAGTAGAAACCGTGGGGAACTCCAGTTTCTGCCAACACTCTTGCCGCTCATTCAAGCCTGGGTTTGAATGTACTATACAACAGCGTGTACTGTACAGCACTCTCGAGCAAAACGCAAACTCCACACACTTAAAACGCAGAGGCTCACATCCGCCGTGTTTCATTTTTAAAGATCTGCCATGACACAAGAGTAAAAACCCGCCGCGTGTTCTCAGTGATAAACACACCTGGATGATCGTTTTGGGGTTCAGGCGCCCCGGGCTCTTCCCCTGTTGCCACACATAAACAGATACACACATACAGGACAGTTAATGTATCTGCCAACTAGGCTTATATCAATATTCCAGCTTCTCTATGGAATAATACAATAATATGGATCCAGTGTAGAAAGGTCCACACGCACACAAAAGCACAATCAGATTTGCTCGGCATAAGCCAAGTGTCACACAGCTCTGTGGGAACCACGGCGCAGGGTCGGATCAATGCTTCCCCTCTGCCCGTGCAGTGCCGCTGTCCTATAAGAAATAGACTAAAACACAGAGCAAAAGAAGGAGAGAGTGAGAGAAAGGAGAGAGATGTGAAAAGGCAGAGTGCCTGTCAAAGAAAAAAGGAAAAAAAAAAACAGGAGTAAGCGAGGTTGGGGGCAGGTATGAAGAGGAAGAACAAATAAAGGTGACACAAAGGAGCAATGGAGAGGTCCAGACACAGAGAGAGCTTTTGAGTGATAAAAAGATGGCAAAGATACAAAATAAGACTGGGACTGAGAGAGAGCGAGAGACAGAGCAAAGGGGAGAGAGCGGGGCTGGCTGGCAGCTGTACAGAAGACAGGGAAAGGCCCTTGTGGACTCTGACAGTGATAAAAGGTTTGTGTGAATACTTTGACACGTTCACCAGAACTGCACCAGCTTCTTCTCTCCAGATTTATCTCAGTCGTTCCCCACAAAGCTTAGAACAACCCTTTTACAGCATCCAATTTAAAGACACGTGAAAACAATCATTGCCTTCATCACAGTGCTTCATATCACAGTTCATTACAACAACACGCAACAATTTGCCAGAGGAGTGCTGAGTAACACTAAGGACTTCACATGTCTCTGTACAATGTGAACAAATTCAGGTTTTGCTGTAATTATGAAAATTGTGGAGTTTAGCACAGAATAGCATAATATTTGCTTCGGTGACGTATCTCAGCAGTCCAAATGTTTTAAAAATCGAATTATTTGCAGACAGTTAGTAATGATATCTGGTGTGTAACTCAAAGCAAAAGAACAGCAAGGCTACAAATCAACACAACACTGGTACGATCAGTAGGATCAAGGCACCACGATGGCACAGGACATTTTAACTGCACGTTTAAACACAACTGCAACGGGGGGGTTGGAGGAGGAGGATTCAGTATGCCCAGATCAAGTTTAGCCTCCACTGAGCCGAGCTACCCGCCCTGTTGCAGACAGGGTTTTGGCTTTCGGAGGGAGGTGCAGCTCAAGCAGCAATTCCCAGTCCGAAAGACGAAACCCGAACATTCAGGTACAGACCTTCACAAGGCTCTGTTCCTTCGTCTCCATCTTCTGAGAGAGGAATGGAAAAGGAACCGAGCAGAGATGTTAATGGATGGAAGGCCAAAGTGAAAACCCATAAAGCAATGAAAAATCCTTGTACTTTTGAGACTTCTACAACTTCTATCGAAGCGTTCCACCGGCTAATAATAATTATCCCTTTGGTCAGTGACACCAAAACCAAAAAGCTCTTCTTGTGACCCACACGTTCGGGTCATAAAATAGTAACTTTATCGCTTTAAAATACTGAATATGTGAATGCTCAAAATAAATTCAATTAGGTAGACAGTAGCCGTGTAATTTAAAATTAAAAAAGACATCCAGGTGACTTACTTCTGTCTTTGCCTGTGGGTGGAAGCTGTGGGAGTTGCCGACCTCGTCTACTGGACATAGGGGTACTTGTGGGACTGGTCTGGACGGATCCACTACGCGGATGTGCCCTATATGACAAAAAGTAGCAGACAATGGCATGAGACATAAAGTAGGAGCTCGATGTAGGTGTTGCAAAGAAGAGAAAAGCGTACATTTGATCGGAGACGAGCAACATGAAAAGTAAAACTATGTTCTTTAATGGAGAGCCAATACGTGATTTAATGTAGTTAGCTGGGGTCATTCAATTATTTACAATATATGTAAGGTCACGTGTAATTTAGTCACTGCCAGACACAGCGGAAATCAATCAGTGTTGACTTTATCTCCAATATAAAACCAATGCACACAGCGGTGATGTTTTGGCACATGGCATGGAAGTGGAGGGCTACATCGACTGTAGGGAGCTGAGCTGCAATAAAAGATGCCAGGAGTGAATCGCATGTAAAGTCGACTCATCAAGCTGCGGGAGAGAAGAGTTGAAATGCAGAAACAGCAGACCAGTGCGACCATGCGTTCAGACTGTCCCTGCAGGCTTCCAACTCAAAAACAAAAGAAGAAGAGGAAAGAGGACAAAAAAAGTAAAAACAGAATGCCATCCGAGGACAAACGGCATCAGTTGATGTTAGTAATGAAATCAAAGTAAAATGTCGGCCCATCACTGCTATACTCACTCAAGCGTATGAGCAGTGTGTCCCAAATTAAAATTTTTCTTTTTAATAAAAGGAGTCAGCAAGCTATCTACGGTGTCAGGGTCATCGTGCCCGGGATATGTGTAAAGAAAATACAGCACATCCACTGGTGCTTTTGGAGACAAAACAGAAAGTGGCGTGTGACAGGTGGAGGTCGGTGGAGTGAGGTGAGCTGAGGTGAGGTGAGGCGGGGAAGCGGGGGATTAGGAGGGTGGGAGGTAGGTGAGTGTGATGTGGTATTTTTGGTTTATTCTGGGAGTTAGTCAGGGTCGGGGTGGGTGGGAGCTCATGGGACAGCTTCTGTACGGCTTTAAGCCTGTAAAGGTTTTAGCTGTACAAACATTTAGAAGAGGTAGAGCATCTCTGGAGGCAGAAATATTCTTACAGGTTGATTTAAAGCTCAGTGTGAGAGTACAGCACTTTTAGCTAGGCTGTCTACACAAACCCTAGTTGTAAAACCTCGGTACACGCTGCACATCCCTTGTTAAAAGCAGAATATTAGCCTTGATGTTTCAAATGTGCTTTTCGAGAGTAAGGTTTATTAAGAAAAATAACAAAAAAATCCCCCAAACAAATCTTGAAATACTTATTAATGTTTAAATTTTCTGTTGAAATGATTTCTCCCTCCAGTGAAGCTATGCTTCTGGGAAATGAGTGTACAACTAAAAAGTACTGTCTGCTTCTATGCCACGTTGGCTGGCTCTGATCTCTGATCTGGGTCACACCTCGTCAAGGCAGGTGAGGGGGGGGCGGACCTCCCAGATGGCAGAGAAGGCATGGACCTCATGAGCGAAGAGTCGTGGGGGCGTTCAGTGGAGCGCGAGCGGGACGTGTGGCGCTCTATAGTGGGCCGCTGGTCTGCAGAGCGGGACCTGCTGTGATACTCGTGTCTATCCATGGCTCCGTGGCTCCTACAGAGGTTGTTGAGAGACAGGCAGGCACTCAGTGTGTCTCCAGCAGGGCACGGACAGTAAGGAGGGCAAAGAAATTTTCTGCACCCTCAAAACTCCAAAGGATCATGTGGAATCCTATATTTTTAATTGGTATAATCAATCTACTACCAATAGCATAGATACTTGTCAGAAGCTAATTGGGTGTTATGTCAAGTGTGCCTGATTTGCAGGTAGTGAGCAAAACTACCTAGAGATAAAGACAAAATGAGATGATTCCTAAACTCTTAAAACACACATTATTGTTTATGACTCTCCACATGAGGCTAATTTACTTTATTTAAAGAGCGGACAATATGGACTGTGCTAGGTGGCTCCTGTGTGCTTTGCAGTCCTTGGTGGAACCAGTGACTTAACTGTGAAGTTCTCAAGACGTGTGCAATGAACAAGGACTATGTGCTGTCTCTCTGTAGGTGATAGGTGAGCATTCTGTTTGAGCCAGAGTGGGAATGTGAGGGAAAAGTGACTGCACTTGGATTATTTTGTCTGTTATATTCTGCAAAATGCCCAGGCAAAAGAACTTTTGGCACAGTGACAATGAAGGCAGATTCAGATGATCTGAAGAGCTGTAGGGGAAAAAAAACAGGTGAGGTTTCTCAGCTGGGAAAATTACTGACGAGGTACAGAGAGGAAAAAGAAATTCGTACAGAAATTCATTGATCAAGAAATAAATTCACATATTAAAAACAGTGAAGTGAAAAAGGCACCTCAGTCTTGAGAAGCAGAGGGGATTTTAGAGCATGCTGTTTGCTAACCTTTGTATGTATGTTACCAGTTTCGATTCACACACCGTGAGTAATAATATTTTATAGTTTTTGTACTTTCATACAGAACAAAATAGTATTGAAATGAACCGTTGCACACACTGTTTGCTAAAATGCAAGAAATGCAAGTAAACACTATAGATATGTGGGAACATCTTCAGTCAAACTGGGTTCTAATGATAGCAAATACTTTATAAATAATTTCATTAGATCAGTCCATTTTGTTATTGCCATTTAGTGTCTGTAGTCTTCTCCAGTATGAAATATTGTCCAGTAGAGGAAATGTCCTGATAAAGGCTCATCAGTCAGTGACCTTACACAATCTATACAACAGTCATTTACTCTCATCATCACCGGGTCCCGTTCTCATTACGTGCTACGGCCAAGAATCTTTCAGTGATGTGAGGTTACGTCTGTTCAAGCATCACATTATGTGTAATTCAGTGGACGCAACTGTAACACACAAACTGCTCTGCTCACTAGATTCTCACAGGAATGTTTGTTTTCCTGGCTCGGGAAAGTTGCTGTATTCATTCCTACATGCTGCATACTGTACAGGCTTTGTCCTGCTTTAAGTGCACTCTGGAGGGTTGCACTTAAACTACAGAACCATGAAAAACCTTTTCTGCAGGCAAATCACCCAAAACTAAAACATCTGGCAAAAGGCTCCAACTCCACTAATGCTCTTTGTTGCTAGACTCTTTTTTTTCTCATCCAAGTGGCTTTTGTGTCTGTATTGTGCCCTCATTTCTTTTTCAGGTCTTACTATGCCTGACTGCAGACAGAAACAAACTATCTATATGAAGAGTGGAGGGGAATCAACTGTAGTCCTCTGTTGGCTACTTTCCTTTCTCTGTCAGTTTAGACAAAAGGAAAGACAAAGAGAAATAATGGACAGCTCTTGTTAATGGGTATCTAGGTTATAGGCTGAGGCTGAAGTCGGGCCAAGCCAGGCCTTAGGGAAACTTTGTGACAGTTTTATAAAGTCAGTCGGGCTCTTGGGCTGAGTTCAGAAGACTCATCAGTTTTTTTTCCTCCTGGAGAGGAGAGAAGTAGCACAAATGTCACGTTATTCCTGACTGGAAGCCAGATGGCAGCAGGCAAAAGACTGAAGCATGGTGCACCAGTGTGGGTCGGGAATTGATGGGTGTCAGCAGGCCTTTCTATAGGTGCTTGAAACAGCCCAGCAATCCATTCAGACCATATAGAAGAAGTCAAAGGGCCACTCTATGGATGACTGTAAGTGCAGCTGTCAATAGCATGTTAAATTTAAAAAAAAAAAGACAACATCAATAATAACAAACACCACTGATCAACATATGGCTGTTTGCATAATGCGCACGGGTACACAATGACATCAACAAAGGAACAGTCAAGTGCGAGCCAGCACTTACACAGCCGACATCAGCAACACAAATAGCTCTGAGCCTCATCGTACAGAGGCAGTTGTGTAACATAACTGTACAGCCACACAACCTCAGAGCCGTGATGACTCCTTAACAAAAACCGATATCAGGGAGGATATCATTTTCCGTCATCACCTGTACGATCACGGATAAATTAAAGACGGATGAAGAACAACTTCAGGAGACCACAAGACGGCGGGCGCAGCAGCGCGTGTCAGTACCTCTCGTAGTCATAGTCGGAGGAGTAGGCGCCCTCTGAATAGGCACGGGTCATCCTAGTGGAACGCAGTAACCTGACTGCTTCCTCGCGGCAGATCGGATACACACGATGGTTGCGGCTGCCGAGAAAATATCACAGCTGGTCAGCGCTCGATTTTTTAATTTTGTTTCACCACATGGGGGAGGCAACATGACAAAGAAGCTGGAATTCAGATCTCAAAACTGAATACAAAAGTACACTGATGCGCTGAATGTACCCATACGACTGCAGGGGAAACCACCTCTGCTGGACAAAACTTCACAACCACAAAACACTTATCTATTTAACAGTATGGCCAACAGACGCTCTTTTAGTAAAAAGACAAGAGACAGACTGAACTTCTCCAAAGCCTGCATTCATGCACATGATTTATTCTAGAAGATTTAAATGCTTATATGATAATGAGATGGTGAGAGAGAGCAATGCTGATACTGGATGAAATGTATGGCTATTATCCAATCAACACGATGCACCACGGGAAAGTAAACAGTTCTGTATATATTTAATCTTTGGCAGAAGAAATGTATACTGATACACATACACACAAAACACTCACGGCACTGACATTGAACAGGTCAGCTGAAGTGATTTACACCTCAAATCCACAAACCCATGTGGCTTTTTAAAGCATGCCACGGTGTCAGTGCTATATCTTCAACACCCTAATGGAAGCTTTCCTCAAAAAAACAACCCAACAAATAAAATATATTAAAAAAAAATAGGCTTGTGGGTTGGTGCATGGTTGGGGAGGGGGTTTGGCTGGCTGGTAACTAAAGTAGCAAAGGTGGGGCTTCATGCAAGCTCTGGTAAAAGTCTACCTGGGGTCCTTCTGAGGGTCATCAATAGGCTGAGTATGTCTGGTTCGAGGTAGGGTGAGAAAATGGCTGCAACCACATGGAAGGAGGAGAGAAGACAGAGATGGATCTGAGATGTTGAAGAGACAGAAGAGAAGGAGGAAAGGAGAGAAAGACAGCAGATCGGAGACAAAGATCATACAGGCGGACAGCCGGAAGGGGGAGGAAACCGAGGGGGGGGGGTGTAAAAGAGAGAAAGCTCACAGGAGAGAGGTTAATGTACACGATTCAGGGTGGAAAAACTGGCGAGGAAGATGAGAGGTGAGAGAAAGCCGAGAAATCGCACGGCGAGGAGACGACTTCCTCGGCTCTAGTGCACAGACAGATAAAAATGGTACACAGAAGACGCCGGAAGAGAAAAGCACAGTCCGAACCCCTAAACCGGTCCCCTCTGCTGGACCATTAAACTACTTTAGACCGTTTAATAACTACAGATTTTTTTTTTTACATACATCATTTCCCAAGAAAGTCAGAAAACATTAAGTGTTAAGAAAATAAACCAGCAAGGCTCACAGAAAGCTATGAAAGCCATTTTTTACAATATTATAGGATACCTGGGAGAATGCCAAATTCTCTGTGACATTTTCAACTGTTTTCAATAAATAACTGCAAGCTGTTAATTGAAGCAGCTGAAATACACTCAACTGAGCACCGTCCCAGACAATTTAGATAAGTGCATTTTCTGCATCTGACACTGATTTAGCTCCAGCTTCAGAAGTATGAAATAAAGTTAATTGGAAAGGGGGCAGGGTGGGCTGGGGGTGGGAATAGCTCCGACCAGGCGGTGCCAAGGCCGCAATTGGACTCTTGGAGCAATATTTTCCAAAGCTCACAGAAAATAAGTGCTGATGGAGGATAACTGACCACTTCCCCTTGACCACCTCTTCCATAAAGATAGTGAAATACAGTACATGCAAATCCTGTATAATGTGCTCAGCACTGGCAACATTTCTTTGGCTCCCAGTGTTTCCTGCAGAATTTCAGTCTCTCGATTCAAACTTGTGCACTTGTCTTTCAGGAGTGTGCCAATGCTATTTTTAACTCTAAGAATGATGATTTTAATCGGGTATTTCCTGCGCTCGTTAATTCTCACTTTCTTATTTGGAAATAAGGAGTAGATGAAGATTGAGGACACAAGTAGGGGAGAATCCACACTACTGTATCAGGAGGACCCTGAATAAAAAAACAACACAAAAAACCCCACTACATCACATTAAAGATGAAAGTGCGGACAAAGAAGAAGAGTTTAAGGCAAAAGGCGTTGTGCTGTGGTGTATGCATACATAAACAGCTCACTGTGTACTTACTCATCTTGCGTTGGTCAGCATTTACACATTCATGCTTAAATAAGTAGATGCATGTGCTACACACAAGTGTGAGCTGAAGTGTATGCGTGTCTGTACCTGTCAGGTGTGCAGTTGTCGTCAGACAAACTGTGGTGCTCCACTCTAGCAGAGGAACTGTACTGAGAAGGCCTAAGGTCAAGTGCTTGGTCCAGACTTCTGCTGTGTGACAGAAGTGGACTGATCACCCCTTATGTATGCTACATACTGCCCCCTGCTGTCCAAGAGGCACATGGCCTCATGTTTAACAGAGGCCATGAGAGGAAACAGGAGAGACGCTGCACACTACAGAGGGTTGAGATGCTATTTTGAAGTAAATATAGCAACATTTGGTGCTACAGCCAAAACAGGTGGCGAATTTGAAAGTAACCTGAAACAGCATGCGTTTCAGCTAAACTAGTGAACCTATTTTTTTGTCGATTCCAAAGCATGGAAGCACAACACTACGATGTACAAAAGACCTACCAAAAACTATACATGTCGGGCCTTTGGTGCATTGAGCAACTGGTTACCTGGAGGGTGGGGGAACGCTGGGAGAGCGCGACCGCACCCTGTTTATATCAGCTGACCGAGAGCAGTGGTTAGAAGACATGACCTGCTCGGGGACTGACAACGTGGAGCTCTGGAAGTCTCTGCCATTTGGCCGGTAGTCTGTGAAAACAACAATGAATAAAGAGAAGCAGGGGGTGGAGAGAGCAGGAGAGAGAGGGTACAGCGTTATTTAAGCGATTCCTTTATTCCCTCACAACACCAGAGATGCTACTTGTATGCTTTTTACTTGAGTTATTTAAATAACTACATATGGTTAATGAACAATAATGAATGCTGCTTTTGCAGACTTAGTTTGACCACCGTCTGTAATAACTAAGAGGAGTAAGGCAAATCTTGGTCAAACTTTGTAAAGCTAAAAGCCATACTGCACAGGTGACAGACTCATTTTGATATGCTGAGTCTTTATCGTACAAAAAATGAGGAGTGGGTTTCCATAAAGGTGTAAGTCATCTGCTGTGCATTAAACATGAAAATCGCCTTTCAAAAGAATCTGAAAGATTATAATGAATTTTCAATGGTAGACTGATTAGTCCATTGAACTTGAAAGAGTTCATTAACCGATAATCAGACATGGCTAAGAGCCACGGTTAAGGTCAGTGCTTAGAACTATTAATGTTGATTGATATTCAATAGAGTGTATAGAAGATTTAAAATGAGTTAAAGAAAAGCCTGATTCCAAGTTGGAAAAGATGGAAAGGTAAGAAAGAAATGTTGACCTTCACTTTAAAGGAGTCGCATGTTAATCTCATAAGATTTTCTTTTGTGTGTCGTAGATAGAATAAAATAGATTTCTTTAAACGTGTCAGGCTAAATGACCCATAGAGTAAATTGTCATATTCTGCAAGTCTACCATTTGTTTATTGACATAAACAAATACAAGCTACAAACATTTGGAAAAAAAAAATGACCACAATCCACAATGTCTTCACTCCATTATGATGTAAATTAAATTTTCAAAGGAAAACATTTGTCATTTCTTAAAAAAGATGCTCCACTAGTGAGCTTCCTGCAGCGCAGCAATCAACTTCCATGCAGAGCCAAATTAAATCTATTCTTCCTCCTGACATGTTGTAGATGCAAAGAGGAGATTCTTTGTTGACAATTAATAGGTTTTAACAGGAACTGGCTGCAATGGTGCAGAAAGAGGCAAAAGAGCAGAGGGTTAAAGCAACATGAAACATGTTGCACAGATGTAAAAAGTCTTAAAAGTGTTCAGTTGTAAGGCCCATTTGTCTTCTACAGTAGTAGCTGTACTGTGTGTTCTGTATGTTCTGTAAAACAAAAGTAAAATGTTTTCTTCCCCATTTGAACTGTGGAGGCAGATAACGGCAAAACCCGAAGATGAGATGCAGTGGAGCCCGAGCAAAGGGGAGGGAGCAACCAGGGCTGAGTGAAGGGGTATTCCTTTCACTGTGGATGAAGTGAGGGGGTGGGGGTGGCTGGCATTGTGAGAGGCAGTGAGGGGCTGATGAGAATTTTAAAGAGGCTGGAGGAGGATTTCCCTCAGCTGCGGTATCATCGGCAGGCCGGTCTGAATGTCTGTGTGTGTGTGTGTGTATGACACGCAGTTTGCTACAGAAACTGTCTATTCTCCTGTTTGTTTTCTCACATTTTTCCACTCGCTTCTTCTGCGTGGTGAGTGATGTGAAACGACCTGCAAACAGTGCAGGTAGCTGTTTCCATCAAGCTTAATTACAAAAAAAAAAAAATATAGCATGTCCCGTGGTCTTTTTGTGAAAACTGAGAAGGAGAACTAACAATTATAAAAAGACAGGCACATGTTGCCCTCAAATGCAACCTTGTGCTTAAAATTTAAAGGAAGCCTTTTTTTTAAGCCCTCACTGTCTTTTTCAGCATAATTTTTCTTCCTAGTTATTATTTCATGTGAGCAAATTTCAAGCACTTCTCAGTCTTTTTTTCCCCTTCCCCTGTCTTATTCTCTCTGGCTGTTAGCAGCTCTGCCTCTGCTTTTCTGATGCAGCGTGGGCGTGCTGCTGAAGCCTTAGCAAGGACAGCAACTAGCAGTGCAGAGGCAGACAAAAAAGCCCTCTGCTCCCTCGCTGTGCTGCTGCTGTTGTTTGCTGATGGGTTGCAGGATCTTAGCCCGATACTGCGAGATGTGATGACGTGTGTAAGCATCTTTCCGGTGGCGACGTGAGTGAGGTTAGCTAAGTACATTATTAAGAATCGTAATGCAGCTCTGGTGAAATGGAGTGGATTCGATTCACTTACGCCACACAACGATGACCTTCTTAATATGGCCTTGAACTGTTTATTACCTGTTATTACCCCAACGCCGTCTTCACAATCATAGTCTGAGATCTCACTGTCACTTATCCTTTGGGATCCTTTGAGAGAAAGAAACAGACCGAAAGGTAAAGAAGCAGGAAAGAGGAGATAGAGGGGAGAGAGAGAGAAAGAGGTCATTTTCATTCCCTTTTTCATTTATTTAGATGTTTTTTTGTTTTTCAAATAATAAGTCACCCCTGCTCTGACTGTAATGCTCAGTGGTCAAAGTGAACTCTCCAACTAAAACAAATAATGCAGCATTTCGCCGCTCGATCCCAACAAGAGCAGCCGATCCTTCTTCATCTGAGCCGTGGCACTTTGAAATGGCGCAGTCAATCATTCAGTGCACACGTAAAGGTGGAGACGGGGAGAAGTGATAGGGCCGTGTAGCTCTTTCCTCATCCTTCCCCCGTAGCCTTATCACCCCCACTCCCCACCCAACGCATCCCCACCGCCTTCACCGTTCATTCAACTTAAATCAACTGGACACGTGTGCTTTTTCAGAAATGACAAGTGCTGCACTCTGGCAGTGCCGCTCCCAACCTCTCATCTCAGTTGGCTGAAAACTTTTTACAGCTGTCAGCTCTTTCACTTCACGCTAACACCAACACCCAGAAAATCGTCCTAGTGGGGGAGCGAGCCAGCCTCCCGTGGCTGAAAGAAGCAGCGGAGTGAAGCCGTATGGCATAACGGACTGCAGCGCAGTCCTCTTAAGCGTGTTAGGAGGTAGGAGGGCCAAAGACTCTAACAATAGTAAGACAAGGGTCAAAAATATCCTATATAAAGAGTATTTTATATTTCATGCATGCAGATAATCAAATATTATTTTCCTCTTTTTCTTTTTTTGAGTAAATATGCCAACTGTGTTAGAGGATTAGGCCAGTAAATAAGAAGTATCACAAAAGCAACACAGTCGCCTGCCGTTTTCAAGAAGATATTCACAATGAAGACACACAAACACAAGCAAAAGCAGAATGGGCAGAGTGTGCCAATGGTAATCTGTGCAACTGTTAAGAGGAAAATATTCATAATAGGCCAAATAACAAACAGTATACATGACAGAGGAGAGGCAGGTGGTCATAGGCCAATTATGTCTGTCAGGAGGGGCGGACAGCTCGGGTTTTAATAACATCACATTAGGACTGAATACAGTTTGGCAGAATCTGGTTTTGGGTTACAGGGTGGGGTTGTGAGCCAGTTAACAGGTGAACACACAAAGAAGGAGAGACCACTGTGTCCTAAATCTCCCCGTTTCCCCACAGCGTCTGTGGTTCTGCTGCTCTGTGTGGATAAGGAACGAGCGGTGTAAAATATACACCGACCCTCCGCACAGAAATCCACGTAAGGCAGCAGAAACATCAGCTGTTAAGGGGGAGGGGGGAAAGGGGTGGAGAATTGGGGCACAAGGGTGTGTTTTTAAAGAGGAGGAGGACGACACTCAGATGCTCCATAAAGCTGCAATGTCTGGCAGGGCAAAGGTCTTTACCTGAGTTGTGTGAATAAGAGCCTTTGTCTGTAAAAGCAGAAGCAGTAAGGTAGATGTGACATGGACAACAGAAACAAAATATGCAGAAATAACAACGTAAAGGCCTCGATGACCTGAAGCAGCAACAGAAAAAGCCAGCAGGCAAACAGCACGGGCAATGATCAGATAAATATATATGGCTCCTTGTTTGTTGAAATAACTACAAAAATCAGAAAGCTACCTATTGTTGTTTTCATTTATCTCAGTGCTAAAATTTAGATTTCTGAGTGTTCGGTGCCATGAGTCTGTCGCCACAGATATATTTGTATGATGGCAAGCTTCAAGTAATAAAAAAGGAATATAAGGAAACGCGCATGAAGACAAGCTACAAAACGCACACGAGTTAAAAACCTCCATTGACTCTTTCTCTGATAGCTGCAGATTTCTCTCTCTTATCATGCCACAGCTGGTATAAATGTGTTTTTGCACTTGAGGCCACATTATTAGCTGCTGTCATTGCTTCACCTGTCTCATTAGTAGTGTGTGGCGGGGTGTGAGGAGGTGCATACGTAGCAAGGGCAGAGAACCATCAGTGACAGTAGAGTACATTAAACACTCTGATATTGTGCAGGGTGCAAATAAATTAGATAAAAAACAAACATGTTTTTTTAATCTTTCATTTATCGTAACCTTGCTTGAGTGTAAAGCTAGGAAAGCAATGTTTAAGTCAAGCATGAGTCATTAAAACAAAGACTCCCTGTCTCTCACTCAAAGTAAGGATTATTAATTTAACCCAGGTAATGGACTGATAGTCGGTATCAGCAGATACCCGAAGCCAATGTATCTGCATTGGCATTAGAAAATCAGCTGACCTTCTTCCATCTCACACTGTGAATGAATGTCACATGTCTTTACATTACAGCAGGTAAAATGTTTTTCCTACAGGATGCCCACCTTCTGACTCTTTATAGTCACTTTCAGCACATTTTGGGACCATTTGAGCGACAGAGGTGTTACTCACTCTGCAGCCGCCGCGTTGGACTCTCTCCGTGGAGCTGCCGGCGCTGTGCGTTCGGGGAGGCACGTGGGAGTGGGATAGATGACACGTCGTGTGTTTGTAGCTTGTACCAGTGTGGCTCGTCATCGAGAAGAGCCGTCTCCAGCTCAATCAGGATCTGGCAGAAGTAAAAGGCCCAAGTAAATTTTCTCTCCTTAAAAAAAATGGCCTCACTCCAAATGTTTTAAGCTCACATATTTTTTTCTCACTGATGGAATCAGGGCAAAGTAAAACATGCTAGATTTTACAGAAAATGTAAATCCCCAAAAAAGCCCTTTCTGTCACTCACACGCGAACAGAAAAAAAGAAAGTTCCTGATCCATGATAGGCAAGGACTGGACCACCCAACACTTTGTGATGGCCAGCAGCTTTCTTAAGGGCTTGACACCATTCAAGAGGATAAGCTGAGATACTGTTACTGAGTGTCTCTGTGAGGGCTTGGGTTTGGTTTTCTCACCTCTCCCAGGAATTCGCTCTCCTCCTCCCTCACCCTGGCTTGGTCCCACAATGTGATCTCCAGCATACGTTCCCGAAACTCCCGCCGGTGCACCGGCGAGTACATAAAGGTCTGGTTCCATTTGGGCTCTAAGGATTTCTTTACTGTTTTTGTTCTCCTCTTGCTTTTGTCACTGGAGGAACAATAATTCAAACTGTTTTTATTTACAATCATGATAGGGAAGAGCCACGAATACAACAAATCCATCACACGACACAGCACAGAGCACAACACCACAGCATGCAGCTGCAGGGAACGACATGGCAAAGTGAACGTGCTAACTGCTTCTTAACGTCCATTTTCTGCATTCCTCATCAATACATAAGAATAAATTACTTAATAAGAAAATAAGAGCATAATTATGAAATAAACTTCACATCAATGCCCCCCATAAATTGACCTTACTGCATAATCTTTTTTTAGTGTCTTTCTACCATCGGGGAAATTATGCCCTGAAATAGAGGAACTGTTTCTACTCTTACCTTCTGTCAGGGAGGAAGTAGATTTTGACGTAAGGGTTCCTGGGTCGGCCATCTTCCCTGGGTGGCAGGTCTTTGGCACCCAGGATGGTGACGATTAGCTGATGGCCCACTTTGTCATACCACAGTTTGACCTGGGGGAGGGGGGAGAGCAGAGGCAGCCTGCTGAGAGACAGCTCAGGGCCAGCACAAATGAGAGCACATAAAGGGAATAATGCAGGAGAAGACAACTTCATCAGGTCCTCACATATGCATCTATATCCTTTTGTTGAGTTCAACACCTTTTCAATCAGTATAGGCCTCAGTGCAAGGTCTTCTCCTGTATTTACCCTTTAGGAAAAAGGAGGAGGGTATCCAATTGCTAGGATGTCATTTTCATAAACTAAAACTATATCAATGTTAAAATGGTGTGATTTTTAAAGATGCAAAAAACTCTCCTTTTCGTGTTCTAATTTAATCATTATGTTTCTTTTTTAAATCTATAGTATTCAAGTGTGTCTGATTACAGTTTTTTAAATGGAACTGACCTTTTCAGCTGGAGTGAATTGTAGTGAAATGCTAAAGGCAACATGCTCTAAAATTAACACTGTCCCACCATCTACCTATATGATGGCATCTCTAATAGTGTCCTCCCAAGTATTCAGTGGGGATCGATAACAAGAAATCAGTCATGCTGCTGCAATAGGAATCAAACAGTTCACGCTAAAAGAAAAGTATGGACTCCAGGAGAAAAAACTTAGAAGAAATAAAAGGCCAGCTGAAGCCTTAAAAGAAATCAGATGAAATGAGAAGTAAGACTTCTAAGTTCTGGTCCATACTTCATTCAGAATATGATTATGGATAGGGATCTGCACTGTTTAAGAGGACTCGCCGTTCATGCAGCAATGCAGGAAAGAGCATTCAAGACAAGTCGAAACAGACAGCAGGGGGCTCATGGGAAAAACAAATTGTACCAAGTAATCTCTAGCCCACCAAAATGCCACATACTGCAAAATATGAATTCAAACTTAGAGTAAGATTCACCATAAAAACTAGCAACAATAAGTAAAATACCTAAATATATACTACTGAGTCTGATGTACAGTGTGTCCAATACAGCCAATTAACAAGTAAGCAGTTTACTGAAACATGCTGGCTTTAACAACATTAATGTAGACACACACATAAACCTAAACGATTCATATGTTTGAGCTGGAAAACACGCAGTGCACCCTTTCCTCTGCATGCTCTGTTACACACACCAACAATATTACCGACACATAGGATATGATGCTTAGATCTCGCTTAAGCAAAACAACACAACAGTGAAATAAATATCTAAGGTTTAACACAGGAATATTAACCCTCAGGCTATCTAAATCAATAATGACCATAAAACAGAAACCACAGAAAAGACAGAGTGATATTAAAGCAGGTAGCTTGTAGCAAAGAGAAGCCTTCCAGGCTTCGCTCTGTTTGGAGTTATTATTTGGGAGGTACAATTTGCTTATTCGTTAAATCTGGTATCTGTAACGGGGGAAATGCAGTTTTGGCTTTGGCTTTCCAAAGAGGATGGTGAACTCAGTATCTTTTCACTGCAACATGAAACCACACAGCCATCAGCTCAGATCTGCTAATTAGCATCACTTCAACTCGCACATGGGGGAGCCCTTCTGTGTATGCGTGCAGGGTTAGAGTTATCGAGGCCTGGGTTCACGTCACACTGAAGCAGGAGAAAAAAAGAAAAACAGAGATCTTTGTCCTAGAAAGATTGACAGAGACACCGACCAGCATTGCCATAGACACAATACTAAACTACTGTTTCAATTAGGTCAATCACTGAAGTCAGTCCAAAGACATCAGGCAATGCAAGAGCGTCTCTTAAAATAAGCTCCGATTAGTCGAGCATGCACTACTTGGGGATAATGATGTGTATGGGTTACAATGAGCTATAAGAACTCTAATCATACGAATGATACCAAGAAATCAAATCAAGGAAAATGACACAATGCACTGCACTAAGAGGGAAACTCAAAGCTGCCATTTCCCCAGGAATGCATTTTCCAAAGTATGGAAACAGAAAAAAAGGCCAGTCAACAGTCAATGAGCAAAAAAAAAACAAACAGAGTTTGTGCCCTTCACACAGGGCCCATTACCTGGACCCTAGGGGCAAAAGGCGGTGTTCTTCTACTAAGGCTTTGGCTCTGGATAAGCATAAATTAAACAGCAAAAGAAAAAAAAGAAAGAAAAGAAAATGCAATAAACCAAAACCACAAAACACAACAACTCACAATACACCCAAAACACAACAACAGAAATTTGTCATTTAGATGAAAGAATTAAGCCAGCAGGTTTTGTATTTTTTAAATTTCTGCTTTCTCAAAGATTACTCATCCCTGAGCCGCTCTGCCCTGTTCTGCATAGGTCCTCGGAGAAAATTATCAGCGGCTCACAATTAGATCTTTTTGTCTTTTAGACCTTTTTCTCCTCCGCCTCAAAGCTTGCGTCACGGTGACGTTAAACGCGATTGTTATCCACAGACGATGCTTGATACAGACAGCTCCTTACTGTGTAGAATTACTCATCAAGGTCTTGCAAGTTTTATCCAGTGAGCTGAACTGTGTGAGTGATTAGTCCACTGCGAACTTCAAGGTCGGCCCTCGCATGAAAATCCAGAACTTTAAGCAGCGAGTGGATGAAAAGGCTGCGCTATACAGTGTAGGATATGTTTTAGTGGTGACCAAATACTCTATGGGGCTCTCATAAATATTGAAAGAGCAGGAAAAGCACATTCTTGAATCCTAAATTTAAGATTTGATTTATCTCATTTTAATGCAGCCTTTTTACCAAATTTACCCCAGGAGGGTTTTTATACTGGATAATGAACAACACACAACGTAATCTGATCTACAGTCCTGTCCTGGCTTGGTGAAGGGCCAGCTGAACAGGCTGAGTGAGTTTGCTGAGTCTGACAACGTTTAACAAGGGTTTGAATTAAGATTTAAACTAAAAAAAAGAAAATAATTGGTTGCATAATGAATCTGCAATGGGAAAATTATACTTACTAGCTTATCTATGATCTCAAAAGCAATTAAATCCTCTCTAACAATCCAATCCTCTTCCCGGCTTTTACATGTAGCCCATATGTGGAGTTGAGCTCACTTACTGAGAGCTGTCCTGACAGGTACTGGGGGGCGTCCCTCAGCATGCTGGGACTCATAGGAGAAGTGACAGAGATGGAAGGACGGTCCATCTTCTGAGACTCGAAAGAACTCGAACCTGGCAGGGCACAGACGACACAGTCAGATAATCCACCCATCTGTTTGCTGTTTGTAGTTTTTGCGCCGCACAGGGAGAAAACTGGAGATTGTAGCAAGAACATACAAAGAAATGAAACGCAAAAAGAGCACAAAAATCTTGCCATGTGGGGGAAGATAAAAAGGCAGGGTGACAAACGCAATCTGCGCCAAACAGACATTTCCTTCACTTGGTGTTTCTGGGATGATTAATAGGATCAAACGGCACACTGTCAAACCCACGGAAAAAATGTTGACAGAACTCACTTGATTCCAGTTGTGAGTGTGTGCTGTCTGGTATCCTTGGAATATCTCTGAAAAAAAAAAGCAAAAAAGAAAGTGAAAGAGTGTGAGAAGCAGGAGAGAAGGAGGGGGATGGAGCGGATCAATTTAAGCTAATACCGAATGCACTGCGCTTTAATGACCGTAAGCACCACATTAGTCTTCATTCACCCAACGGCTCCCTCAATGGCACAAAGCAGGTCAGACCTAGGAATCGACAAAGCAAAGGTGCCTCTGTTTTTCAAAAGCAATCGGAGTGGAGAGGATAAACGATGTGACGGGCTTTCATGTTTTTTGCCGGCCGGCATTCTTTGGTGCCTTATGAGGCCAGAAATGGCAGAGCCGGAGCCAGAGGGAGGGAGGAACAGATGCTGAATAAACAGCTCGGCACAGCTCCTTCGCAAACACATTCTGAGCTATGTTCCCTTCAGATTCCCCTTTTCAAGTCTCCACATTCCAAAAATATGAAGCTATTCTGAGTCACAGAGGCAGCTATGTGGCACAAACCTACAGATGTTGGCACTGTAATAGTTTTACAGCGAAATCAAATCAAATAGGTAAGAGATGTTGGCACAATCTAAAGTGTGATTCTTTGAAATACTGACTAATGCTAAAGTCCAGATTTATGCATGGTTTGCACCAACATGAGAGTGAAGCAGGGACAAGTCTTTTATTGTTGTAGCTGGTATTTTGCATTTAGGAGTTTAGGAAGACAAAATACTGAAAGTATTTAAATGAAAGTATATGAGTCACTAAGATTAGAGTAACAACATATCCTACAGAGTCCTGTAAATTCTGCATTGGTCAAAGGGGGAGAATGAATGCTCATACAAGTAGGTTTGTTTATACACTTAATATAGAGTTAATATAACCTAAACTTTATGCTTTACATTTCCACACAGATTTTCTCATAATAATAACTGCAGAGAGTACTGCAAAGTCTGTTTGTGCGTCCTCAGCCACACACACAGAGCTCTCCAACATCACTCCACATATTTTTCATATCACGTCTGTTTCATAAAATACTGAAATGTCTGTCAAAATCCATCTATAAATGTGAATTGTGTGTCTCAGAGCTGTCTGTGTGTCCCATTCTTTCCTTTGTTTTTAAAGAAATACTTGAAGCATGCATTTCCACACACAGCACAACAGGAGCAGAAGGTATACTCTGCTTCTCATCTGACTGGCTGTTAGACACAGATTCCAGGTATATGCAGTGGAGGTATGTGTAATAAAGCGGCCCCTCTCTAGATGAATCCCACTCTTGATCTGAGATGTCAGGATTCATCTAGAGCAGGGACGTCAAACTCATTTTACATCGTGAGCCACATACAGCCCAGTTTGAGCTTAAGCGGGCCAGACCAGTAAAAACTCCCCTTCTGTCAGCGTGAAGAAGTTTAGCCACACATGGAAATGTTTAGACATCTTAATAGAAGAAAAAAGAACTTTAACAGTAAATCTTCATTTTTCCACATGATAAAGAAATGTTGCTGAAGGAAATTGATTTTTTTTTAACTTTGGACCCACTATAAAACACAGAAACTTGTACTGGAGATAGGGAAAGGTTCAGGATATTTTTTGTTTATTTATTACTTAGTACCTTTTGGTGTAGTGTGAATGACCATGACCATTGAAGCACAGAATCTATTCCTTCCTTCACGTTTACCAAGGCCATCCAGTGGGCTGGAAGGGAGTCTTTGGCCCCCAGGCCATATGTTTGACACCCCTGAACCAGATAATTGCTTCTCCCATCACTGAGACCTCACCCTGTTCTGAGTATGTATCAAAAAAGAGTTATTTTTCTTATAGTGCCTCTCCTTGGTCTGAATTATCGTCCTGCACCATATTTAGTTTTATCATTAAACACACAATTCCTTTTCTGGGGGTCACAAACTATCCCAGCACATAGTGGGAAAAAGGTCGATGCCCTTGACAGATCCTAGTCCTGGCTTCGCTTAATTAAAAATTACATTTTCAAATCACAATTTTAACACATCTAGTGAACTCATCTGCTTCAGTATGCTTATTGTGTTGTATGGAAAAGTAACACAATTGCAGCACAAATTCTCACCCATGCCTAACACCTTGGTTAGTGTGAGCGAGAGCATCCTGTTGCTTATTAACGCCAAAATCCAAAGTTGTGTTGTGAAGAACAGTGTGTGTCTGCATGTGGGACACTGGTTGCGAGATCTCACCCTATAGGCCGCGAGACCACCAGCTCCACCTGCGGCTCCGGCTTGGATTCTAGTATGATATTGTAAACTTCTTTAAATGTGGCTCCTTGTAAAAGCTTCCCGTTCCACTCCAGCACCTGATCTCCTGCAAAAACACCAGAGATGCTCAGCATCACGTGGAAGATCTTAATCCTTTCTGCTCACACTGTCGTCACAGCTGAATTTTGCCAGTTTAATTTCTTCATAAATGTGTGCGTGTGTGTTTCAATACCTGGTCTGAGGTGTCCAACAGTGTCTGCTAGACTTCCTTTCCTCACTTTAGTGATGAAAGCACAAAGTCTACCAGATTCTGTCATCTTGCCTCCCACCACCTGTAGAAACAGAGAGGTGACTGCGCTGGTACTAAAATGCATTTGTGAAACAAAAGTCGAGCTATGTCACAATAACTGTAGATTTAATGCACCGCATTAGCATGCAAGCCCTGCAGCTCATAGAAAAACATGGACTTATTTTCTCAAAGCATTCTGTTGATGTTATGGCTTCAGTTTTCGCCTGTGAGGTTTGAAACCACAGGAAATACACTGGAAGGGAAAAGGTCAGTGTTAAAAGTCTAAATCTTTTCAGAAACTGTCCAGGACTGTGCTTTGTTCCCTGTGGAAATACTCCGGTGCTGTACCGTGGTTCTGTAACAGTCCAAGGCCGTGGGCTAGAGCTGTACTGTACAGTACTGAGCTGCTGTACTCCACTCTCCTCGGCTTACACTGGCATCATACAAATAAAAATCCCCTCTTAATGGCAGCTGAATGCCAACATACAAAGGAGCTTAGGGAAGTCTGCTAAATGAAATGGCTTTATGTAACAGGCAGGAGATAGAGAGAGGGAGGCTTGCAGATGAAGAGAGCATAAGAGAGAGAAAGAGATGGGCAGTGAGGGCGAGGCTGGCAACCTGACTGATGGACTAACTGGCTGGATTGTGGAGCTGGGTGGCTGCTGCTGAGCGGACAGAAATGCACAGAAGCACTGAGCAGACACAAACATGCCATTTCAGGAGGCTCATTTAATCAGTAATGATTTTTTTCCCCATCTTGCCGCTCTCGCTTCTTTCTCCAGCGGCTGCTGCCATGCTCCTGTGGACATTCGGCCGCTCTCTTATTTTTTTAAGGGTAAGCACCACCTACAGAATTACACAACAGTGAAGGATAAAACAAAACTACTATCTATATAAAAATAAGTATATGCTTTTTGAATAGATGGAGACACTGAAAGGGAAACTGACTTAGCATTCAATAAAGAATTTGATCAATAAGAAGCAGGCAGCACTAAAACTATAAGAAAAAGACACACAGAGAGCAAAGAATGTAAATTTACATTAGAACGTGATGGTATTGTATAATGCACAAACAGGGAATAACTGCAGGGACAATACTGGGAGGTTCTGCTCCGACTTGTTTCCTCCGAGCAGCTGAATTCTGTTCACTGAAGTAGCTCAGTATGAATGAGTTCAGAAGATTAGAGAGCCCAGTATCAAACAACACTTATTAATATTCATCAGGAATATAATGGCTATTAATAGTGACTCGTACTACTGTATGATGTAACAACGGAAAGCCGTGAAGAAACCTAAAAAAAAGGCACAAAATTTTTAACCTTCCACCTAAATGCCACATCTAACACTGATCCTTTTGACTGAACCCTACTGGGTAAAATGTTAAAGTCACTGTGCTAAATATGCATATTTTAACAGGATATTCTAATGGCAGTTCAACATGAGTGTGTGCAGTGCAAATGACGCCCACACAGGCTGCAAGCTCACCTTCAGACCGAGCAGAGCACCTGAGTCTCGAGGCACACTTCCATCTTTCATGCGCTTGTTGAGCAAAATGCGCCCTATTAGGCGATCCCCATCTTTGGACGGCTGCCACGTCACTGGGTGCTACAAGGTCAGAGCAACAACACACCTTTTGTTTAACGAGTCATCCATTTCAGTTCGATCACTTCAGACCAAAGCAGACAACAAAACAGTGAAAGGAGGGCGTGAAGGGAGCACTTCATTTGTTCACTTGGGGGAAGAATGTTCACACAAACTTGGATAGCTCAGTAATTTAAACTCCAGGTGATGCAGTTTTATCTGTTAGGCCAAAAGCGTTCAAAGGAAAATTTGAAATTTCTCCAAATAACACACAGCTCATTTACTGTCTCACAGAGTTTGTGTGAACCTGCCGGTGTGAGGGTGGAGTTAAGCTTCATGCAGCGCCCCATGCAGAGTAAAACAAGCAGCCTCAACACTCCTCCTAAAACCAGCTCTTCAAACGGGAGCAGGAAGACCAGAGTGTGACTCTGGTGCTTTGCTACACACAAACACACGGCCACCATCAAGTGGAGTAGTGAGGGGAAAAGCAGATAGTGAAAAAAAAAAAGAGGGAGGGGGGTAGACGTGATACAGATGAAGTAGATCCTAGGGTGCCACATTAGAGATCAAAAAGGATGACAAACAGACAGCACAGAATAAAGCTATGAGACACAGGGTGATATCACAGACGCGGCAGTGGAAGGGAAAAAAGAAAAACAAATGTTTTTTTGGTGCAAAACTAATCCAATCTTCCCTGTTTGTGTGTGTGTTTGTGTCTTTTTTTTCTATAGAAGTGAGTGGAAAATTGGGCAGAGGGGACAGGATCTGTCTGGACTGGGTGCTGTGGGGTAGGGCAGCAGAGTGAGAGGGGACGGGCCCGAGTAAGGGTGTTCCTACTACACTAAACAGGACCGCTGCAGAGCAAGAACACAACATACGGAGGAAAAAAAACGAGCATGCAACTAGGAGAGACCCACATTCCTGAGTGCCATGACAAACAGAGAGGTTGTGTGTCAATGCCCAAGTCTTTTACAGCTACTGTAAAGAGGTGTAGTTTCTATTTGGGGAGCAATACAGCAAGTACAAGTAGCAAGCAAAGAGGGTGTCCCCAAATGACTTTTATTTTTAAGGCAACACCGAGGTGGAGCCAAAAGTAACCGAACCAAAAACAATAAATCAATTTTTTAAAAATCGCAAGAGAAATCAATTTATACAACGTTAAATAAAATCCATAAAACAGACATCTCACCTATTTACACTTGGTGACAGAGAGCAAACAAAGACTGGATGGGTAAGGTCATAAATAATAATCATAACAAAAAAAAAAGAAAAAAAAGCAGGCTAGATTGTCTCAGTACCTTCTCACTATGGCTATGCTCCTCGTTTAGCGTAGTGCTACTGCACGTATCAACTCCCGAGTCTTTAACCTGCGGTTCACACCATGCCAAGTCCTCTTCAAATGAGTGTCCCCCAAAGCGCACCATTTTCTTTTGCCTCTCAGATAAGGTGTGTGTCGCCTCGGACATAAATGCCTGCTCAATAGTTTTTCTTTTTCCCCTTTGACTGTCCCCTACAGGTGTGGGATAAAAAACAGAAAGAAAAAACAGAAAAAACAACATGCAAAGGTGTAAATAAAACAAAGGAAACATGAAATGACAAAAAGACTCCGGGAGGACAGGGGACGGGGGAGAGAAGAGAGAGAGACAGAAAGAGAGGGAAGGAGAGAGAGAGTGAGAGAGAGAGGTGGGGTTAAGGGGGCGGGTGGTAGGGAGGGAGGGTCAACGCAGGGCTCCACATGTCTCACCAAAGACAGTGGGGAAGCCTCACTGCTATGCCATGACGCATGGTCCCACCAATGGCCATCCAAATCTCCTGTAAGGTGGGAGGGAGGGCATATACACACGAGAGAGGACATCGAGAGGGACAAGTGAGGACGCCACAAAGTACAGACATTAACGCGCGCACACACCCACACAGAGAGCTCGAAATAAGACATCCAATCATTCACGTTCCAACACACACACACACGCAAACACACGAGTGCTCACATGCTCCCATAATTCAGCAAGAGAGATAACCGCTCCTAAAATCCCTGCAGAGAAGGAAAAGACGCAGATGGATTGAGTTCAGCACTGCACAGTTAAGAAAACTAAACAAGACACAAGCCATGGCTGAAGTCAAAAGCACAATCTGAAGCTTCAAATCCTTTAAAGGTATTACATGTGTTCCAACAGCACATTAGGAACCTCTCATAAACAGACAAATAGACAAGGAGTGGGCGGGGCAAGGATAAACGGCCCATTTGAAATAAATAAATATGTTTAGTATGATTATAAAGAGAAAAGAGCATCATTAAGATAACATATAGGCCACAGAGCGAAGTTTTGTTTTCTTTACAAAACTTTGGCTAATAGGTAGCTCTGCATGATTCACAGTTCAAAATAATCCTGCTTTGTCCCCTCAGTTCATGAAACATATCACACAAGAATTTTTAGTTCCCATCCTCCTCCCTTTTAGTCAGCCTTCCTCAGATTAGCTGCCCCTCCTGAGCAGATGAAGAAATAGACCTTTCTTCATCTCTTCAAATATAGTTAAGGCAAACTTTGCTTTCAATCGAAACACGTTCCACGTTACATTCCTCTGATTTTTTTCAGACAGCAATCTTCAGAAACATTCGGGCCAGATTCTGTTTTGTTGAAACAAAGTCAGCACAATGCTATCTTATTCTAAAGAAGCTGCATCTATAGTAGGGAGCAGGGCAGACCTCTAATGTGTTTAACTGGGGATTCAGATTGCAATGCCACACAACCTTAACTGACCTCGATCTAAAGTGCACCGGGGAGAGCTTTTAAAGATGAGGCTCTGATTACAACTTCTGCCGTAGCATCGACGGATACATGGCCTTGAGAAAGCCAGGCAAGTGGCTACGATGACGATCGCAGGATGAAGGATTCTGGGGCATTTCTCTACTCTTGTCGTGCCTTCAGGACAATAATCAGTTATAAAGGGAAGACTTCTAATGAGACAAATGTGAACCGATCAAAACTATCCATCTATCTCCAGAAGCAACTTTGTGATTCTGCAGGGTTTGTCCTGTTCTCCAGTGTGGATGTACAGAGCAGTGAGATGAGCACTTTCAATTTGATTAAGAAGCTTAACATTTAAAGCTAATTAAAAAGAGCAAAAAATATTGAATCCAAAGGTAGTGCTGAGATTCTCAGGGGAGAGCAGTGTGGAGGTGAAGACAGGCACAAGTTAAGAGTCAAATCCTGCTCTTCTCTGTCCAGGACTTCAGTCAGTAACATCATTTTAGCATCCCATTACAATGCATAATTCATTTAAATGATATTCAGCTATGATGCCAATTCATTTTACAAAGGGGAAATAAAGTTGCTCTTATTAAAACATTTACCGAAGAATGGGCCATTTAAATAATACAGAAACACAACGTGTTCTTGGCAGCAAACATGCTGTTGTAGACTTGTGTGTTTGCACAGATGTACAAAGTCAATAGCGGACCTCAGGGCTGCAGTCACAAGTGAGGTCATCTGAAAACACTCGACTTGTTTAACCCATGGGCCACATACATCACATTCGCCACACTTCACTTCCCCTGCAAAGAGCTGTAGAACCTAATGGATCTATAGAGGACAGGCTTCCTTCAAGTATTATCTGGCTCAGGATTCAATCTCAGGGAAATCAGGGAACTCTGATGGAAAGGCATAAAAATAGACTGCATATGCTTCTAGATGTGGAGGCTGAGGAGGTGGTGGGAGGCTGGACTGGACAGGGGTAAAGAGAAAGAATTTTCAGCACAGGACAAAAAAGAACCCGCATGGAAGACGTTATTTGCATAAAGACAGGGCCACTGTGAATACACATAGCCAGAAATGTCTTAAATAATCCCTCATTGCACTGGGGTAATATGGGGTTCAGTACTTTCTTAACAGATATGTACAGAATTATTTGGAGATTTTGAAATTTAATATTCCGATGGATCGGAAATGTTTTTTTTTCCATTAAGACACACAAAGGATAAACAGCCTTCCATAACATTTGCTATCTCCAGTTGTTTATGCACTCATACAGGCTCTGCCTGACTCTGCTCGGATCAGCTGGCTGTTGTGTTTCCAAACATAGGTGGCCAACTGGAAAGTTGCAGAGTGCGCTCTGGTACTTATAACATCACTGAAGTGTTTCTCCCTTTTTTTTTTAACTTTTTAAATTTTCATTTATCGGCATAAACGCCAATGCCACTTAGCAAATAACTACTATCGGCCGATAATACTGGCTTACTGATAAATCTCTCAGGCTCTAACCTTTAAAAGAAAATCTGCTTCTCTTAAAGAGACATGCCTGCAGAACTGTGGCTCTTAAACAGAAGGTCTGTTTCTGGCTTCAAATTAATTTTTAGCTTCCTAGCTTTCTTTTTCAATATTAAAACACAATGTATCTTATGTCCTGTCTTATCCATATTTTATCTTGGTTGCAAATGAAGTTTCAAATAACAAAGTCAGTGTAGTGTCAGTATGTATAAGTAATCAATATAAGTGTCAAACTGCTGTAAACACTGATTTTTTTATTTTTTGTACTCTTGGTTCTATATGATATCAGTGGGAGAAGACTTTTTAATTTGTATTTATTATTCTTTTTGTGAATCAGAAGAAAATTCACTTAAAGGTGAAGGAACTTAAATGATTTGTTTCAGAAAGAGCACAATCTAGTCCAGTATATGACAAATAAGGATTAGTTTGGACTGTGAATCATACAAAGCTACACTGGAAGAGTCCAAGAAGAAATGATAAGAAGAAATAAGATCATAATATTCCCCCTTTAATATAGTAAAAAGATCTTCAATAACATTTTCCAACTTGCAATTTTGTTGTGACCAAGCTGCAAGGTCAGTTTAGGCCAAACAACACCCTTTGTATTACTATCCATCCATCATTCTAAAGAAGCACTGTAACTACTTAGTGTATGTAGTAATGTGCTGTGATAAACTATTATGGATGTCCCCAGATAGGCTTTGGCCTCCGTGGCCCTCTCGCCAACAGCTGACAATAGTAATTACCTCCTTTGCCTTTCAGCTGCTCTTCCGTCAGCAGCGTAACACCAGAGCACACTTTGCTCTCCAATGAGAGTGTAGTGTGTTTGATGTGGAGCTATAGACTGAATGAATATAGACACTACGTGGCTCATCTCAAGCTTCCATCATTTACAGTTCAACCTCCACCTATGTGTGTTCTTCTTCCTGTGGCACGCCTCCATCTTCAGGCCCCTCCCCAGCCCACTCTTAATGTTTTAAAAAAAGAATTTGAGTGAGCACCGAGACACACCCAGCCTTCTCTCCTTACTTTCCCTGAAGCTTCATTAACAGCGGCATGCCACAAATGGGCACCATTCCCCCTTTAAGGCACTGTCTGATTTTTCAGCAAGCAGGAAACTCATCACGGCCATAAATTGTGAGTATCAGCAGTCTGCGCCCGGCCCTGCCGTTTCGCTCCGACTCCGAGGCCCCGCAAAGTGCTGATTCAGGTCGAAGGCAGCGCGCAGGCAGTGGCGGAGTTCACCACCAGCAGGCTCTCCATCACTTTGACGGCTCAATAAAAACCAGTGTAAACTATTAATTGGATCATTAATTATTGATGCTGTTTTTACTACAATTCAAGAGGTGAGAGCAGAAAAGAGGCAGGTCGAAACAATGCCTATGTTTAAACATAGCCACCATGCTACAAAGGTGAAACAGTATCATGTTAAGCTACTGGTAAGCTCAAAATATCAATCAGTATCTATTCTAATAAACTAACCCTAAACTAACCCTCTTTAATATGCCCAAAAACAATGCCTTTCAGGTAGAGAAAGGATGGATTAATAAGACAATCTTTCTCAGATCTAGCATGAGGCCAAACACTACAAACCCAGTAGGGTTACCGAGCTGCAAAACCTGATCCCAAAAGCCATTAATGAGGATGTAACTTAGGTTGTCACTACACAATGTCCACCTGTCTGCTGCAGTTAGCCAGCCATCCTCTCCTTTTCTGTGTGCTGGGCACTATTATGAGACTGCATGTCAGGGGAATCAATAAAGAGGAAAACACAGGGAGAGGACCATCGCAATAAATCAGTCTCCTGCGTTCACAGACACAAGCCAGGCCCATTACAGCTGGCACACCCTTTCTCTTCCAGTCTAACTCGTCCCCTTCAACTACTCTTATTCTCACAACCCCCAGCCCAACTCATCCTCCTTCTTTACAGATTCCTCTTCTCCCCCTTCTAGGTACCAGAAACTGGAGAGTGTGGGATGCATGCTACTTAGCCTGCTGTTACACACCCATCTCGTTGTCCAGTCAAGCTGAATGCACAAACCCCCAAGATGCTGACGGGAACATATGGCAAAAAAGTTGCTTTCCGCCCTCGTTTGTCTCACGTGCAATTGCAACCACTGCTCTTCGTATTGTTGGCAGATTTCTGATGCTTTTTTTTTTTTTCACTTTTCACTTTTTTCACTCTGGTAAATAATCAAAGTCCTTCTGTATGCTTCTTTTTTTTAAACAAAGCAAGAAGGAATATTTCTTCTCTCGCTCCTTTTTTAGGAGCATTAAAAACACCTGCTTGATCTGACCCAGCTGAAAAATATTTGAGGGTCACATGTGCACATCGGGGGTGGCGTTAGCTTTGAATGCACTTTCTAATTATTGCATAATTAAACTTACTACGCAAACACGTACACACTGTTTTAAAATAAATGGTTCAGTACAATTTGCTGACCCATTTATCAGACTCCCTGCATGCACCGAATCACGGCAGCCTTAGTTATGTCATAGATGAAAATAATTAATGAAACTGCCAATTAAAACTAAATAAAGCTCCACATAATCAGCTGTCTGAGTATGTTCTGTACCTAGCATAGGAAGATATACTTATCCAGGTCAACAGTTCAACTCTTCCCTATGTTTTTTTCTCCTACGCAGCGTGACCCGCGGAGGAGGCAGGCAGACAGACGCACACAGAAACAACAGAAACTCTGACCCTCTAAACAACCTGCCTTCTCCCTATTTTTGCTCCACGGCTACCTGTAAATCTGGAAACTCCCACATCAATAATGTAGCGCCGGTGCTCAGCTGCTCGCCTTAGAGTGGAGAACAGTTACATAACAGAGCAGGCCAACCAAATTCCACTGCTCTCCTCTGCATTAAACATTTCATCTACCATTCAGCGACAAAGGCGAGCTGTGCCACTGTGCTTTTGTCCTTTCTATAGTCTAACCCCGAACACTCCTCCTCCTCCCTCTTTCCTGATTTTACATCCCAGGAAAAGTTAAAAAAAAAAAAAAGAAAAAAGAAAAAAATCAATTCGCAATTACAACAACTGTCAACCAGGAGGAGCAGGGAGAAGCTGACGACTGCCTCTGATGTTGATTCTATGCAAAGTGGCATTTCTCTCAGTCAGTGTGTGCTTGCTTGGTGGGATGTTTTTTTTTTTTAATATATATATATACTTGAAGAAATGTGAGATGCAAACAGATCAGTCACAGCAGACGGTAAGAAAACCACTTCATTCAGGGATCCACATTATTATTTTAAAGTTTAAGCAGTCCTTGATTAAATAAATAAATAAATAAATAAATAAATAAATAAATAAAAACCAGCAGAGCTATTTTTCTTTTCTTTTTTTTTGCTAAACTGAACTCCTTCGCAATACCAGCAAGGCAGCTCCGCTTTCTGCGAGCTGTAAAGTCAAGGCTAACAGCGCAGATACAATTTGCTGCAGGAACACATTTCTATATTCTAAAGTCAGCTCCCTTTGTTTCGGTTTACAGCCACAACTCCCAAAACATCTCGCTTTCTCCTCCTGCCTGCCCATTATGTAACACTGTCCATTAAAGAACACTGTCAAACAGCTGTGGCAGGACCTGGCAAATAGTGCCGTAACAGCGGCAAAAGCAGAGAGCCTTAAAATCAGCGGTGCTACGTCAGTTTCCAACTCACAGCCGCACGCACACATAAACCACCCATCCACACTGAAGCATGTCTGGCTGGCCTGTGAGCCCACAGGCCTCCTCCTCGAAGGCACCAAGAGCTGTTAGAGGAGATTCATTAACGACAAACAGAAAACACCGCAGTTCTCCGCACAAAAAATAGGGCTCATCATTTTCAGTTTTTATAGGCTTTTATTGCACGTGTGCAATGGCTGGTTTGTTTTCTTGTTTGAAGATGAATGAAATGGCAGTAAAGACAGCCACTTTTAAGATGTTCAACCCCTCCCCCCAAAAAAAATAATACAAAACCTAAGAGCACTTATTTCTGGTTATGGAGCATTTTAAGAAGAAATTTTCTGCATTTAGATTGTTTAATGTTTTACGAGAATGTTATCTTTATTGAAAAATCTGTATAAACAGAAACATCTTTAAAGATTTTTCAGAGTGAAAATGATGAGCCTTAAAGATAAAAAAAATACATTTATAAACAGACACACACACAGAGCACATGTACACACTGCAGACTGGGGAATCTGAAAGTTATACAATATATACATCTGCATAATCAACATCACTTGAAGACAGCAGCAATGATTGAATTACAGTTCAGTGACTGCTCAATAACAGTAAAGCAGAACACCTTTAAGACTTCACAATAACAGCACTGATATGTGTGTATTTGTATGCTGTAAAAACCTTTTGATACAGAGAACAAGAAACAGAGAGAGAGCAGACAGTGAGGCTCGTGGTGTGCTGGCTCCTACCTTTTTCACTAACTGACTCACTCTCTATCTCCACATCCTCACAGCTGGTGTACTCCGGCGTGGTGGCCAGCTCCTCCTCCGAGCTGCTCAGTGACACCTGCCTCATCTTCCCTCCCTTTTTGGTTTTGTGGGGCTTGGGGGGCGGCGGGCGCACTGACTCCGACTGGTCTGAGCTAAGAGAGTCGTTCCTCAACATGCTCTCCATTTTCTCCCTCTTGGTCTTGCGGACAGCTGAACTGGGGTCCAAGTGGTGCTGCGGCCTCCTCATCATATCCCCACCTACCCCCAGGTCTCCTCTTCGTAGGTCCCCCGACCGGTCACCCAGAACAGGACTACGGTGTGGCGTTGGGGGGCTGTGGTTTCCTCTGTGGCCTCCGAGGCCAGGACCCATTGGCCCTGGTGAGGACCGGTCAACGGAGTAGGAGCGCTGTCCCACCATAGGCGGCCGGCGCTCAGTGAGAAGCTGACGCGACAGTCGGATGGGGCTGGGCTCATCTTGCTCTGTGTAGGCCAGGGAGACGTCGCTGTGGCGACGTTCGTGCCTTAGCCGGCCCACTTCAGCGTGCATCCTCATCTGCTCCTCGTAGGGCTGCGGCTTAACAGGGTAGCGTGCCAGGTTGGGATCGCTGCGATAGCGTGCCTGGAACTCTTCCTGGCGCTGTCGCTGGAGGTCATACTCACTGGGCGGTCCATCTAGCTCCTGGTCGAGTGGGTATTCCTGTGAGTGCCAGCGACCGGGACCTCGACGGTCCCGATAGCCCATTCGCACTGCATCCATATCTGAGTACATGTGTGGGCCCCGCGGAGCCCGCCGAGGGTCCCCCTCCCCATAGTCAGACGGTGATCTAGGCATGCCGCCGTCCGTCGGGGCATACTGTGAGTGGTCGCCCCCCTCCCTTTGGTCGTATTTTTGGTTTGGATCCCTGGATGCAGACGGGCTTCGTTTCCTGCAGATCAGAAGGAGAGGAACAAAAGAAATTATTAGCCGGTCAACTGTAGACAAGATTTTCTCTCGTTCTAATTATATGATGTCTTTTTGGGCTGAAAGCTGTTTGCATCCTGCAGCTTCACTTTACTTTGGTCTGCACTGCACAGGTCCCAGTCCTTGTGAAAAGGTAATGATAGCCTGCACTGTTTCTGTCACACACACACACACACACACACACACACACACACAGAGAAGACTAAACTAAACAGCAGGATGTAGCACCAGTTCTTCCTCTCAGTCCAAGAAGCAAGAGGACACAAAATATACAATTCAAGTCATTTTACATTATGTGTTCTCAACACATATGCTAAACGTGTGCTGAGACTAGTGCACTGGTAAATGAGTCAGTGATCCACCGACTGTGTTTTTGTGCACATTACAATGCACATGAAGGGGTTGTAGGGAGACAATAAAAATATCTCTGTGTTCTGGTATTGATAAAAAAAGAACACAATT
The DNA here is from genome assembly GCF_051167445.1 of Perissodus microlepis. Lineage (NCBI taxonomy): Eukaryota > Metazoa > Chordata > Actinopteri > Cichliformes > Cichlidae > Perissodus > Perissodus microlepis. The sequence goes on along the minus strand of NC_140471.1, from coordinate 16,869,861 downwards.
AAAAGCTGGAAATGTTGAAATGTTAGAAAGTACGCCCTGATTACGGTCAGCAGCTTCATATTTCTAAAAATTAGGCGTCAATCGTTTTATTGTTGTCTGGTTGGAAGGAAACCATCCAGGAAGTGGATGAAAAGGATGGAGGGGGCTAACTGTGCATTAATGCATTTATTCTTTTGTTCAGAATCAATTATTCATAAGCCACTTTTCTCCTACATTTCTCCCACTTTTCCTCCAAAGTAATAATGACATTTTGGTGAGGAAAAAGCTCTGTGAAGCATCCCCTTAATTTTGTACGTGACAACTTTCCATAAATTTCAAAAGGACTCATAAATCACCGCTGCCAGCTTTGCTCACCAGCCAAGGTAAGGACTCCTCACATGTGATTGGCTGATTCACTGAAGGAAGGCTGGCCCTTCCCTATTGGATCACAGACTGTTCAGGTTAGTCAAAGCTAAAATGGATGTGCAGTACAAAAGATATAAGCATTGCGGTGAGGGACGTGTGGGCAAAGATGCTTTTTGTGGTCCCCGTGTTTGAATTTCTATGTTGTACACTGAATAATCTCACTAAAGTCAAGTGCTAGCTCTGGGGAGAGACAGCATGATGAACGAGCGTTGCGTACAGTTCATGAACTGCTGTACAGTTAAAATATGGGCTCTTAGAGAGGCGCAGAAGCTGAGCAATAGTGCAGCACAAAATGTGCTTCCCAGCAACGCTGGCACATAAAAAGCAAATTTTACTTAATTGCAAAAGGGACAAAATAACAAGAACAGGTCAAAAAGAGCATTTTAACATATTTACATGCAGCATACAAACATGACTGCCCATGAATGCTAATGTTATGCCATTAATGATGCTTAGGCAACAGTTAGCTGTTCATAACGACATTATAAGGTGAGGATGTCAGTGTTGTTTTTGCAGCAAAAAGAATAAATACTCCATGCATCCATTTCAGGGTCGTGTGTGGGTGTGTGTACGTGGCAAGTTTGCAATCTGCCTGTGATTTTTGGTCTTTACACTAGACGTAAAGGAAGCATTATAGCTGGTGAAAGCTGCTGAGACTGAGATGTTCTCAGTTTCTGAGACACAAAAGATGTTAATGCCATCTTTAATAACTGTCTGCATTTAAAAAAAAATCACAAACACTTAAAAACTTAACAAACACAGACTTTTTTACTCTGAGAGCTGGTAGGTTGGTAAGAAAATAATCTGGAGCCACACTAAAGCTTAATTGGTACTTCCTTTGCCTCTCCTCTCCACCGAGAATCTTGAAATAGCAGTGTTTGCATTATCTTGCTGACTAACAGCCAAACAGACAAGCATGTACGGTGGCCCTGAGAGGTCAAACACACTCAACTTGAGAAAAACAATAAAACACAACAGAAATTAGAAAAAAAACCAAACCTCTCAGGGCCACTGTTGCAAAGCAGGCACTGATCACATACCTTCGCCAAATAAGAACGACCTAGAGGAAGAAAAACTGGCCGCTCGAGTCTCTGTGATGCTGCCAGCTCACAGGAGTGACTTCTTTCTGTTCCACATCAAAACAAATACCTTCTATCACCAGTATCATGATTCAAAGATGGAGGAAAAACACACGAGGGTTGGTACATTATTCATGAGCTGTTTTCTGGACACTAACCGAGCTGCACTTCATTCACAAATTCAAAGTGAAGCAGCAGCAGAAATTAGGGGGGACAGGCGGCGTGACATGGAGCTGAGGAAGGCGGGGGAGTGTGTGTGTTTGTGAGAAATCTCTCTTTATAGCCACTCTGTAATCACTGAGGTGTGTGTTTGTGACCGCGTGTGTGTTTTTTGAGCCGACTGCTTAAGGAATGCTCTCAGGATCTCTTTGGGGCTTCAGGCCAACGTCCTCTCCAAGACTGTCTTAAAACGCTACACCCAGAAAACACACACACACACTCATAGCAGCTGCACACAGTTCGCACAACATACATTAACAAACAGCTCTTTGACGAGGTCTAACACAACTTGACACAAGCATCACAATCCTCTGCTCCCGTTTAGCCTTGTATGTCCCTCCTTTCCAAACACAGAAATGTCTGTGGCAGCTCGCAAGCAAGCCAGTAAGCCCGTTGCACTCTATCAGCGTCCGCATCATGACTCTGCTGCTGCTGCTGTTTGTGCTTAAGCAACCTTCAATATATACACAACAGAGTGGTGACGCAGGGCTATGTTTTGCACTGTGCAATATTCTCTGCTGCTTCGACAGCCTCTTTCTGCATACACCTGAGTGCTGGCATGACACACTCTGCTGATCTTGGATTTGTATTCCATCCTTAGTGACTCAGACAGAGATGAAGAAAGGAGGGGCAAAATGGGAGAAGAGGTATCGACAAGGAATGTGGAATTAGGTGGAGCAAAAGTACGCAGATGCCAAATTACAGTAACCGTGTCCTGCAGTCGGACATTGCATCTGGTATGCGCGCCGCATTAAAGCATCATGTTTGTCAGGCTCGAGCATGAAGAGGCAGGATGTGACACCGTGGGATTATGATGCTTGCCAAGTTGCACAGAAGTCTGGCTGCGGCAACGATTGAGTCACGCACGGCAACGTAAAGGCCTCCTATCACGTCCCCTTATAGCGCAAGATTCATCCGCGTTTGCGTGATGCCAGAGCAGATTGATGAGCAGTGAATCAACCTAACGGGCCAACAACAGGGAGGCACGTGCACTTTGTGCGTGCTATGTTATGGGAATAGAGGCCAGGGCTTCTATATGCTCCTGCTGTGGGAATAACAGCAGCCTTTGTTACTGCTGTTGTCCTATGCTGAGCTAACTATAGAAATCCTCTGCTCTATCGTGGAGCTACAGACAAGGACGGAGATGGCAATAAGATTCGATTCATGCAAGGTGGTGCCGGAGCTTTTCAACTAAAATATAGAAGGTTTCTGACATCCCTTTGATGTCGCGTTATTACTGCTGCCAGGACAGCCTTGTACGCCTGCAGTGCTCTAGAGGTAATTCCAGTTAATCATCTTTTTCAAGTACACTGTCCTTATCAAAAGCAGCATAATGTATCAAATCCAGGGCTCAAAAAAAAAATCCCCCCCCAAAAAATCATGGGATTACACTATGGCACCGAAAGATTAAAAAGTGCGACCCACAAAAAGATTAAAAGTGACCTGACATGCTCGTCATGATAAAAACCTTTATGTGATGTTATTTTCTACAAAGCAACACACAAAAAACAACTGGTGAAATTCCCTGATTCACTGCAGGGCGTAATGAGAGGACACTGCCCTATTCTCTCTCTGCAGATCCGGTCAAAAGCATCCACAGACAGAGCTCAGTTCCCAGGCTGCAAATGGACTAAATCGTCTAACTGTGTCACTCCCTGTGTGTGTGTGTGTGTGTGGGTAATTTTCCCTACACCCCTATACTCTGTATGATGAAAGCGATGAAACTGAGCAGAAAGCCCTGGATATAAACCATAAACATTTGATGTGAATTTATGATAAATCTACAACATCATCATCACATTAAGAGGCTAAGCACACACACACACACACACACAGCCAGTATGCTGTCCAAATTATACACTATTGTCGACTTAACTAATAAGAGATCATGTCCTCTCATAGCTACTTTAATAAGTGTTTTTGTTTTTTTTTTTATCAGCAAAGAAAATAAAAAAAATTATTATTGAGGTTATTTCCACAGTATTTCCACTGAGCAAGGATTTTCTTCCCTGGATATAATTGTGCTGGGAGTTTACTTCCCTTTTAAAACCGAAGAAATTCCACTGGCACAAAAATCAATAACACAGAGTCAATAAGGAAGCTTTCAGTGAGTGATGAACCCTTCACAGATGTCGCAGGATTCAGCTGCATGCGTAGGCACCCAGACACATGTACGCACTGACACACAGGCACTAATGTGCAAAAGAAACTGCAATGATGGAGTTGCTACTATGACAAGTACCCTCACCCAAGAAAAAAGTCAGCCACAAGTCCACTGTTCTACTGTAAAAAAAAGAAAAGAAAAGAAAACGTAAAAGGACTGGATTACATCTGCTGTAATAACATAGGGCAAATTTAAATGTTCATACAGTTCACTTCACTGCTAAATAACCTTTAAAGCTAAACCATTTGAAAAAACAAAACAAAAAACATTTTCACACATGCTTTATCCAAACTGCTCATAACAGTCTAAATCCAGAGATATAGCCAGCCTTACTGAAAGTCACTGTCGAATCCTGGGATGTAGCTCAGTTCAAATCTCTGCCTGGCAGCTCCACGCAAACACATTCTGCACACAATCCCAGCGCGCACCCAGTCCGATCCACCCTACTACCGGAGCCTTGTTGTTTCCCAGATTCACTCTCCTCTAATACTAAAACTTGTGGTTTTCTATCTAGAGGTCTATGGTGGATCTACCCACAGCAGATGATTCAGTCATGGAGCAGTGCTTTTCGGTGTGACACAGCTTCTGTTTGCTCCTGCTTCTGCTGAAGAAACATGTTAAATAAGAAAGCCAAAAGCAATCAAGGTGAAAATGCAATGCTGCCCCCCGCGGGAATGGTGCCACCTCTACTTCACGTATAATGGAGAGCAGTCAAATGAGAACACATGAGCGGCGCCGCGCTGCAGAAGCCCTCCTCTCTTAGAACAAATCTGGCCCGCTAATGACAGCAAAACAACCTGGAACTGTCTCGACTGAGTAGAAAAAAAAGAGGGGGAAAAAGCAGGGGGAAGAATGAAAATAAGCTGAGTGTGCATGTGAGTTTCAAGTGAGAGCAATCAGAGAGGAGGCAAGAAGAGGAAAAACACCTCTAATGATCCATTTAAAGATGCAGCATCACTCTGCCTTCCAGGACTGACTCAGTTGGTAGCCGTGAATCTGAGACGCAGCAGCATGTCCGATCCTGTTGTACAATCAAACCAGCTGAAACCCCCGAAGTAAACCGGACAGTTCAGCTGAATTTCCCAATATCCCAAATGAGGGCGTACCACCCGGATGACCTGCTTTGATTCCTACGGTCTGCTGCATCTAAAGCAACCTGCCACACTGCCGGATGAGCACAGATGACACACGTTTACAGTCCTGCTGCAGAAGCTTCTGGGTGGCTGAAAGTGAGCCGGCTGAAAGTGAGCCGACGGCGATGCCGTCCAACCCAGCGGCCACTCTGTCCTCTGTCTCGGAAAGGATTTACACTCCCGGGCCCGATTACTAGCTAATGTCTATGACCAAGGACAAGTACATGAGGAGGCCTCACCTTATCTCATTCAGCCTGCAATTATATGACCAAACTGAACAAATGACATGGCTTATGCATTTTTCTTTTTTTATCCACTGGGCGGATTTTCAGGCATCAAATCAAATCTACACAGAGAGCGAGCGTGAGAGGGGGCAGAGAGGGAGATTTGGACGATAAGTCTACTCTGTGCATGTGTGCGGCCGGGTGTATTAAGACTGACTGTATCTGGGTGTTGCTAAGGTCACTCTTCTGCCATAGTACTTTTTGCATCTGTCTTCTCCATTCAGTTTTCCTCCGTCCTCACCTCCGCCCTCCTGTGCGGTGGGCTCTGAGTTTGGACCAAAGACACGCTACTACATGGCTTTTGTTATAGTGCCGGTGACAGCTGCCTGACGGGAGCAGGGAGTCAGGGAGGGCAGGCGGGAGATGGGTTGCTGACACGGTAAAGGAATAGTGGAAGTGTTTTATAAACCTGCAGTGGTTTTAAATAGAGTGTGCTGCAGATCTGCTTTCTGCCTCTCTGGGAAGTAAGTAGATGGCCTGAGACCATCTGTGATCACACAGTGAGCTCGAGCAGGACTCTGGATGCATTGAATGGACTCATAAAAACTATACACTGTAAGCATCTTTACATTTCCCTTGCTGAAAATCAGTTTAATTCCACATACTTCAAGAAGACAAAGAAGTCAAAATAGTGCATGTCTGTGTTGGAATAATATCCTCCGTGGTGCTCTTAAGTGGTGCTCCCACTTCAGTCTTCAAGTACACCAAGGAGATTTTGTTCTATATTTTCACTCCAGCTCACCAGCTCTCCATAACACTTCACACTTGATGCTACCACTCTTCAGGTACATCTGCCTCTATTGCTTCAAGATGGCCTGTGAGTGATGTAAAATGATGAAAGCTGGACGGGTAACTAAGAGGAGAGAAAGTACTTGAGAACTGGATTATGAGCTGCCATGGAAATAAAGCCTTAGAAACCCCAAAAGCTTTTCCACCAAAACTATTTTCTTTCCATAATATGTAAAAAGCGATGACTCTTATAGATGAGCCAGTTTTGTTTTGGTGTCTGGTCTTCTTGGCTTTCAGTAACAGTAAGTACAATGAGTAAGTAGTGAGGAGATTATAGTTAACTGTGCTCCATAAAGTAGCAGTGATTTACTCACCTCTTTTCACTCTCTGTGTGTTTATACACCCCTCTGCATTTAATCATTACTTATTATTAATCTCTGGCTCTCTTCCACAGTGTGCCTCTTGTCCCGTCTTTCTCCCCTTTGCCCCAACTGGTCGCAGCAGATGGCCGCCCCTCCCTGACCCTGGTTCTGCTGGAGGTTTCTTCCTGTTTAAAGGGAGTTTTTCCCTCCCACTGTTGCCAAGTGCTTGCTAAAAGGGGTCATCTGATTGCTGACGTTTTCCCTGTATTGTTGTCGGGCCTTTTTTTTTTTTTTTTACAATAGAAAGTGGCTTGAGGCAACTGTTGTTGTGACTGAATTTCTTAATATTTACTTTCACAAGTACACCCCATAAACACTGGGTTCATCAAAAGAAAGCATCCAATTTCAAAAGGCTATGGAGCTTGTGGTGAAATTTATACTACATGGGTAAATATATAAGTTTTACATACAAAACTTACAATGTTCACAGGAGCTCAATGTGTCCCCCTCTGGATGCATGGCTTTTGTCCATATGATAGTCAGGCACGCCCCATACTGAAACTCACAAATCCTCTCTTTCTAACGGTGCATGTTTCAAGCTCTTTGATGCACCCTTTACGTCTTGCAACTAGGATGGGAGGAAGTGTCTTGGAGTTTAAATGTGATTTGACCAAATTTTAAAAAGGTGTAAAATGCATACAGCAGCCATTTCCTGTGTCAAATCAGGCGACTGCAGTGATTCCAAGATATTTATCTGATACCTGAGCATTTGTGTTGGTAACTTGGTAAACTGTTGCCTGAGTGTCTGAGTGTAAAGACTGAATGCAATCCAATTGTAATCTGGCTAACACCCATCCATCCATTAACTTAACTGCTTATCCAGCCAGACTCACAAGGGGGCTGGAGTCTATCTCATCTGGCATTTGGCAAAAGGCAGGGTACAGTCTGGACATTGTGGCAGTCTCTCACTGGGCTAACACGGTAAAACAGGCTCAACTTTTAAATCCACCAAAGTTACCAAACATGCATGTCTTTGAAGGTTACAACAACACCATGTGATTGCAATCTGGCAAACAGAGGAACGTACACGAAGAGCATAACACTATTAAATATTAATCCTGCAAATGTAATTTTATAAACCTCTACGCTGATCAACTCGCTATACACTTATAATTTATCAGCTTTTCTGTTTTTAATAAAGGTTAGTAAATAATCAGACACATGCACAAAGCCTAAAAGCCCAGTTTCATTCACAGAAGCAGACTGCAGCCTCCCCCTCATTTCATCTCCCTGCTCTGTGGAAAGTTTTGTGTGTAGCAGGCAGACAGAGAAGTCGAGCAGCCCCACATCTATCAGCGCAGCTGACAGTGTCTGTACATCGGTGAATGTTTTCACTAATTGGCTCCAACAACACAGACTCCATCCTCCTGTCAGCACGTAGACCAAGCGGTGCCTTGTGTGTTCATGCTATGTTTATACCCAGCATGGCTGATATATCTTCTGCACTGCACAGCCCGTTAGATCTCCTTTTTAAGAAGAGGCACTGCTAGTGCTCTATGTAGGCCAAGCCCCAGCAGAATATGCCATTAAGATTAGCTACAAGTCAGGACTGCTACGATGCTGCATATTTCTCCTCACCCTATAGAGAGAGGTTAGAGGAGCAGAACATGTGTATGTTTTTTTTTTCCTATACTGCCAAGACTAGCAACCATAAAATGTACATCACAGCTGATTTTCTTTTTTCTTTTTTAATGACCCATGTGGAGCAGTGAAACAGCCTGAAAGTATGTGGGGTCAAACTTGGAGCAGTATATGAGCACTGTCTTTAATTATCCTTACTGATTTGATCTTGACTAAACCAAAGCTGTTTAACACAGAAAACTGTTCACGGCCAAAGTGTGTGTGTGTGTGTGGGGGGGGGGGGGGGGGGGGCTCTTGAGGCCCTGGAGGCAATCAACACCCCAACACCAGTGGGTAATTATGCTTTATTTCTGCCAAGTGCTTGAACCTACAAAAAATGCATGTGATTGGTGTTGATCTGTGACCATGCCATACTGCTACATCACCACATGAAGGACATCGTAATCCTATCCACCCCCTCTAAAGGAAACACATAACTGCCTGTTTGACACCATCTGGGAAATAAAAAGTGGCTTTTTGGTTTGAAAAAAAAAAGGTAGCTTTACTTGTTTGTGGGCCCATTTAAGCTGGGATCTTCAGAGCTGTCAGTACATTTGAAAACACACAAATAATGACACTATCATGACTTACTGGTATAGTTGAGAAAACCACACCTATCCATGTTGTTTGTGGGCATATATGTATATAATAACTAGGGGTGGGGGAAAAAAATCGATACTGTGTAGTATCGTGATATTTTGTTTGCTAATAATGTATCGATACAGGGACAGCAGAAATCGATATTTTGTTACAAAAAAGGTTTTTGTGCTCTGACTTCAGAGCATGTTGATCAGCTCCTTTTTCTGAGCAAGAATCCTGACATTCCTTCACTGTCCAAATGTGTTTAACTTTTTTTTGGCAGCAATAAACATGACAGTTTACTTATTTTAATTTAAGACATGTTTTATTTTAATTAAGTTTAAAACTTTTTTATTTAATGTAAAATTATATTTTGTTTTAATTTACTTTCAAATTCTTCAGTTGCTGAATGGGCTGCATAGTTTTCATAAATTGCATAGTTCAGAACAGCTATAATTGTACCAGATGGTTGCATTCAGTTAAGTTGGACTAGACTGTAATACAAACCATTCAGTTTGTCAACAATAAAACTGACTGAAATGAGAGAAAGACTGAGTGCGAGACTTTGATATTAGATAAAATGAATATTGATAAAGTTTACCTTTATGTACAGAATCTGAATATCGCAAAATATTTTTAAAAATTGCAATAATATCGTATCGTGCGTTAAGTATTGTGATAATATCGTATCGTGGGATGTATGGTGATTCCCACCTCTAATAATAACCACTAAAGTTTGCTTCCCACCAAGAGCTTTTTTAGATAGCACTTTAAAATCATTAGGGGAATTGCATCAGAACTCAAAAGGTGAATTTCTGTTCCTCAATGGCTTTCTTGTTTTTGTGTTTTTCTCACCATATTCTGCATTGTTTAGCATGACACAGCAAGTCCTTAAAATTCAACATCAAAATCTTCAAAGTTAGAAAAAAATTATTTTCTTTTAGGACTCGGTAGAGTCATGTACCTGAAAAAAATAGTATTTCACACTCTGTCTGGTTGAAAGTTTCAAGTCTGTTGCACAACTGACTGTATCCATTACTAATGTCACAGCGTACTGACATAGTCTGCGTATGTTGTTACATCACTGTACTGTTTGCTGAAACAGACTGTATAAAATGATGGACATACCCACATGGTCTGACATCTGAAGCTAACTGCTTCCAACCTGCATTCTTTCTAATAGTCAACAGGGGGCAACTCCTCTGGTAACATGATCCTACTTGTCACTCGAGATATGACTCGAGTGACAAACACTGTCCTAACAGGTTTACAGCATCAGTCCCTAGCCTGAAGTCCTACTGAACACAACATCAAGAGGGTTTAGTGACCATCATACAAGCCTGCAGTGTCCCAAATCTATTCTTCACATATTTAAAATGCAAAACTTGATTTCTCAAACCAGTTACAGTACCTAAGAATGTCTACATCTATCTTTTACAAACAGTGTATGGCCAGGGCTTCTCAGGCATTTTCACAAAGTGCTCTGTGTAGGGGACATATCGAGATTTGGCTTTGTATATCGTAACAAAGCATTTTATATTGTAACAAAACGCTGGGTTGTATTTCTGCAATGGGAAAAAAAAAACATTTTAAGAGCCACTTTCTCCCCCATCTCGTTCTCTTTGACACACTCGTAATTGCACACACACACACACACACACACACACACACACACACGCACACGCACACATTTCTTCTCAGTTCTGCTAAGTATGCATTTTTCATTCCAGTGAGCAGGCTGCATTCGAAATCAAAGGCAGTGACGCTGCACGGCTGTCTGGCTGCACAGAAAGTGAGGAGGTAATGAAAAAAGCTAAGGGGTGAGTCAGAGGATGCTTTAATAATCCTTGTAGCCCAAAATAACATCTCTGGGGCTGGACGGACCAATGACCCTCTTGGGAAACCGGCAGCAGTCCAGGCTGGTCTGGACTCCTCACGTCTTTCCTTCCATTACCCCCAACCTACACACACACGTATACACCCCCACCCACACTCATCTCTCTTTTTTTCTACCAATGCTTCTCAGTCTATTATAGTCACCAGATAAGACTGCAGCAGCACAGCACGACGCGGCAGACAGCCAAGCCATCCCTGTAACAAATACAGAGCAAGACTAAGCAGTGTGGAGGGGTGTGTGCACTGGATTTGTACAAAGTGTGGTCAAGTCAGGAAGGAGCATTAACTCTGTTCACAGGTGAGCAGGCATTTCTTTGATTACTGATGATAAATGGTGATGAGTCCAAAGCTAAATAGCTCTTTATGTTAGGTTCAAGGTTGTGTCTCCATTGTTCAACATTACACTCTGCCTCATGTAACAAATGTAGGCAGAAAATGAGTCCATCATCTTGTATTACAGGCACCACTCTGATATTTCAACAGGAAGCCTGTGGAGTCCTTTGACATTCTTAAATTCCATCTAATCAGAGTCATGCTTGCTCTACTTATCTTTTTTGACAGGCTACAGCCCTTAAAAATCATAGTGCCGCTAACTATAAATGCACAAGCTAGCTGCTGAGGTCATCATAAGGTTGTTTTTTGTAACCTTAGCTCACGTCTCCCAACAACATAACATTTTGATAATAATTAACACAGTGAGCCCGTCCATTACTCATTCATACACTTCATATTTAACAAACAAGCACACAATGGCAACTGCATCAGCAATGCTGCAGCAATACCAGCATTGTCTTCTAAAGCACCGCTGCTTAGCTTCTCTCATTAGTGTGTTAAAAGCATTAGGCTCAATCACTAGTGTGAGTCACTGTATATGTATGAAAAGCAATATTTATTTGGTGCACTTAAAACAAATGTTATTTCATGGTGATAGTGGCTCCGCTGTGATACTCAGCAGTTCCACTTGAACTGGCCTCTTCTGCCGTGAGAGACAGCATTGCCTGTCACACAAAGTATGATTTATTTATTAAATTAATCATTTATTAATGTGTTTGTTTAAATAATAGCAAAAAGGTGGGAGGTAGTAAAAGCTTTACTCAGTGGAAAATCTGAAGCAACCAGCCAGAGAGTAGCTTCAGGTCACCTACTTGCCAAAGAACTCCATGTACATGTTTGGCTGGAGGCCGTTTTATAATACAGGAACTATATTTACAGAGAAATGAACCAAGTAAATGCGAATAGTCTTTGTAAGGAATGCACGACTAAACACTTTTTTTGGTAATATATACCTATTTCATGTTTAATGGTACTCACTGAGCTCATTTCTAGCAGTTCAGTTCAGCCTTTATCCACTATGTAAAACAAGCTGTTTAATCCCTTCTCCATTCCTTTAAACCAGCTCTATTCTGACTGGCTATCCCTAGCAAACAAACTATTTGATTGGCTGGTGGGTGGGGACAGAGCTATGAGATGACCACATAAGGGATATCCACTATCACTGATTTCATGCAGGCACCTTATTACTTCAAATACTGGCCAGGTTTAATTTGAGCACCCAACAATGTACTATTATATACAGTATATGACAGAAATTAAGGATGAGCATTACAGGTTTCCTTTAAGTAGACTTTTTTTCTGGATAACTGAAAGGTGGGGGCACTCCAACCCCCCTAATATTAACCAGCCATTGCTGACCCTAACACTGAACGCTGAAACTGCAGGTGACTCTACATAACTAGTTTGGCTGAGACAAAAAAAAGTTGATTTTAGAGCGCTGTGGGCAAACGTCCTACACACCACTGAAGCTAAACCTCCACACTGCCTGACCTTAGCTGGAGTTACAAGTTTTTCAAATAGCAACAACAAAAGATACCTGCACACTGTAATGTTTAGACTATTACTAGAAAACTGTGTGTGTCTGTGTATGTTTGAGTAACAGGAAGCCAACTTTTTTCTAACAAGAAATGAGGACATGCTGAAGTTTAAATCTGATAATATATGATAGCACTCACTGTATTTCTTTCTTAATTCTCTTTTACCTCCTACACACTTGCAGCTTGGAGGTGGTTTATCACAAACTGAGGCCTGAATGGGAACAGACTGCCATGGAAAGGCGGCATAAGTGCTCTCCAATTACATCCACAGGGAAGGGAAGCCACTGCAACTGAGTTACCCCGATGCATCTCTGTGGCAGGGCCTCGGGCATAATCAAATCAACCTGTGTGCTACTGGCAGTGTTGTTCACTGGTTGTCCAGCTTAGAAAATGAAACTGACTGCAAGCTGACTGAGATCGACACACAAAGACTTTGCATCCAAGAGCCAATCTAGAGTGAGACCCTGCATACGCAAAGTGAATACGTTTTAAACAGTCCATCTGCAATTGGTTTCATTTCGAAAAAAGGATTTTGTTGTAATAAAATTAAACTAAACACAGCAGCAGAGAGTAAAAGACTTTTATTTGAGACCGCATGCTTAGACATGCTGCACCTCAGGGTTTGGCCTACAATGTGCCAAGGGCGAGGCATACAGAGCTACAGGAGTGCAGACGGGCAAAATAATGGGAGACGTGTACCAAAGTTTTTACTTGAGCTACCACATTACACAACCTTATTCTCAATGCTGATCATGGATCAGTTTGCAAAGCATTTTGAAACACTTCTCCTCAGTGAAAATGCTCCATTTCAACATAGTTTTAAAATGAAAAATAAAAATTGCTGTTCCCACCCATCTCTTCCATTTCCAGGCTCAAACACGTCGACTGCTGGAAGGCTTGCCTGGAGGCTGTCTGTAAGTTGTGCATAATGTGGTGAAGTTGCTTCCCGACCTCCTCCCTAAAATTTTTTTTTTTCTTGTCTGACAGCTGTCACACACACACGATCACAAAAACCCATTCAAAGGTGGAAATGCTATGAAAGCAAACAAGGAAAACAGACGAGGAAGATATTTTTCTATAAAAAAAACAGATTTTAATTAGTTTTAATACATTACGGAATTTCAGATAGGAAAATTTTTCACTATTTAATTAAACGTTCACATGCGTTCATTAGTGGTACACTGCTGCTTCATTTCCCGGAATGAATGTAATTGTTCTCATAACACAAGACACATGCAGATAGCAGGAGATTAGTGACAGCCAGGTAAGCTAAGTAACAACTTTTTTAACAACCATTGCCACAGGAGACGGAATTGAAAACCAACTAAATGCCCACTCGGATACAAAAATAAAGCTGACTTTTTCCAACACAGCTGGAGTTCCGGAGTTTTCACCATTAAAAAAAGAAAAGGGAAAAAAAGCTTTGTGAAGAAGTTCTGCCTCTCCCATTGGTCTGATCAAAAAGCTCACTGTGAGCTCAGCAGAAAGACCTTTTCGCCTGCACTCAATGGCATTGACAAGCCGTCTCAATCGATGAACCCACAGCCAGACCTTTGCAGAGCGAGCACCCAGACCAAAGAGTTGCGTGGGTTAATTGTAATTGCACGGGACAGCGTCTGTAACACATGCTGTTAGCCGGAGAGCTAAACTGGCCAGAGGGTATCCGTTCTGAGAAAACGTCTAATCTGCGACGAGATCCTCAACTTTAACTTATTTTCTAAGTGTCTTTAATGAGCCAAATCACATTTAGCCACCGTTTTATCCATTAGGTTTCTAGATTTACTGTCATTCAAAGGAGCAGATCTGTGTTCATCTATTGACACAAAAATCCAGCCTTTAAGTCTCACCTTTACTTCTAAAAAAAACATAAGAGCATAAGTGTGGTGAAGAGAAATGCTATACAATTTGGTAAAGCAAGGGGAGGACTGTGAATGGCTCCTTGAATAAATGTAAGGAAGCCCGGCTGGTGCAAAGAAAAATCTTCAAAGTCAGCTTCTTTCCTCATCCCAGCCACCCCTGGAGATCAGATCAACTACTATCCTAAACCTAATGAACTAGTAAACATTGGGAATTAAATGAATATTACATGGGGTTTCATTAATGCCAGCCAGCAGACTCCAAAAAATAATGAAGGCGAGAAGTGCAAGCGGGAAGAGACGGTTATCAGAGCTCCTTCTTCTTCTCTCGGTGTTTACTCAGCATCTGCCTGCCAGAGAAGGAGGCTTTTGATCACTCCTCGCCTGGGTTCTCCTCTGTGCCGCGTGGCAGGAGAAACCAGGGGAGGCCACTGAGCACCGTCAGGGCCGGCTCATTTGCAACACAAATGAACTGAGCTAATTGTACACGTGCAGGGAGACATGGGGAGCGGCGCACACGGTGCAGTGTTTGCAAAATATGGAAATAATTAATCTCTTTGAGCTTGTGAAATACCATCAGTGTTGCAAAAGAGGATTTGAGTATGGGCCGGGGATGAGACGGATGATGATAGCAATGGACTGGAGAGACGCAGATGTTTAGATTAAGCCGTTTCATTATTGCTTTATCACACGGTTTCTTCAAGTGTGTGTGTGTGGGGTTTTTTTTTTTTTTTGGGTGGGTGGGTGGGGGGGGTTTGGGGGGGGGGGGGGGGTAATTGAATAAATGGGAGCATGGAAAAAGAACTGGAATTGAAGCACGGTAACAGGATTACATGTAAAGCAGTCAGTTTCCTATTCATGAAACGAAGCATGTGGCTATGCTAACTGGTCAATCATGCACCTAAGCGTTTTAGCTTCTCAGTAACAGTAGAGTTTGAAATGTTTTTGATTGACTCCCTGTTAGGTTTATATTGGTGGATTGTCATTTATGCTTAGAGATATATACTCATATATGCTTAGAGGTATATAATCGATTGCATGATGATAGAGGTCTGATCCTTAGCAGTCTGCAAAGACTCTGTGTGCCTTCCAGAGTGTTCTGGCATGCACACATATCCTAAGGTCATGAGAGAGGTCGTACCTTCTCTTACTGTGTTATGGTATGGTAAACACATCTATGTCCGTTTAGGTATAAGTGCCTTTTGTTTAGATGAACTGCTGGACTTCCAGGCCAATAGGTCGGTGCTAGACAAACCTATCATTAATTGGTCCTTCGAAGCCGGATTCTGCAATCAAACATTCACCGAGGGGAAAAGCGCCAAGCCGGAGTCTTACGCCAGTCGGGACTCATAGAAGCGCCTGTTAAAGGACCTGTGACGTAAAATTCATCACCGGCCGGTGGGAGAGCGTCCATTTTTCCCTCGATGGATGACGATTGACGGAATCCAAGACTGATACTGCACGCAAAAGCAACACCAAGTAAGTTGAAAGAGAGCGACTCTATAACCGCGTGACTGGGTTTGTGTCCCGAAACTGGGTTTCGAAATTTAATGTGGGAAATCAAATTTGGGTTAGCAAACCTGGGAAAAAGAAAACTGACTGCTTTAAGTGGGAAAATTGAGAAGGAGTCTGAAACACTGCAAAGAGAAACGTATACAAAATCACACATACAAACAGAAAATGCATTAACCGTACTAACATTTACAAATACAATAGAGCTCATGAAGATCAGACGGCATCTTGAGCATGTGCTTCTGTTTATCATCTTGTCCAAGTCACTTAGTGAGATGAAAAGTAATACATAGACCAGAGGACTAATAGTATCTTAGGAAAAATGATTCAATCATAGCGGGGGAAAACGTAACAGACAAGTTTTGTTATGAAATGCTGCTGATAACTAACCCTCCAGGTTGCAGGACAACAGTTTAAGGAAGAAAAGAAGGTTCTGGTACAACCAACCAGTGATCAGACAACAAATTTAGTTGTTAATATAGTAAATTGTGAGACGCTTTCTGCTTAATTGGTGCAGCATAAGTAATTTACTGTATGAAGGAAATTCTCTTTTGTGATAATATTTTGAACATGCATTTCTGTTGTCCTGTCAACTTAGTGGGTTATGAGTTGTTATGCAAATTAGTAGATCAGGGAAAGGTGACTGAATTATAACAGAAGTGAATAGGATATGTTAGAGTCTGCCAGAGTGGAGACTCTAAAAGACTGAGTTTCCTGTTTCTGATGGGTGAATCCTCCACCCAGATTCACACCTCTGAATACATAAGAACAAACTTGTTTTATGAAATACATGACAACATGTCACATGATTTATGATGGGAAAAAAAGGAAAGCTAAATAAAATGGGTCCGTGACCCAAATGAGTGATAAACACAGACCTGGGAGGAAACTCATATCTAATAAGACAATAGTAATAATAATGTTGTGTGGTGTGTGGCTGATGGATGAATGTTTTATTAATTTAGCTGATGATTTTTCTTTTGTTACAAAGTTGAACCTGCCAATTAGGTTTGGTATGATTTACCCTCCTGAGATGAGGAGCATGTGTCGTGACTTAACGAGGCCTTTTTATTTTGATACTTTCACAGTGCACTGAAAGTTTTGTTTGATAATCTCTGTCGTTGAGCAGATCTGCACGATTAGAACGAAAGCTCTATACGACAAGTTGGGAAAACCGTTGCAAGTGAGCTTTTCCACATTAAAATGGGTTCTGGGGAAAGCAACTTATTGGGGACAATTAGAAAGCAAGTCCTGGTCTAAAAGGATTCACCAAGGTAATCCAGTCTATATTCTTTTTCTTCTTTTTGAAAGGACGTCATATTGCTGGCACTAGAAACTTAATGCGACAAGAGATTCTACTAATGGGGAACTGACTGGACTGGTAAAAGCTGACAAGAGTTGACTGACTTAACACCACTATGCAAGGTTAACCCCCACCCAGATGTGACAAAGGGGTGGGTGTATGGATGTGTGTTTCTTTTGTTGCAGCAGCAGGAGGAGACCAGAGGAGGAAACTTTGGGTCACATGACACTATGTGAGCTCTACTGATTTAACCTTTGACTGTAATTTTTCTGGGTTACTGGGTTTATGTGTGAAAGAAACTGTGTTTACTGGCTATATGTTGGTTATGCTATTACACTGTGTTGTTGGGAAAATGTGAATATTACTGGGAGAATGTATATACAATGTGAGACACATACTGTGTTGAAACCAGTGTCACTCCTTTTCACAGCTACGGATGGTTAACCTTATTACCTTTTTATAGCATCCTGGAATCTGTTGATCCAGACCTGACCTCCAGGATGCTTCATATGTTTTTCTAATGCTTGTTTTTCTCTAAGAATGCTTGTGAAGGATTCAGCACAGACAGACAAGTGATGTTAGAGCAGAAGTGCAGTGATTATAGGACATTTTTTAATATTGGGCTCATTATCTGACCACTATTGAGCTCATTAGAGATGAAATAAGTGGAGTGACAAACTTAAGGAAAGTCACTGATTACAATGTGGAATTAATTGGGATGATCCATGATTTGAGGCAAATTATGGCAAAAAGTAGTGGGTTTAATGATTTAGTGTCTCTGTGGTGCTGAATACTTTATTACTCTTATGATACAGTTGTTTGCAAATGTGAAGTTTGTTTTAACTCACAGGTTTTGTCTGACAGGCAGTGATGATGATAGTGTGGATACAGGCTCCGGGTGGAGCTGGGAGTTGAACAACCTTAACATTTAACCACTGACTAATGTTTTTACACAGAGTTACAGGTTTGGAGTAGAGCTACTCAAAGGGGGAAAGCCCTGGGGAATTTTTCAGAGAGAATGTGCAATTTTCTTGTGCATGTCTACTTGTGTGGAGCTGACACATGGCAAGGGCCATGTGGCAAAGGAGGAGTGTCAATTTTTAAATTGCAAGTACCATGAGAAGGAGTGCCTGAGGAGATCGTCCACAAGATGGAAGCTGAGGCCAGGAGAGAAGCTTCAGGAGGATCAGTGAGGAGCAGAGATCACCTCCAGCACAGCAGACATCCCACAGAGGGCTGTGCCACTGGGCTTCCTAGAGATCGTCATGAGGAGACTTTGAACAGTGAAATCCAGAAGGAGTGAAAGAGATTCGACGTTGACGTTGAGGAAGACAACTACGGTGTAAGACTTGCTCTTCCCTAAATCTTCAGCGGCGTTGGAACAGGGGAAGCAGAAGGATGAAGGGAGCGTGCCAAGCTCTAATTGACGGCGCAGAGAGGAAGTTCAGCAATGGAATTGTGAATCTGTGAACAGCATAGATGCCAAGTGACTGGGAAATGACTGACAGCAAATTCTTATGAACGCCACCTAATGCTGTGTCACTGTGCTGTGCATACTTTGACGCTCTGAAGAGGGTCTTCCTTTGTGTCATTGTTGTTGTCATTTGCATCACAACCACTTCTACTAGACTGCTGAAGTGATTCAACAGGTGGGAGCATAACAGCAGTAAAACAACTGGATGCAATACCCTTTCCAAAAAGGTTTTCTGCAGAGATGAAAGGACAATAGAGGAGTCATAAGTGCAGATAATCCACCAGTTGGCTCTATCCCCCACAGGAAGAATGCCTGAAGTGAGGTGATGGGGGTTGATAGAGGCCATAAAACAGAAGTGCTGACGAGGCCTGCAGCTTTGAAGATAGCTGAAAGCCACATTGACGAACAACAAAACCAACTGGTATGTTTGTATACCCATGTCGGCATACATTTGGACTCTGGTCATATGGACAATGATGGAAACTAGAAGAGACATTTATGAATCTCTGTAGAACTCAAACCACTCTGCGGAGAGATGTGTGATTTACACACCTGGGGAATACACCGCAAAGCTGGAATGATTTTGAAAATGTTAATTCCTGTGTTTGACTATTAACATTCATTTGCTTACTTGTAGGATGCAGTTTACCATTGTATGAGATCAATGAGAAATAGGATAACTGCTAACACATTTATCAACTGTGTACTGCTACAGTAATTTGGGGTGATTGACAGATGTTGGGTATAAAAATGCCTGCATTGAAATGGTCAAACACAAGGGGTTCATAACTGGGAAATTTCTAGCATAAATGCCAAACAGGGTGTAAATGTTAGGTTTATATTGGTGGATTGTCATTTATGCTTAGAAATATAAACTTATATATGCTTGGAGGTATATAATCAATTGCATGATGATAGAGGTCTGATCCTTAGCAGTCTGCAAAGACTCTGTGTGCCTTCCAGAGTGTTCTGGCATGCACACATATCCTAAGGTCATGAGAGAGGTCGTACCTTCTCTTACTGTGTTATGGTATGGTAAACACATCTATGTCCGTTTAGGTATAAGTGCCTTTTGTTTAGATGAACTGCTGGACTTCCAGGCCAGCTAACTGAGAGTGACTGGGGTTCGAGCGGCAGAAACAGTCTCAGGCATCTCCCTCGTGCACGAGATCACACAAAGAGTTCAGCCTGGTGTCTAATGCTTTTGCTGTTGTAGTAGAATTGTCTCGTTCCAGCAATAGGTCTGTGCTAGACAAACCTATCACTCCCCTTCACTAAATAACAGGGATTTAGCTAAGAAAGCCTACTTCCCGACCTTCCAGAGGTCTGACTTTATAAGCCTCTTTAATCAATAAATCAAAATGTACAACAAGAATGATAATGCTGTGCTGTAGCAGACAGCTTTCACTTAATGACTCTACTGACTACTGAGGCCAGGGGGAGGATTTGCAGAGTAACACACCTATGCGCACGCGCACTGATGTCGCATAATAACAGTCAACTGTGACAGCAAAGGTGGTCGGATTTAACCCTTTTATTAGATTCTCAACTGTCACCGATGCTGACGAACGGTATCACATGTCAAGGTGTATGGTTGAAAGCAAAGCACCATGCATATGTCATACGCGGTTTCTCTTCTCTCCCTTGGATATTTAAAAAACGAGATGACATCAGGCATCTGTTTGAGAGTACAGAAAAAAGCTTTATAAGAGAGAGAGAGAGAGAAAAAAAAAGACCTTCTAGGGACTGGGCTTCAAACATATGAGCATACAAGTGCAGCCACACAGACTCTCACAAAGACGCATAAGGACACACACACAGAGATACACAGAGAAGAGCTGAATCTCCCATGTGCGCCACTCAGCAGCCTTCTCTTTGGTCCGTCGGTTGGCAGAAAGAGAGGAAGTTAAGGACCTAGAGCGGCACTGGAAGTGGCTTATAATGAGCCAAGTGAAGAGAGAGGACACTGTGCCTACTGTATCCCAGCCATTTGTGACAGGTTAAGGTTGAGGGTCAAACACACACACATACACACGCAAAATGCATGCGCACGTGCAGCCATTCAGCCTTTCAGGGAATCAGTCTCGCTCTGTGAGCATGAAAAGAGCCCAGATGTCAGCGCTCTGCACAGGCTGGCGTTTCTGTTGAAAAGTACTCTGTCTTTCCTTTCTTGCTCTGTGGCACTTTCCTTCCTCATCCTGTTTCACTGCTGAGAATGACCTGGCCAGGCAAACCTATACCTAATGTGCATCCCTGTGGATGGGATCACATGTACCCCTGCCTGCGGGACTGTGCTGTGGCAAACTGTAACCAAACATCAGCAAAAGCAATTTCACCTCCCTCTCTGGGCAGCGGCAATAGCAGCAGAGGCAGCAGGCCCGGGGGCTGGGGACATTAGCCTGATGTTTATCTGGCCACACAGCCCACCGCTAGCCACCAGTCCCCTCCCTCCCTCCCTCCCTCCCTCCCTCCCTCTCTCTCGCTCTCTCTCTCTCTATCTCTCTCTCTCTCTGTCTTTCTTCCTCTCTCACTCACGGTTTGATGCTGAGATATGATTTGGTGAGAGGAGAGGAGTCGAGCATATCGATTCAGCCTCTGCCGCTGTCTCTCTCGATCACTCCAACTCTCTCCACTTTCTCTACCCTCTATCTGCTTCTTTTCTCTCTCTCTCTCTCTCTCTAGCATGCAATCATAATAACCCCTCTCTTAGACGCCCAGGCAATAAACCAGGGCCTTCCTTCTTCCTCCGCACATCTCCCACGGCGAGGACAAAACCAATAAAGGGCCAACTTAATTACAGCTGCTGAGTGCCGCTGACACCCGGGTACGACACCACGGGGCTGCGGGTGGGCTGAACCGTGGGTGAGCTGTGACGGGATATTAGGGAGCAGGAGGAGGGTGCATAAGAAGTATTGAACATGTAGCCTTAGTCTGCCTCACATCAAGAGAACACTCTTTAGTGCTCACAAAGATGACAAAGAAAGAGGTGACCATTGACTTGAGGCCAGATGAGAAAAATAATAAAGAAAAAGAAAGCGTGATGTTCTCTCCTGCCCAAACTGCCACTGGTTCAGCCGCCAGTCATCTAACTCCCAGCAGCTACAGAGAAGCACCTCAGTCAGCCTGATTTTGCATCCACAATGATTTAATGTTAAAAGTGTGGGAATAAAAGGCAGGGTATGGCTAGAAGATAAAACACACACTCAGCTGACTCGCTCTGAATGAAGAAGGGTAAGCGGAGAGAGTGTAAATGTGTACACGGGCATCAAGAACAGAGAAGAGTTAATGCAAGCAATGCTTTGGCTCTAATGGGGAAGTATTAAGAAACTATGGTCCATTTTTGGGGCGTGGTTTTGGTCGAAGAAATGACCTTTAAATTTTAGCTTTAACCAGACTAGCATGCTTTAACAACAGTACCGGAAGACAGAACTGCAGTTCAATATTGCAGGTGTCTTGCTTTCAAGACCGCCCCTCCCCTAGAATCCAACGCCTTGTTTCGTGTTTTTTCTGGGTCTGCGATCTTTCCCTCTCCTTCTTTTCTCTAGTTCTGTCACATCAACATGAATCTGGGGATCCAGAGCTTCCAGTCCCACAAGCTGCAGTCTGCTATGTCTTGCCTTGTCTACAGCTCTGTCACCATGGTGACTGATGCCTGGGTGTTTCTGCCTCCTCTGGTACGTTCTGTCTGCTCCTTGCCATTTTTTTCACTCCCTGCTTTGTTTCTCCACTGAACTCCACACAACACAGTGCTTATTATCAACATGGGCCGACAAGATGCAAGGGCAACAATAAGTGTAAATTGTGCGTCATTACTTCTTGAAGGAGCCACAGAGGCAAGATGGCGCCGGTGTGTGTGGCTGCTCGTCTGTCACTGCCAAGTTTGTTCCTGTTTATGTTATTTCTAATTTGTGTCATCCATGAAACAAAGTCTCTGCTGAGGTATGATCGCCAGACACTATTGGACCTCAAACCTGTGGTCCAAAATATTGTGTCCTTTGGAGCTGGTGGGCAGCAACCCCTGCCCCCACTTGCATCGGAAACCCCGGGTTACCTGTACCGGGTTCCCACGCTACCTTCCCGGCGAAAGCGTCATCGTCACCGGGGTAAATGAAGCGGTCGCCTGGTGAAGCTAAAGGTTTAACTAAAGAATTATTCTGCTGTTTTCCGACCAGTGCATGGATTCTTGTCAAGGCTGTTTGCGTCTCGGCGTTTTCTGGATCCTGTTGATGCCTGTTTGGTGCCTGTGGTCGGCTTTGATGATGATGCTCCTCGGCCTCGCTGCCCATGCCCTCCCAGGCTAAACCTCCGCTGTCAACATTATCGGAACCTGAGATCGCTGCGGCGGGTTTCTGGACCTCCTGAACCCCGAGCGCTAACTCCAGCTCCCACTAGGATTGGCCTGGTGAACGCCAGATCACTTTTAAACAAAACTTTTATTCTTCGGGACTTCTTCAGTTCCCGTGATCTGGATTTTCTGTGTGTGACTGAGACGTGGCTGAGTGTTGGTGAGTCCAGTGTTCTATCTGAACTTTTACCTGTGGATTGTTGCTATTTTAACTCGCCACGGATGTCAGGCAGAGGTGGAGGCACGGTGACTGTTTACAAAAAGGATTTTAAATGTAAGCAGTGTTTTCTACAGCCTTCGTTCTCCAGCTTTGAACTTACCTCGTTTGAGGTGAGTCGTACAAACCCGATTTTCTGCGCTGTCATCTATCGCCCCCCGAAATACAATAAGAACTTCATAAACGACTTTTCTGATTTTTTAGCTGGGATTATGCCCAACTATGATAGTGTTCTTATTGTTGGAGATTTTAATATACATGTATGTTGTCCTGATAAGCCACTGGTAAAGGACTTTTTAAGCCTTATTGACTCTTTTAGCCTGGTACAGTCCGTACGTGGCCCTACACATGAGCACGGACACACACTGGACCTTGTTCTGTCATATGGTCTGCCTGTCACTGACTTGGAGATTTGTGACTGTGCACTCTCAGATCATATGCCTGTGTTATTCAACGTTGGTTTGACATATACCGCAGTTAAATCTGGCGCTGCTACTCGGTGCTGTCGGGTTATTAACCCCGCCACTGCTGCCCAGTTTTCTGCTGCTTTTAATCAGCTCGGCGGCCCTTCTGACTTTGTTTCCTCTGATACAGAAGAGCTAAATTCCTGGTTTTATTCTTGCTGTCAAAAAATCATGGACTCTGTGGCTCCTTTAAAAACCAGGCAGCCTAAGGCTAAACCTGAGCCTTGGTTTAATGAGAGCAGTCGTGCTGTTAAGAGGGAATGTCGTCGAGCAGAACGGAGATGGAAAAAGGATAAACTGCATGTATCATTTCAAATTCTAAAAGACTGCTGGCATCGTTACCAGAACACTGTTAAAGAGGCAAAAAGGGAATATTTTGCAAATATTATTTCTTCCAACTGTCATAACCCACGTGTGTTGTTTAGGACCATTGACACTGTTCTTAATACGCCATTGAATGTCTGTTTGGAAGTTTCTCCTGAGATTTGCAATGATTTTCTGAACTTTTTTATTGAAAAGGTTGTCACCACCAGGGCTCTTATCACAGCTCCTGACTCTGACCCCTCTGTCTCTGTCCCTTGCGCTGCTGTTTTCACTCAGTTTGAGCTTGTGACGCTCTCCACTTTAGAGGATGTGGTTCACCATATTAAGCCCACAGGTTCCCCACGGGATCCTGTCCCCCCACAATTCTTTAAAGAAATTTTTCCTAGTATACAACAGTATGTCCTTGACATTATTAACAGCAGTCTGTCTTCTGGTATGGTTCCTGCAAATTTCAAACATGCAGTAGTACAGCCACTGCTTAAGAAACCTGGCCTTGATCACACAGTTTTAGCGAACTATAGGCCTATTTCCAAGCTGCCTTTAGTCTCCAAGGTTTTAGAGAAAATTGTTTTTAGTCAACTGAAAGATTTTCTAGGTGAAAATGGAATCTTTGAGGTTTTTCAATCAGGTTTTAAAACCCTTCACAGCACAGAATCTGCATTATTAAGGGTTTTTAATGACATCCTTCTGGCATGTGATTCTGGTAACCATGTTGTTCTTGTCTTGCTTGACCTAACTGCTGCCTTTGACACCGTAGACCACAATATTCTAATTTCTCGATTACATGATGTAGTGGGTATTGGTGGCACTGCACTTAATTGGTTTAGGTCTTATTTGTCAGATAGAACTTTCTCTGTCAGCCTTCTCGGTTACGAATCGTCTTCTGCTCCTCTGTCATGCGGCGTCCCACAGGGCTCAATTTTAGGGCCACTGCTCTTTTCACTGTATCTACTGCCCCTGGGTTCTATCCTTAGAAGGCATGGGATCTCATTTCATTGTTATGCCGATGACTGCCAAATTTATTTGCCACTAAAACACAAGGATGGCATCTCCATAAAACCTCTCTTGACATGTCTAGATGACATTAAAGCTTGGTTGGCTCTAAACTTTTTAAATTTTAATGAAAAGAAAACAGAAGTGTTGGTGTTTGGACCCAGTGGTCCCTGTGAGTCCTCCTCTGTTGTTTTAGGATCCCTGGAATTCTATTTTAAATCTGTTGTTACTGACCTTGGGTTTAAGTTGGACAGTGATTTTAAATTGGACAACCAAATCAGAGCAGTGGTGAAGTCCAGTTTTTATCATTTAAGGCGACTGGCAAGAGTAAAATCTTTTCTTTCGAGGCAGCACCTTGAAACAGTGATCCATGCTTTTATTTCTTCCCGCCTGGACTACTGTAACTCACTTTATGTGGGGGTCTGTCAGTCATTGCTCTCACGTCTGCAGCTGGTTCAAAATGCGGCTGCACGACTCCTAACAGGAACTCGAAAAAGAGAGCATATAACCTCCGTGCTAGCCTCTCTGCACTGGCTGCCTGTGTCTTTTAGAGTTAATTTTAAAATTCTTATGTTTGTTTTTAAATGCCTTCATAGTCTTGCCCCGCCTTACCTCTCTGAGCTTCTTCATCCCCACATACCCTGTCGGTCTCTCAGGTCAGCTGACCAGCTGCTCCTGGAGGTACCGAGATCCAGGAGGAAGCTCAGAGGGGACAGGGCCTTCTCTATTGTGGCTCCAAAATTATGGAATAATTTGCCCATGCATGTTAGAGAGGCACCTTCACTGTCCACTTTTAAATCACGTCTTAAAACCCACTTTTATTCCTTGGCTTTTAACCTCAGTGAGACTTAGTTTTCTCTTTTAATTGAAGTAGTTATTTAATTGATGATTTCACTCTTCTTTTATTTGTTTTTTATTTATATGTCATGTAATTTTATTTTACAGTTCCAATGTACAGCACTTTGTGTCAGCTGTGGTTGTTTTAAAGTGCTTTATAAATAAAGTTGATGATGATGATGATGAATCGTGTTAGAGATGACTGTATTTTATGTTGTTAGTAGGTTTATTTTTCCAAAATAAAACATCCAGCTAGTTTGATCATCCTGACACAATAAGCTGCGCACCTGTTATGTAACGCTGCTTTGCAATCAAATAACAAAGTAAGACTGCACGTGCAGTACTTATTGACATGCCTGCACTTCCTAATTAGCTCAGTCAAGGACTACTACAGGAAAATTAGCTGCTGCGGACGCACCGCTGAAAAGCAAATGAAATTTGGCTCTTAACTGAGCGGGCTCACACCTTCTCAGTGAAATAATTTGGGATGAAACATAAGTTAAATGTAAAGATTCTCGTAATATTTTTTTGTTCCATTCGGGAAAGTTGTGCAAAAGTATTTCAATGGGAAACTGCCATGATATTCATTTTATCCGAATCAGAATACTTTATTAATCCCAAAGGAAATTATATTGGTTAGTCACCATCTATTGCCAAATAACGTGACAAAATGGTAAATGAGTTGCCCAGTAAAACAAGTATGGAACATTTACATGTTGGAAATATTGCCGACCGGGTGTCAGTGGCAGCGAACCACACAATTCCCACAGCTTCAACTGTACATTTAAAGCATTTATTTGGTGAAACAACAGGTACTTGTATGAAGTTATAGGAAATGCAGTGTGTTTGCTTATAGGCTTAACTCTACTACTATTATTCGTCAAAAAATGCATTTGTTAAAAGTGGGCAGCGGTTATTTTCAGCATTTTTTTTATGTAGGGCCACAAAAGGAGCAGCAACAGTGAGCTGTCAGATGAGCCTCCTCACTGACATAACTGACTACTTTCACCATGCCCTCCATACTCGACCCATCTGCAGTGACAGACAAGAAAGTCTAAATATTACCTGACTTCAGTTTGTTTTGCTGCTGCCAGAATTCAGTGCTCTGTTACCACTACTGGTGTCACCAAATCAGCAGGACCGAAATCGCTGAGACTGCTGCTCTTGGTTTCAAATTCACTGATCCTTTTTCCACGAGTCTTTTGACAATAAAGATACACATTGTGGACATCCTTTAGCCAATGTAGAAATCATGTATAATATGTCGATACAGGGAAATCAAATATTGATATTTTATAAAATAAATGAAAATAAATAAATAATAAATAAATGGAAATACTCTGTCAACAAGAGGGCTCATCTCCTGCACAAAACAACCTGAGATAACGTTAGCTGAGCAAGCATCCAATTAATCGTCCCAACTGAAAAACCATACGACATATAATAATAAGGTCAAGATGGTATTAGTAATTCCCAACTTGACCTCATTCAATCTTCATGGCAACATTTATGGCAGGTTTTAGTGACAGTGTTTGTATGCTTGACAATCTCATTTTACATCAATAAGAAATAACTGAAGAGCGATAACTTCGTCTTATTGGGTGAAACATATTGACAAAGTTTAACTTGGACATAATTTGTGTTTGAAGGAAAGGTGATAACTTGTGTAATATATTATTGCAACTCTAATTTTATTGCAAAATGTAAAAATATGTGTTAAAAAAGTGTCAAAACATCGTATCAAGGGGGGTCTAGTCCCACCTCTAGAAACACATCGTCATTCTCATCCCGATAACTTTGATATTGATCGACAGAGACAAAACGGCATCATTTCTAATGATGAAAAATTACACCTTATTGTTATGGCAACCCAACTGCTGGAGGGGACGAGAGCAGAGACCGTGATGGGCGTGGGAGAAATCCAGAGAGTTTCCACATCAGAGGAACCTTTAGTGTGATGCTGACAGTGCTGGTAATAAGCTGGTTTGCAACGTGCCGCACATATAGGCTAGAAAATCCACAGCTGAAAATACACCGTCACTGCAGGAGGACAATATACGTGAATGTGGCATGATGTAAACAGCTGTGAGTAAGAGGATGAGTCACTGAACTCACACCCCAGATTGTGCGGCACAATCGGAATCATCGAGCTGCAGCCACGTCGATTTCATTTAACATGCTGGATTTGATGCATGGAGATGATTTCATTACATTGCATCTGTGCCGAAAATCAAACGCTCCTGTATACATATCCCACTTATCCTGCATCACACACTTCACAACAGGGGAAAGACTACAAAGCCAATCTGGGGAAAGACTACAAAAACTGCACTGTACAAAAAAAAAAAAAGAACTCAGTAACATGCCTTCTAATGCTACAAACAAAAGTCCAGCAGACACAATCTGGTCTGAGGTATTGTGGAGAAGAGAAGCACAAAGAGATGCAACACTGGATGGGTTATAAGCGGAAAGCGTGTGTATTAGAGGCGGCGGCGGGGAGGGAGTATGGTTGCAGTTTAAATGTAGTGACCACTCAATTCCAAACCATTCAAGCCTTCTAAGAACAGATCTCACACACCCCATTAGAACCTCTGCTGACGCACACATGCATAATACATGGAAGCTGGATCTAAAAGCATACAGCCCATTAGGAGGCCGAGCCTGTGAAACGAGTAACAGATAGAGAGGGAGAGAGACTCAAACGGCTGCGATCGAACGGATTGCTAAGCTGGATATCTGCTGATAACAGCACACACTGCTGGTTTAAGGAGTTGTGTTGTTATTGTGAGCTTGACCACACTGTGTACAGACAAATTAGCGAACAAAGAGGATGACACCGGCTGTGCTGTCTTGAAAAAGTAACTACGATTAAGAGTCTGTCATGACAGCTTCTTGCCATTGAGAAATACCAGCTGCAAATGTGATCGTTTATCATTAAAAAGACAGCCTGTTTTGGACTGCTTTCGACCACCACCATCCTCAAACTGAAAGGTTTTGCAGAGAAGAAAACAACAACAACAACAACAAAAAGGTTGCAATGGAAAATAAGTTCAATTTAATCAGTAAGATGTAATGCTTGCTGGATCACAGTTTCCAGGCACAGATACCCACCCCCCACCCCCTGTTCCGCCCTTCCAGTGGCTGAGTGTTCTGGCCATGTAATGTGAGGTGGCAGAGAGCCCGGCAAAGCTGTAAATTATTTCTGACGGTAGGGGTGGGGGGACAACAGGGGGAAAGACTCGCAAGTCCCAAGAGACAGACTGTGGATGGTGTGGCGATACGGGGGCCTGCGTCTATAGCAAGAAAGAAAAGTAGCCTGTCGGTCCCCCAAGCCTCGACCCTCAAGCTGGAAGTTTACGGCCCTTCTGCAGTCTGCATAATGTGTCCAACAGCCATGCCTGGCCAGATGACCAGAGGCCTGTCCAGGGCATTTAGCAGACTAATCGTAATATGCTTCGGTGCATCTCTCTCTCTCTTTCTCGTTCTCTTTACACACACACTACGCTCCTTTCTATCTAGCAGCAAATGTAAAATTACAGCAACACCTGTATGTTGCAGTGACGCTGTACTGGAAAGGTTTTTAAAGCACAGCAAATGTAAGTAATTATTGCTCTGTTAGTCTAAGCATAGATTATTAATTCATCTGCAAAATGCACATGATGTCCATTCTTGCTGCCATTTTGCTGTCAAGTAACTGACACCTTAAAAAAAAACTTGCCTCCCCCTATACACCTTCAAAAGAACATATAGTGGGCGTGTAGGGGAATTGAGTAGGGGGTGGGGGGGAGTCCCCACTCATTCCCATCACTGGACTCCTAAGATGTACATTAACCCCTCATGATCGTTGCCTCCCTCATGTTCTCCTCTCAGGCAGCGGCAGCAGCAGCAGCAGGGCACAGACATGCTGCAGCAGCCGTGCGCTGGGCCATAAAGGCGCACGCGCGTATATACATTTACGGTAACCCCCGATGTGGTCACAGTGTGCCTATAAAACTACCAACATCCAACCGTGCAAGCTTGCGCGCGTGCACGCGTGCAAGCGCACTGAGCAAAGAGCGGCAGGGACGTTGATCGGCCCCCATCATCCCAGCCAGGAAATATCTGCAGCAGCACTATACTGTAGGCTGTTATTACGCAGGCAGGCTACCGATCGATACATGCACCCCCCCCCAAAAAAAAAAACTCGCCTGACATACCAACGGGGAAGCCCTCCCTCATAAATCTGGGCATTTCTTTTACAAAGGAATCACTCACCCGATGTTGCTCAGCGCCTGCTCGAACAGCTCCGTCTGCAAGATGTTCTGAGGTGCCGTGAAAGCCCCGTTGAAATGTGATAAAACCGAGCTACAGAACTGACGCAATGTCTCAAACTGCATTTTTCCCCCACCTCGGTTTTCTTTTTATCCTCAGTAAGTGCTCAGCCTTTTCCCTTTTCCCACCATTACATCCCAAAGCCTGCGCTCTCTCCGGACGCCCCCCTTCTAAACATACACCTTGTCAGTTTTTTTTCTTATTATTATTATTAGTAGTGGTAGTATTAATGTTATCTCCCGGGGGCGCATTAAACGCAAATAAGACGCCGATCAAGTTCCATATTCCTCCTTGCGCTGCTGGTAAAAAAGTGTCCTTAAACGAGACGCATACCGGGTGGGCTCCTTCGGTCATAATGCTTCGGACTTGCAGCGAGAAAAGGGAGGCAGTGCCGGTGCCGGTAACAAGCCTTTTCTTCTTCTCTCGGCAGCGGCAAAAATCTCTTCTCCGTGTGCGGGGAGAGGTGAAGGAGCGTCCGGAGGAAAGAAAAAGCGAAGAACCATCCTACACGGCACCCGGCGGCGGCGGCAGCATCCCCGTACCGGCGCATCAGCTGCTGCCTCACATTCAACTCATATTTCCCGTTGCCCATGAAGAGTACACACTTGCCCTGACACGCGCACAGACACGTACGCACGCGCTACCGATACAGTCGCGCGAACTCTTTCGCCATATCTCTCCATTCTGTCTCGCGCACTCTTCGGGACGCGCACAGCGGCAGATAACCGTCAGAATCACGCACGAGGGGGTGGAAGGGGGCGTGCTAGCGTCACGACTTTTTGTCTTTCCGACATTCCACATCCGGCTTTGGAATATCAGCGCTACATCAATCAGCAATAAAGTTACTGTGAGGACAAAGCACGCAACTAATGAGGGCTTTCCCGAGAGCCTGCTTGTTTATTTATTTATTTAATGCGTTTCATTTCGTCCAGAGAGCCAACTGTAAACACTTGAAATTAGCCAAAAAGAACCCAGTTAATTCCAGGCCCTTCTTTAAAGCTGGTGCATTTAATGTGGTTACATATTTTTACAAGTCTTCGTGTTTTTCAGAAATCTGTTTGTTTGTACGGGTTTTTTTGTTGTATTTTTTTAATTCAGTTTACTTTCCAGAGTTGGAAGAAGTTTAATTTAAGTTAGTTTCAGTCGTAGTTATTATTATTATTAATAATAATAGTAATAATAATAACCATTATCATTATTATTATTTGGTTTTAATGTTCGTAATATTCCAAGTTCACTAAGTTGTTTCAGTTGGCTTAATTGTTTTTTCACATGTCTACTTTTTATTTTTATTTTAGGTTAATAAACCGTTTTTGTTTTTTGTTTTTTACATCTACTTGTGGTTGTTAGTTTAGTTTTAGTAAACTATTATAACCTTGCTGAGAGATAAAATATAGATCTGCTATATTTAAAGCAGCGCTTCAGCTGTTAATCAACACAATAAAGTGGCCCTTGTTTAAGCATGAGGCAGTTAATGTATTTAAGTAGGATGTTGTTGGCACTGTGATCATGTTAGGATAATAAAGTCCGGAATAAAACAAACATGCAGATGCTATAGTTACCCACATCTATCTAAACTCAAACATATATGAAGTACTATAAATACTAGACTATGAAAATATTAAGCTTAGAGGGATTGCAAATGTTTGTATTATTCCACTGTTCCATGCAAGGGACCAGGTGAGTCAGCATCAAAAACACTCAGGCCCCTTTAGGTTTACCTAAACCCAAAACCTCATTCGATTATATAAATAAAATTGAACTGAAATGAACTGCTGGGCTCAAAACAAACCCTCTCCTACTTAATACAAATCTAAAAGAAAACATTATATGTTCAAATGAAACTGATGACTAAAACAACAAAAACTATTAACCCTGAACTATCTGTGTCAGCTGTTTGACCATATTATCATTTCACTGCAGAGCTGATCGAGGCCAATGCGGCACGTGCATAAAATAGGACTAGTGCCGGTACACAACTTTAAACTGGGACAGACTAGGTTAGACTAAATAATTGTCCCAAGCTTACTATGTAACACACTGGGTTTTGCTGGTTGTTACAGGATGTTCGAGCTAGGTTTATTGTGCTCCTTCCTCTTCTCACATTTTTTTGGCAGGGTGAATGTGCCCGCTGCTGGGTTAAATGTGTTGAAAATGCAGAATCTGAAGAAATTCTCCCAGGGAGTACATTCCAGTCCCTGTTTAGGTATGGCGGTTTCATCAGCATCACCCAACACTGCAGCTGTCCTGGCATATTTGTGCGTTCATTCAAATGACACCTTCGAGACCAAGACAAATTGGAAGCCCTCCCAAGTTATTTCTCCTTATAAATAGACCTCCAGCTTTTCCCCCTCCTTTTTTAGCACAACAGATCCAGGAGTTAATTTAAACATTCTTTAAGATTAATGAAAGTGGGTTTCGGTGCTTATGCGGAGGGAGTTCTATTTATACACTCTGCGCTATCCATCATCAGCATTATCCCATGAATTTTCAGACAGCCAGTTTCCTGTTTTGTCACTGCAAATGTAGGCAATGTCAATGCGAGAATTACTCCCTGGTACCATCTCCACCTCTCAAAGCTATGCAATCATTCACGATATAATGGCAAAATCCTCGGCCGGAAACAAAAAGTGATTGAGTGACTGACTGTTTGGAGCAGTCTGAGCAACTCCTGCATTACTTTGCACTGTAAAGCACTGCAGCTTTAATTACAATTTGCAGTTGATTCTCTGCTCTTTTTTTTTTAAATCATTGGACAGTCTAAGGAAGATTCAACAAGAACACTGTGGCCATCCTTATCTTCCAACTGCATCCAAGCCATCAGGACTGTAGGGAAAAGTCTGATCCCCTGACTAAAGTCTGCTACATTATGTTTGCATGTGTTTTCACAACTACAAGAAGGACATAACCTCTATATAACTACCAAAATACAGCTGACATGCTGTATAAAACTGTAACCTTGTGTGTTATACATCACTGAATGTGTAACAATCTCGCACCCTGGGTATATCTGATGGAAGATGGGAGAATAACAACATCACTGTAACAGACTGATGAAGTGGCAGTGTTACGTATCCCATGTCTGAAAAGGCTTCATGTGTCACTCTGCTTGCTCATTGTGTTCTTGTCTATATTTCTGTAGGGTTTGTACCTTACAGTATAAAGTTCCCTGAGATGCACACGGCTATGAATCGGTCCTGTATATAAATATGTAAACTGAACCGATTCAAATTAAACCATAGCACAGTGGCCTCATTACACAGTGAAAGCTCTAACAGGACACTCGTGTATTTCCAACTGACTTGCAGGGCAGATGTGTTAAATGGACTTCACGTACAAGATTTTTAATGGATTCTGAGGACTGTGTTTAGAGACATGTTGTGCAGGTTGTTTTGTCCCTGTGCTACACAGGTCAGTGTAACTGTACTTTGCTGGCATGTAACACAGATACACATAAATTACTCTGGGCTAACTCTGTACAACTCTCCAATTAGATCCAGGCTATCCACTGAGTGTGCTCGCCACAACATGGCTAAGTATACAGCCTGCATTTCCCATCTTTCCTATAAAGAAGCATGGAGAGGGAGAACAGACAGAGAGAGACAAGGGGGCAACTGTTAGTCTGTGAGCTATAAGGTTGCTGTGGCACACCAAGGGTTGTGTAAAACAAAGCCTTACGCTGAACAAATGCTGAGTTACCTTACATCTGAGAAGGAGCAAAGACGGACATGAGAGGGTTTTTTTGTTGTTGTTTTATTTCAAGGGCTCTGCTGAGAAATTCCAGAGAGTGTACAGATCCTGACTATAAGCGTCCATCCTACCTTTAGAAGAATAAAGAGCAAGGAGCCCCCATGTGGACATCAAAGTAACTACTTTACTTGACACCAGCATCAAGAAAAAGGCAACCGGATATGGGATTCACAAACACAGCGTGTCCGTGTTGTCAGCATGTGAGAGTGTTGCACTCAGAGGGAGCGCTTAGTGCATATGACAAAAGAAACAGTGTTCTGCATTGTAATTAGCCGACTCTTGCTTTTCGAATAAAAACAAACAAACAAAAAAACCCATCCTATTAATACTTTATTTACTGCAGTGGCCGAGCTGGCCTACAAACAGGACTAATTACTAAATAGGACCGCTGCAGTGAAAAAGTGCGCTTTTGTCTCAAAAACAGAGATAGTACTAATCACTGCACACACACCTCACCTGCCTGTTTCCCATTGCAGCTGAATCAGAGTTTCAACCATCTGTGATCATGTGTGCCACTGTGGTGTATGTGTGTGCATGCATGCATGTGTGTGTAATGAAGAAAAAATGAGTGGGTGGATGACTGTAGTAGAATAGCTGAGTTAGTGCCAGTTAGATACAGTATATGTCTCCCTGTGTCCTTTATAGGTCTCATGGGCTCCACTAGAAGAAGCTTATATGGATTCTTATGGCAGGCTTGCATGTCTGTTCCTTCTACAGCAACACAGAGCAGCGGTAATGTTAAAAGGCTTTCTGCTGTTAGATGAACCACCTTTATGAAGCTCTTGTCTGTAACTTACACCGTGCATGCAGCGCATGCTTGCTTGTTTGTTGTTATTTTTCACAAACAGAAGTGAGGTGTGCATGTGTGGGGCTCGTGTACCTTAGCCCTGAACCGTTGTCAAGGGACGCCTGTCTGGGCAGGAGCCCGCCGTGAGGTCTGTTTCTGTCTGACGCTGGTGTCAAGTCTCCTGAGGCTCCCTGGTAGGGGTATAGGGACGGGTCCTGCAGTTTGGCCTTCTTCCCCTGTGGCCCACCCTCAAACACACCCCGCACTTGATCAGGCCCCGAGCCGTAGAACCATGCCCCCGATTTGGTGAGGATTTCTTGTTGTTTTCGGCACAAGTTGCATACCCACATAACCTGCAGGCAAGAGAAGGGGAACAGTTAGTTCAACTGAAGAGGCGGTGGCAGCCTTATAAAACCTAAGATGAGCTGCAATGGAGTAATTTGTGTATTTGTTATCTAAAGCTGTAACATGACTATGAGGCATATTGTTGTTGCTGGGTGAACAAAAAAACCAAAAAGATCTCTCAAGGTGTTTGACAATCAGGAATCAGGAAGAGAGCTTTTATGAAAGTGAGTAAAATGAGTGTTTTCACCCCTGCAGCGACAATATTCATAAACACTACTCACAATTCATGGTGATGAGGTGAATGATGAAATATTAGACACATGCAGCAGCCTTTTAAATCAGTGAAAGGTAAAGTGACATGAGTGCAGATTTTTTTTTTATTGCTGCTCTACATTTTGAGCCTGTGCGTCCATCCTCTACAGTAGTTTTAGTGCAAATACAGCCGACTAACAGCAGAGGCTACATCATAGTGAATGTTACGCATATTTTGCTAATATATTTTAAAGGGAATGGCAATAATTTTTTTTCTGTGTTGTGTCATCCTGGGTTAATAAAATAATGTTTATTTATTGGTATAGCTGGATTGTCAGTGGACAGTAATCACTCGGGTGACCACACCTCTCTCATTGAGTAAAATTTGAGAAGAGTAAGACCTTACTAAACGACTGGCAGGCCAGACAGCCAGTTGGGGGTGGCAAAGAGCCACTGCAGCACCCCACCCCCGACCCACACCACACGTCATGCCTTTACAGTCCCAGTGCTGAGTCAGTGCATTACCGTTATTAGTATAAGCAGGTGCTGAATTGACCGAAATGTTATTTCTACATTAACTGAACTTGTTTAAACTGCACCCGCCTGTACGGCAACTGTCAGGACAGGTTCAAAGGCTCGATCTGTACCACAGCTCCAAACCACAACTGCTTATCTCAGCCGCTGGTTCGAAACGAAATACAGAGAGACGCAGAGTTGGGTCTCTCCACCTCCGTGGCAGAGACCTAACAAATTATTATAGTTGGTAACGACCCAAAACATCCTATGCAACCTTTGCACTAACACACAGACCGAGAAAAATTTTCTGGGTGGGACAGAGAGAAAACAAAAGCTGTCATCAAGTTACACAGTCAATCATTCAGTTTTATAAATTGTCACACTGTTATATCACAACACCCTGGGTGCAGTCGAACAGTAAGGAAAAAGCCTCCTATAAGACCTCCTGTGACTTTTCCTAAGCAATATATGAAATTCCCCTCTTGCCCATCCGGGCGGTCTTTATCCTTCAAGCTCGGGTCCTCTACCAGAGGCCTGGGAGCTTGAGGGCCCTAGGACTGCTCTCTTCTGGACAGAGATCTCGGATGTTGTTCCTGGGATCTGCTGGAGCCACTCGCCTAGCTTGGGGGTCACTGCACCGTGCGATCTGATCACCACTGGGACCATTGTTACCTTCACCCTCCACATCTTCTCGAGTTCTTCTCTGAGCCCTTGGTACTTCTCCAGCTTCTCATGTTCCTTCTTCCAGATGTTGCTGTCATTTGGTATCACTACATCTATCACTACGGCTGTCTTCCTCTGCCTGTCTACCACTACTATGTCCGGTTGGTTAGCCATCACCATTTTGTCCGTCTGTATCTGGAAGTCCGACAGGATCTTAGCTCAGTCATTCTCCACCACCCTAGGGGGCATCTCCCATTTTGACTTCGGGACTTCCAGGCCTTGTCGGCACAGATGTTTCTGTATACCCTGCCGACCACTTGGTTATGCCGTTCCATGCATGCCCTGCCTGCTAGCATCTTGCACCCTGCTGTTATGTGCTGGATTGTCTCAGGGGCATCTTTACACAGCCTGCACCTGAGGTCTTGCCTGGTGTGATAGACCCCAGAACTATTGATCTTGTGCTTAGAGCTTGTTCCTGTGCTGCCATGATTATGTCCATAGTAATGCATTCACATCATCTAGTAGACCTTCAGAGGATACTTCACGTAATCTTGATAACCGGCTAGGCTATGGAGGGATTATGTTTCAAGGTCAGTTCCTTCTTCCATTGCATATATATGTATAGAGAGAGAGAGAGAGAGAGAGAGAGAGAGAGATGCTACACGACTGAAACACACAAGAAACACCTCACAAAAAAAGGGTTAATGTCACAATAATGAAGGATCTGCATTATATTTCATAGGTCAAAGGAAGCTCAGCATCTACACATCTACACAGTATGTACTGGTCTATGTTCTAGTGACACATGAGGTATTTATGACCTCCTATCAGTGTTACAGATGACTTAGAACTCTGGTCACACACAATGGAAGCAGCGAGGCTACACACTGTGCTTTATGTGTCCCAGAGGACAGGAGCCAATCAGACCACAACTTCCTTTATTTATCCAGTGCCACTGTGAGAGCTCTGCAGCAAACCAGGGGTCACTGTAGAAGACCCAGCTGTCACCTTACTCCTAATCAACCCCACATTACCTCCTGTATTTGATTTAACTAACATTGTGAATTGTAACTAAATCATGGGCAGTTATCTCAAAGTTGAAGTCTCCAATCACACAAAGGAGTCTGTTTTTTTTTTTTTTTTTTCTTCAGGTAACAGTGCTCTGCAGTAATCAAGGCAGAGCAGCGTATGTCAGCACCTTCAGTATGTCTGCTGACAAAACACATGTGCACACACATTACTAAACACCAGGAGACCCCAAAGGCTGCAGCTATTCCACCAAAGACTAGTTAAATCCCACATATCAATCATCACCGACAAAGACAAATACAAAAAGGCTATTAATGATAATCTAGGTATAATTTATATGATTCTTTCAGAGTTTTGTTTTTCTCAGCCAAACAATTTTTTTGTGTGTGGACG
Source organism: Perissodus microlepis (assembly GCF_051167445.1). Lineage (NCBI taxonomy): Eukaryota > Metazoa > Chordata > Actinopteri > Cichliformes > Cichlidae > Perissodus > Perissodus microlepis. The sequence continues at coordinate 16,832,089 of NC_140471.1, read as the reverse complement.
AGTGGATTAAGCTTACTCATGGAGAAATGTGTGGGTATCTACACTAATAAAGTAACTAACTACATTAGAGCATGTAGGATCATGGGAAAAAATGTTTTACCTGGTTAATTACCTGAAATCTGCCCTTTCCACTGCTGTAGCCAATGACCTACATATTTACTCCTCCAAACTGCAATTAACAGGGAGTCAGTTACTGTGCACCTCCCCAGTCTGCCAATAATAATTAACCATATTCTCAGCCCTTGGACTGCACATGTCAAGCTCTTTTATCTCATCAGCGAAATACCTGATAGCCTATTAGTATTCCAAAAACACAGGCCAAAAAAAAAAACTGCATGGGTCCAGAAAAAAGTTGCACACACTGAGCTTCAGACATCAATACTTGGATTTGATTTGCACTTTGGATCTGAGTCAGAATAAAAATTGAGGGTTATAAAGTCTATTAGACAGGAGGAGGGGAAAAACCTCCACAGGCTGAATCTACAATATCTAAAAAACACTGAGTGAAATTAAATGAAATCATGTAGTGACACTGATGACAGGGCATTTTCTGTGGTTGCCTAAATGTTTTACAGAGGTTATAGAGGGGCTTGAGAGGCTAGCGAGTGCTATCTGGTTTAGCAGTTCAAAGACTTCTGAGCTAAGGATACAAAATTTCTCAAATTCAACCCAAAAATAAGAAATCTGCTGAAACTTTGACGGTAGAGATAAGATCCCATGCTGTAGCACAGTACTAGATGTGTGACAGTAACGGAAGCACGTTGGTTTGTCTTTAGTCACACTGGCAGACACCACACAGCATAAGGCTGCTAACAGTCCATCCAGGGATGCAATCCAAAGACAGATTGAGCTCAACCCACACTGACAGGAAACTATTATAACCTCCATTCATTTGCAGAGCACATTGACAAAAAGACTCGACAGTAGATGAATGCATTCACAATGACACACACACACACTGGTCAAGCAGCTGTAACAGCCCCAGGTATTTTCACTATCACTGCAGCCATTCTGCTCCAGACTCTCAAACACACGCGCTTCCCTTTGGCTCAACTCTTCACGGCTGAGCGCAGGCAGCGGGTTTGGGGGCTGTGGCCCTCGGGCAGGACCATTTCTCTCTGTGTTTGCACATTTCATAGTCATTGAACCTGCAGTTAAAAATAGAAAAATAAAAAAAAATTTTAAAAAAATAAAGCGCTACCACCCTGTCCAAAACACCTGGAAGATAGATACTCTATTCAACCTGCTATAGGCTGCTTACTGAGGCAGTGAATTAAGGGAAATACACACCACATGCCACAGGATCAATAAATAATTTCCTTTCCAATACTTTCTCATCAGACCAAAGGTTTGTTTTTTAGGGTAGCAGCAAATATCATCTTCCAAAAAAAGTGGGTGTGTTCTTGGGGAATTGGCAGTGCACATTCACATATGTCTTTGAAGGAGAGGTTATCTTTGACCCCCCCCCCCCCCCCTTTTTTTTTTTTTTTTTTTTGCTGTGAATAAGCCAACAAGTAAAGACAACAACATGTATCCATCAGCAATGTCCATTACATATTAAACACTGTTGTGCATGCTCCATTCAATTTTTTCCTGAAAGAGACATCCCCTCACAAAGCTGCTGGATCTGCAGCAAGCAGAGAGCACCGAGCTCTCTCTTGTGGCCGTTAAATGGCACTGCAACATTATTTAACACTCCAGAGTGAATCAGCAGTATCCTTCCAGGCAAAAAACAAGAAAAGCAGAAAGCCAGCTCCAGCGTTAAATGAAATCAATGACACTTTTAGATTCATTCATTTTACACTCATTCATCCGTAACATCGTCACAGGATGCTATTTCAAATCGAGATGAGAACCTTCTGGTGACATCTGTGCCACATTCATTTGTTTGACAGTTATAAAGAAACCCTGCTGAGTGTCCGTGCCACGATTCCAACTGAAGATTGCATTTGGAGGTTTTCTGTGAAATTTGTTGCATATCAGCTGCCTAATAGAGACAAAAATAAGCTCATCTACAGCTAAAGCAGCAACAAGCTGCAATATTGATGGGGCAGTAAATGAACTGTCATAGGTATCATATTGCATCCCTGTTTCCCTGCTTCACCTGAACTGGGGTGAACTGAACCGCTCATTAAAGACTCATTGTTTGGGTAGTGAAGTGTTCCTCAGAACATCCCGACCTGGACAGAGTCCAGCTTAAGCACACGGACATCACAAAGTATCCCAGCTGCAGTCCAGAGTGGATGAGATCTGAACACTTTGGCCTTATGAAAGGGAAAAGAATGCACCAGGAGGGTAACATAGCGTGTTTCAGCAGAGGTTATCACCCAATATTTCCCTTATTACATCCTATTAAAGATGCATATTCAGTTTGAGGAGTTTTGAGGCACTTCTCTAGAATGAAAGGTTTACAGGGCGTCATTATTATTTTTGTTGTTTTGTAAGTGTGTATTCAAGCCAATACTAATGCAAGGAGAGCGCCTACATTCACATGCCCTAACACTGGCTGCACGTGGTGAATTACATTTTAATGAGCTTCTAATTTTAGTGTTGCGCGGCAGTAATAATAATAGACTTGATGAATATTTATGCTCCTTGTTTGAAGTTCAAGAGACACAAGAAAGAGGAGGGGACTGCTGTGGAAAACCAGTGTATGGATTCACACAAAAATGGCTGATGCCTGTCAGACCCACAGCCCCTTCAGCCTCTCTGTGACCCAAATAAACGTGTTAAAAATGGGTTTTTTTTTTGTTTTTTGACTGGCACTGCGCGCTCAGTGGAGACAAACACATGCAGTACTGTCGGTAGGATAAAAGGAATCTGATTTGGGATTTTCTGAAAAGAAATTGCTGCAACACATGCTGTGTTCGGCCAGAGTGCTGAACTGAAACGGCCACCTTTGTGGCAAACAAAATGACCAGTGGTTTAAAAACAACAAAAAACAAACAAACAAAAAAAAAACGCGATGTTGTCACTCTGAAGCTCGTTCAGCTTACCCATGATGCCGCTGAGACAAAGATAGCCGTCTCTCCAAGTCATTCCAATAACGTGCTGACGACCGTCAGAGGCTTCTGCTCCTGAAAGCCAAGAAGCGATTCCGACCTTCAGCACCGCGGACAGCTCCGAGTGCAGACACCGGGTTGCCTGCCTGCCTGCCGGACAGCAGCTGCTGAAAACACCGTGAAGATAACACCGGGGGGATCCGATCCAAGAAAACCGACCAACGAAGCCTTATTCCCTTATTTCTTTCCAACAAAGCGATAACGGACTGCACAGAAGCCTCAATTCCTCAATTCCTGCTTGTGCCGTTATACTAGATCCATCCGTGCAAACAGTCCCGGACTGAATGTCAGCAGCGTCTCTCCGAGAAAAAACAAAACATAAAAAAACCCAAAACCCAAACATGTGAGGTGAGCAGTAACGCCTCAAATCACGCTGTGTGAGTTCATCTGGAACAGAGAGTCAGAGCTCTGCTGGACCTAAAAGAGCTGATTACATATGCGACGCGTCCCAGCTCTGCTCCCACACTCCGGCAGACAACGGACAACAGCTACAGCCGCTGTTCCCCCCTCCCGCAGTTAGCGTTCACAGGAACACTAGAGTCTGTGCTGGAAATGCACCCCGAGCCTCAGCAAAGAGACTGGAAAACAAACGCGTCATCGTGCATTTGCCCTCGTGTCACACTGCCGCTGGACCAGGAGTCGCAAAATGTTGAACCCACGCGAGGAGAAAAAGCAAAAAAAACAAGTAAAACAGCGATCAAATCACTTGAGGAACTGAGCCGGGTGATGAGGTGTCGTCAGTCTATACCAAGCTTCCACCCTCATGTGAAATCTGCCCCCCCCCATAACATGTGCAAGCAGCATTTTGTCTACTATGAAGGAAAGCACAGAAACGTCCTTGTACAGCTACATTTGGAGAGAGAAAAAATGACGAGATGTGCATTTTTCATGCTTTCTATCACAGATATATATATATATAGCTGAGGTAAATGTATAATTAGCCATGTTACAAAGCTCTGCAGGTTCAGTCATAAATAGGTGGCATCAGTATCACAGCATAGAGCTGAAAAAACGCATCTGTGCGTCAGTTATGTCATATTTCAAGACGTTGGAACACATTTATTAAAGGGATTTCTAACTGCATTACTACTGTAACATCACGTGCATGTTCAGCACATATGAAAAAAGGTGCATCTCTATGAAAATCAGAAAACAGTTAGTAGTACACCATCAAGGAGCATTGTTCTAATGGTGAAAGCAATTTCACTGGTGCCATTTATAGAGTCATAATTTTTCTTTGATTCATTAAATTTTTTTTAAAAGGAAATAGAATCCAACAAAGTAGCGTCGTCCTTGCGCTTCTATTTTATAGCAGGAATGTCGAGGGTCCAGGAAGCACATGTAACATCTTCAAGAGTTGCTTTAATCGCAAATGAGTTCCTCCCCGGAGACTGTTGATTCCTCAGGCCCTTTTTGAAGCCACATCAGAGGAAATTGGTGGGGGTGCTCTACCGCTACAAGCAGGGACTCTGAAGACTTCACAACACTGACACACAGTTTATCTATATCAAAGGCATTTCCAATTTTGAGAACAGAAAAAAAAGATGAAGAAGAAAAAAAGAAAGTTGCTCGGAAGTTTTTTTGCTTGAAGTAGAGGCTAAGCTACCTGGCACGATTGCTGAGCAGTGATTATTATCAACACACACTCTTATCACTGTTTTTACATCTATTATTCAGCTTGTTGCGATAAGATAAAGCGATTAATGTGGCTACACTACAAGAGTCATAGAGTCAATTGAGCTTTTCAGGGTTAGTGAGCAGAAAACCTCCATCTTGCCTAAACTTCTTTACCAGCTGTTTTAACTCTCGGTCCCTCTACGCTATATCATATTCTAGCGTGTCATATCTCTTCTTGCTGTTCCTGGCATAGACACTTGTAAATATTCAATGGCGTTTCACAGAACAAGATCTCTCTCGCCACTGCTGTCACCATCTGCGAGAGAGGGAAAGAGTAGACGGATGGAAAAAGGGCAGATTTCACCACCCCCGCCGCCACCACCTCTTTCACTGACACACAAGCTTAGACACAAGACCGTCAAGGCACGCCGCAATGTGTCCCTTTGTTCGCGCGGGAGTAATCAAAGCTTCTGTCCATCAGTTCAATATGACAATAGTGATCAACTAATGCCCTGAGTGGTCTTTTGTATTGGTTTGTTTTGTGGAGGTAGCACAAACCAACATCAACAACTGAAAAACGCCTCTTTGCTTTTTCACACTCATCACCTCTGTTTCTTATTTTTATACTGACCCTCTGACCGACCCTGTCATCTGAACTTCTGCTTCCTGCCATAAATGCTTACTTTGCTCCCCTGCTGCAGACGAGCGTTGCAACACATTTCACATGCAGATCTGCAAAAAAATATTCAAAAGTATGACAGCACTGCCAAGCACTGTGATCATGATGTTACTGAGAGCAGCCAGAGGAGACATATATGTTCACCTGTACTGGGATCAAGTGTTTATTTCAGTGCATATAGACATACATTACTTTAGAATGTCCTTTCATTACAAAATGATTCAGTTCTTTTTGGTGTAACACTCCCATACTCATGGTCTGTATGGAGAAGTGACCTTGTACACCAGGACACTGGGGCATCACCAGGTAAATAGCTGGCACTGGATAAGAGGCACATCACATGGTCTAGCTGCCATTGCCCTGACTGTCTATCGCCAGCCTGCTGCCACTGTTATTACTCAACACCATCTGTACAACATGGTAACCGATCTCTCAGCTATTATCTAGCAGTGAACAATGGAAGCCCTTACAAATGGGGGTCTTGGCATTATAGGGAGCAGCTGGACAGATGCCGCTCTGTGTTTCTGCTGAGCCTGTTGGTATGCAGTGTCCTCCACAGCCTGCAGTCTGTCACTTTAACGGCTAAACACGGGAAGGTGAGCGCTAAAAGAACTCTGGGAAATGCATGTTATACATATATACACGTACACTGATATGGCCTCCTGTTGTGCATTGACCTGCCCGGCGATGGTGTATATCTTTAGTTCATTACACACTTACCGATTATTGCCAAATGTAAATCTATAGTGTTGAGCGTTACATCATGTGGAAGATTACATATTGGGAATGATGCGGGAACATTGAGGCTGGTATTTTATGAGTAAAAAATAAATAAATTCAAAAACAGTTGCCAACTTAGAAAAGTTACCTGTTTTATTTAATTCAAATTATTTTAATCAAAATATTAAAATACAGGTCAGGTCTAATTTGAATGTCAATATTAAGCTTGAAAGGACACTCCTGTATTAAATATTATACCTATATAAAGTCTAAGCCTTAGAAATAACACATTAAAGATGACGCGTTATGCTTTTTCTGAAATGTTTTTCCTTTATATAAGGTGGGGTGACTGTGGCTCAGGAGGTAGACCAGGTCAGAAATTAATCGTGAAGGTTGGTAGTTTGATTCCCTGCTCCCATGCATGCCAAAGGCAATGTGAGTTGAGTGTATGTGCAAATGGGTGAATGAGACATAAAGAAAGCACTTTTAATGCTCAAATTGAGTAGAAACTTGCTATACAAGAACCAGTAAATTTACCAATGTTACAGTGGTACATGCTCACATTAAACATGGTCAAAATTTAATTAATGACACTGAATGTGTAAGCAAGATAGAGGTGGGCAGATCGATTCAAATATCGATAGTATCAATACCAATGCTAATATTGCTAGTATCGGATCGATACTACGAGATGATAGGATTGATGCTTTGTTTCTATCGTCTAAGTTAGCTGCCTTTATAGGTTGAAGTAGTAGTACTTGTACTGGTATCAACATCAGCAAATTAGAAGAATGTTGGCTTAAAAGCAAGGAGCTAAGAAATGGCTCTTTCAGACAAAGGATGAACTGGAGGTTTACACCAAACCTCGTGCAAAATAAAATAAGGATTGTTTTCAACTGCAATCCAAGAATAAAAATATAAAACTTTAAAATGATCATATTTAGCTGATTATTTGAAAATAAGCCTGCTGTCAGTACCCCTGCTCTATTCTGTCTTTCAAGACTGCAGTCTTTGTATTGTCCTAGTGTAAAATGGCTCTCTCTGTGTATGTATTTCGTATTAGTTAACCTTTATTTCAACACTGACATGACTCACAGATGAAACTAATCAGCACCTCTCATGCTCACTTCCCATCTGTCTTGGCTGCTGTATGTGTATTTATGCATATCTCAGCATTTTATGAACCATGCTTGTGCTCAGACAGTCCCAAGAAACACAAAAAAATAATTTGCTAACCACTTTGTCCTCCTGTTGCAATTCCATGAGAGCAGGAATGCAGCAGAAAGAAATAAAGAGGGGAGACAGATTAGAGGGGAGAGGGGGCAGGAAAGATGGGGGAGAGACAGAGATTGTGAGTGGCATTAGTAGGTCCTCGTAGCACTGTCACATACTCGATCAGCACATTTTTGAACGGCATCAAATAAAAACACACATTTAAAAGGCCTAAAAGCTTTAGCATAGTCTTGTACAGTGGTTAGCTGGGCATCGAAGTGCCACATTATACGACAGCAGTCATCGGGCTCCTCTATGAGATTAGAAAAAGGAGGGACAGCTCCCTCGAGTGGTCAAATGGAAGAACTGTACGTTAACGTGTAAACGTCTATAGCTGTGAATGAACACATCAGAGAAAGAAGAATTAGAAACGAAAGCATGTGACTGGAGTACACGATCATGATCTGAAAAACATTAGTTGCCATTAGAGACACTGCTGGCTCAATGGCCGTGACTATGATTTTACAGCAAACTTTCATAACCTTGTATTAAATACAAACATATGAAAAACAAAACAAAAAAACCCAAATTGCCTGGGTGGGGCATCAGCACATGTGGGAGTGTGTGTCCTTAATACCAACCACGGCATTACCTTATTTGACCGCAGAGACACTCGTCCTCCGCACCGAGCACAGAATTTCGTTTGGCAATATGAACAGAGGTGGCCACAGCCATCGGCAAACTTGGTTTTGTGGCAGATCCCGCAGGTTGGGGCTTCGCTCTTCTGGTCCTGACCCTGCTTTGTCTCCTCCCCCATCTTCTTAACCTGGTCCTTATATGACTCAAACTGCTGGTGCAATTTTCTGCAAGCAAATGGGAAGGGCAGAGGTTAATAAAAAAAAAAAGGAGATACGGATTGGTGACCCATTAAAAAATTGAACATCGGTATATCATTGATTTTTTTTTACTCATACAGCCTTTTTTTGTACTCCAGAAGTGCTATGTCTTATTCAGGATGAGTGGGAAAAAATGCTACAAACAAACTATTATTATGGATTAGATAAGTCTGAATGATCAATCTTGACATAGAGTATACATAACAAAGGCCGTAAGTATTGCACTGTTAGAGTGTCCAGTGCACACTTGTGGCAGTGTGGGAGACTCGTTTCACACTGGAATTATCCTTGTTGGATGACTCGTGGCTTGAGTCCTTTTCTCCAAATCACACTTCCACAAAAAGCTTCTGCTGTCAGCTGACTAAGTGATATAACCTCAGACGTATGCAGTGTGTTAGATTTTGAAAGGAAAAGCAGACGCCATGACCTCAGTAGCTTCAAAGCTGAGCTCCTTCTTTGATATCGCGCTTCGCCTAAAACACAGTGGGGGTGGGTATCAAATTTGCTTTGCAACTTTAAGAACATCACTTAATTCCACTTTCTCAGGTTCCATTGCGTTTAATGAATCATTTGCACCTGTGTTTCTATATCAGGACCGTTGTAAGGTGAGACCAAGCACACCTCGGAGCCATACTGTTAGATAATCATCTTCCAGATACACACAGTTATTACTGCTCTGGTGTATTATGCCCAGGCAATCATTTGTCATTGCTCCTGCCTCTATTGTGTTACTGCTTGTGTCCTATAGATGGCCTCCTACTGGTACATTACATCTGATCTTATACAGTGGCCGCTTAACTCCTAACAAGTCCTCAGAGGCTCCTAAAAAAGCACGGGCTCTTCACATGCATTTTGTATGACACATGTCAATTGAGCGTCTCCTTGGAAACTAAACACTGGGCTGACTTCATAATATGGCGATTAGAATTGGTTTCGGCCCACATATCCCCTGCAACATTCATTAGCGCTTGTGAATTATTGAGCAGAGCTATCCTTTTACCACATACAGCTCTGCATTTGAGATAAACGTGTTTCCTTTGCTCACAACTAGACCTTTAGAGCCCAAACGTAGGGTCCACACACGCCACTTCGAGTCTATGTGTGGGTGTGTGGTAATGTGCACAAGTAACTGTGCCATCTGAACATTAGATCGAGTGCCACAGGCATGCCCCACGTTGTACCCACCGAGGGATTAAAGGGCTAATTGTGTCAGAGCCTTTTGTGTTTACCAGCAGAGATTAGTGTGTACCCTTGTTTAACAGATCCCACCAAATCTCATTTACTGACAGAGGGGCTGATAACAGATTGATCAAGAATATGATACAAGAGGTAAAGACTAGTCTCCCAGGATAAAGGAAATAAGAGTACAAACAATCGTGTTTTTTCTCACTTATCTCCCCTTACAGTCAAGCATTTAGAGAAATATGCGCCTGATCCTGAACCACTACGTGGCCTAGACAAGGTCACTTGCACAGACCACTTCTAACAGTCACTCAAACCTTTTTGGTGGGACAAAAAAGAGTTGGTGATGCAAATCTGTGCACTAAAACAGATAACACATAGCAAGAATAACCTGTTTAAGCAGGGTAAAGCGTATACTGCATACAAAGTCAAGGTCATAAAGAGTGATGCAACTTTCATAAGTTTGCCTTTCTACACCAGAACAGTGAAGACATTTAGCTTTAAACCAAGAGTTATCCAAAATATAGCATTATCTGTTATGACTTACAGTTGATTAATGACCTGTTTCATTGCCAGGTGTGTAATCGTGTTCAGGGCAGATTAAGGAGAGTAAAGTTCTATGTGGTCCAAAGATGCGGCAATTCAATTGAACAAGGTCACTGTAAGGTGTAAAAAACAAGCAGTCCTAGGAGAGGCCAGGTCAGCATTCTGGTACGTTCCTTGGAAACAAGGAATGGACTGAGGAGACTAAGTAACATCAAGAAACAAGATAAGTTAAGAGCAATTAAAATTTATGTGATAGCCAATACAAAGAGTCTGTAACCTGCTGTGAGCCCAACTGAGCATGTGTTGTATTTATTAACACAAAACTAAAGCCAAACTAGCAGTAACTGATGGTGGCTGTAAAACAGACTTCAGAGTCCATCACTGCAAATGACTTGCATCCAAGTATTAAAGATATTTTAGATGAAAGTAATTATATTTGTCAAATAACTTTGAACCTTTAAAAACTGGAATCACTATGTCTAGACTTGGCGGTAGCTAACAACTTGTAAATGCAATATTATGATTCCTTAAATCAAAGCTGAAAGTCAATACTTTAATTAGAAGTTGATAACTTTAGTCAAAATCAAATACAGTGGTGTAGAGGGGAAAAATTAGGAGTTTACTGTCAGTGTCCAAATGCATCTTGCTGTATAAATGAAATATCCCAAAAGTAAAGAGACAACTATCCCAGACTAATCAAATGCAGGAAATAAGTTACAGAGTAAAACAGAATAAATGTACAGTCAGAGTAGAATCTCATGGCAGCCAACAGCTGGTACACAGTACCCATTCTTGCTTATCCAGTCAGACTCGGTCAAATATAGGTGATGCTGCTGACGAGTAATCATACGCTACTCATTGTCCCATCCCAAGCTAGCGTATCGGAGCTCTCTTACCTCTCTGCCACACCAGAGCAGCTATAAGCGGCCGTAACACGAAACTCTCGCTTGGACGTATGACAGAGTCTGCATATCAACACCAAGCCTGAGCTACAAGATCTCTACAGGCCTTGGGATTCCTCCTTTGTCACACACCACTGGAGCTGAATCCTAACTTCCTGGTGTCTTTATTATGCCATGCTGACCCTAAAACATCAGCAGCGAGTCTATTAATTGATTTATTGATTACTGATTAATTGATTGATTTCTACAAGATGAAGCAACTTACTGGGTGCAAATCAGATTGTCCAAATATCACAATTCTGTCTTGAGTTTGACTTTAAACTCTAGTTTATTGCTTTATTGGCAGAAGAAGAATTGAGCTGACAAGTCTGCAGTGTCAGATTTTCACAAACTTTGTTACAGCTAAATAATCTAGACAGCAGGCCCACTACGTGCAGCATTCATTTCTCCCTCTGCTTTGGTTTGTTTTTTATTCATTTCAATAGCATGCTTGATACTCTGGTATGCAAGCTAATTGCACACAAAAATGTTTATCACATTGTTGTGTGGTTGCTGCTTCTGACAGTAAGTCTTATAAGAACCCATGGTTGAAACTTTGATGACATCTCCCTGGTCAAACATCTCGCTGTACAACTGCAAAAATAAAACCACAGACAGACCATTTTGATGCTGTGTCCAAATAGAATAGAACATATATGTCTAACAACTGTCTAATCTGTTGAATGGTAAACGTAAGGCATCAGACTGTTTCTATTGCCCCTCTGGCCCATTGTCACGATTATCAACCCAAACTTTTTTCTTGTGTGATGAGCACACAACCCTGATATCATCAGTTTGAGTCTTCACAAAGGTATTTTTTCCTCCTCATTGCCTCATTTTTTTCTAATCAATAAAGACATACCAGAAATGGTAGAAAACATTTCTTGAAACAAACATTCTCTTGCTAGAAAGTTTAAAAATGACGTCCAGCCAATGTTGAAGAAGTACTTTGAGCCGTCATCGCGGTAACATCTGCCACGTCAGTTCAGCTTTCATTTGGGAACTTATTTGACCGTCAACAAAAAAACGTCAGCTGATGGTTATTCAACATTAAAATGTTTGTTGGGAGCACTACCACCACATCATATAAAGTAGCAAAGCTTTGTTCAAGCTAAAACAAGCAAAATGCTCCAGAAGGCACACAGATTATATTTTTTGCTGTATATCAGTATATTATATTACGAATATTATTTCTTGCACATTAACACTCATTGATTTAAGTGTAAAACTGTGATTATAGTGGCCTTGGTGTCATACTTAATAAGCTGAAACAGTGTGGAAGGACGTAGAGATCTACACTCCGTGGTTGCTGTCTTGGTCGCAAAGAAAAGGTAAAGTCATCAAAGACTTTTCAGCCATCAGAAGGAGGATCCGTTAGCAAGGTAATGCTAGCTAGCAGCAGTTAACACCATCATATTTTTTACAGGCAGTGAAGTCACATTTGTGGGGATGTTTGGTGGTTACGTTTTCTACAAATGTTATCTTCATTTATTATCACCTTCATAGAAGAAATTAACATGAGTGCTGAGAATCTCAATAGTTTGCAAATGTTCTAGCTAGCATGACAATAGTGATAAACAATTCAAAAGATTTCAACTGAGTACACCACATGTCGCTGTACCCTATTGAAATTCAGAGAAATGAGTAATAAGTCTGAATTCTACAATGTTAAACAATCTGAATTTAGACACGGAGCAACTATCTCAACCTCCCAACTTTGACCGTATTGTAGTTTGGTGGAGCTAGCAGCTGTGAAACTGGTTTCCTGCTCTATATTCTATTCCTCATAAAAACAAATCAAGCTAGCTAAAATGTTTATCTGTGTGGTTGTTAATGAAAGATTAAATTTTAACAGGAATTTAATAAGTGATGGGTTTTGGTAGGGAAAGATGTAATAATTATTATAAAAATAACCTTAAAGTAAACAATGATTTATACAGGATTTGGTATTAGAGTCCTGATCAAAGATTAAGAATACACCGACATATATTATATGACTAACTCCGCTCTCTGTCTTCTTGATCAGTGACCTGTTACAGCCAATAAATATGTCATTTATTAAAGTTAAATTCATTGTGGCACAACACTTCCACAGCACCCCTCGCCTATGTGCTTAAACCAGCAAACTGAGAAATTTCTAATCATTGTCTCACATCAACCAATGGCCAAACAAGCTGTGAATCCAGCTGCTCGGTTTACCCACCACTATATGTCGGTTCCTGCTGGGAGAAGATCAAAAAGGGGTCTGTACTTTTACTTACGCATTTTGCTCTGGCTCCTTGTCATTTGGGGACTTTTGCTGGGGCTGAAGAACGTTATTTACCAGCTCAGTGATCCCACTAAAGGGAAACCACCTGTTCAAATAAGCAAAGTGTGACTGGAACATCGCAATGAGTCATCATGTGAGAAAACAATCTGTTCAGAAAGGGGGCTTTTAGGAAGCAGGCTGGTTCTTAAGTAGTGGGAAAATAGCAGGGACATTCACTATAACCAGAGCAGAGAGAGGAGGAGGCCGGGACACGGGCAGAGCAGCGATTAGTGGAACACTGACAACCAGACACAGTGTCAGAAATACAGAGAGAAAGATAGAGAAGGAAAGATGATTCAGACAGACCTATATTTGAGGGAAGGACAGAAAAGCAGGAAAGCTCTGCAGCAAATGGAAATGAGAGCTGCAGTAAATGTCACTTATAGCAGCTTTTTGGTGCAGTGGGGGTCAGGTTGTCAGACTGGTTAGCCCTGCAGGTAGATCTAATCACAATGCAACTATAGTACAGAATAGCAGGACAGGCAGCTCTACTCCACACTAGCAGTTGAACTACTAGACTACCCAGCCAACCAGAGTGCAGATGATACACTGAATGAAGATGAACAGCCAGTTAGATATCAGGATACAAGGGAAAAATTCTGGGGACCTAGCTGCAAAAAAGCTGGAAGAAAGGAGAAGCCGATGTCATTGATGTCATGGAAGTCAGCTGTTTAGTGCACAGCACAAAATTCAACGACCTGATTCACTCATTGAGAAATTATTCATTAAAACGGGCCACTCTTTTCCAAGACATTAATGACTTTTTGTTATTAAACTCCCAGACGAAGAGGAGAAAGCCACATGAAGCACGCAGCATCGACTGACAGGAAGAAGTGTCAAAGCCTAGAGCACACTGGGTAATGCAGTTTACTTACTGTGCCGGCTGAGGCTTTGGTTCTTCTTTGATCCTAAAACATAAAAAAAATAAAAAAGTGTGCGCAGCTCAGTGCATATCAAACAGAAAGAGATGAGGAAAACAATAAAAGATGGGGAAAAAATTAAACAATGAGGATGTCATTAAAGATGGGTGTGACATAAATAATTATCCCGCTCTAACAAGAACAATATTTAAAAAATATATTACAGATGATGATTTCATGAAAACAACAATTTAGCTGTGAAAATGGTAATAAAGTAAACAAGAAAACTCACAGGAAGATTTTAAAAATGACGTAATGTAAATAAGTGACGCAGATAACACTTAAATTAAAAATGACCGCTTCATGTGAGTAACACCCTCTTTCATACTGAATCTTCTGCCGTGGACAAACATTCAATTTGATGCTGTGGCTATCTCAAATCCAAATCTGCCTGCCTATTGCACAAAGAGCTTCACTATGGTGGATCTATAAGTGATAAGACCCCCACCATCATCAACAGCATCAGCTCATCAATTTCCAGAAACACTGGAAAACATCAACAAACACAAGCTAAAAGTAACCACCAGGGAGAGCGGTCCAGCTGTGTGACACTTGAGCACTGCCTTCAATTACTTGCTGACCAGCACTGTGAGGCAAGGTTGGAAGTAGTAACTAATTCTGTGTAAACATTAGCTACACCAAGTCATCAGTGAGGTTTAACCTACACTGAAAGTTCACAAGGTGTATTTTGTGGTCTGAAAATCTATAGCTCTACAAGTTTCAATGGGGAAAAATAACTCATATGGTGTCACAGTATGAGCATTGATATTATTAGAACCTGACCGACATACTGGTGGGGCCAATGCATTGGCTGATATTACCTATTTACTAGGGGTGCAACGATATTCCTATCGATATTGAACCGTTCGATACAGTGCTTTCGGTTCGGTACGCATATGTATGAACAATACAAAATTTTTAATTTATTTTATCAACTTTCCTTCTGACGATGCTGTCTGTGTTGAGCGCTCAGTGGATCTGCGCTCGACAGTGCAGCCTAGGCGGAGTAGTCAAACGCAGATTCATTGAGCGCAGGGCAAGCTAGCCAGACAGAAGTTAAGCTCTCCTTGCAACATGGCAAATTGAACCTCCCCCACCCTCATTCAGATGTGGCGTTTGGAACTATTTTGGTTTTCATGTGACCGTATGACCCTGAAGGTAAGCGCGTCATGGACAAAAGTAAAACAGTATGTCGGATGTGCCACGCAATGCTCAATTACATTGGTGGGAACTAGTGCGTTAGCGCAGTTAGCTCGTTAACGTGTTGGCCGTCCAGCCCCACGCACGGGGCGATCCGCGGTAGCTCGTTAACAGAGATTTGCCGCGTTGTGGCGTTAATGTCATTTTAACGAGATTAACGCTGACAGCACTAGTGGGAACACAACGAATATGACTGCACATTTACTCCGACATCATCCTAGTGCAAAGAGAAGTGGAAGCAGACAAAAACAACAAGCACGCATGCTACAAACTTTACCTGAGTCATTAGACAGCAGTTAGGACATGATTCTCCTTATGGGGACCTGATATGTTTAATATGCTGCTGAGAATATAGCCCAGAAGAAGCGTATAGTATAGCTTTTATTTTGGAAAGAGCCATTTCTCTGTAATAAACTCTCTTTTCCAAAGATGAGTGATTTCTCAATCAGATAGATTTATTTTTTTTATTACTTTGTTGTTTCAGCAAAATTAAATTTAAAAACTGTACTTTTGAGTTAAAATATATATTTATAATTTTAATAAATGACAAATTAAAAAGGCATGAACATTTTTTTTTGTATCGAAAAAATATCGAACCGTGACACCAAAGTATCGAACCGAACCGAACCGTGAATTTTGTGTATCGTTGCACCCCTACTATTTACAGATATATCTGTATGTACATGATTTTATGTAAAAAACACCTTCAACCACATTATGAGTGTTGATGTTGCAGCTCTCCTGATGCCAACATGTGTTTGGAATCCAACGAAAACATAACAACCAGCTGATTCGAGCAGAGCTAGGCAGAAGATTTAATCATCCATAATTGTAGTGACATTAAAAGAGAAAAATCGGCCAGTATGTCAGATTTTTAAATTGCCCAATATTGCTATCGGTATCGTTCTTAAAAATTCTGCTGTCCACATATTGAAATATCCTGAACTATTGAACCCTAAATTGCCCCTGATGCAGCCACTGAAGTGTGTGTCTGATAGAACTTTATACGTAGTAGTACATTAACCATGTAACACAGTTATTATGTTATTTTCTTATTTCCCAACTTCGGGATAAATAACATATAGCTTCGCAACAGTGAGTTACTTCCAGAAAGTTCTTCGCTGGAACTATAATATATAAAAGACATAGTCTCAGTGCAAAAAGTTAAAGCGTGTTCTCTGGATTTTCTAGAGTAATTGCAGATTTAACTGCTATGAGCACGCAGCAACAAAATTCAATTTACCTTGCACTGATGTAGTGGAAGAAATCCTCTTATAACTAAGAAAATAAAACCAAACCGTTGCAGAATGCTACGGGAGGGATTTGATTTGTTTTTGGTGTATTCAGCCTTGAAAATAAATTATAAAATGAAGCAGCTTATAATACATGTTTGTGTGGAGCTTTGAAGAAGTCAGCTAGGGGACAAACTGCTGCCATGTCAGCTGATAATTCTAATGAGGTATTTATCAGGGCTACAGCTTGCGTTGGTAGAACTGATACATAGAAATGATCATTTAAATAATTTACTATCAGAACAACTGTACATAAAGTGTTGATTAGGCCTGTTTAGCCGAAGCAACTGTCTAATGAGTCCATCACGGTGTAGGAACTCACTGCATTTAAGTATGTAGACAAGAAGAACTGCTGAAGTTCAAACTAAAGAAAGTCGAATTAAGTGACTTGGAATTGGCATTGCTGTTGGTGGCAGATGGGCAGAATTTCAGAATTTGATGATTTGGCCTGCATGGCCTGCATTTGTATAGCGCTTTACTCAGTCCCTAAGGACCCCAAAGCGCTTTACACTACATTCAGTCATTCACCCATTCACACACACATTCACACACTGGCATTTGCTGGGAAGCAGAAGCTTTTCTAGGGTTTACAAGGAATCAAATGCAGCATTCGACATGAAAATGCCTCACTGATGAGGGAGAACAATGGTCAGCGTGATTCAAACACAGATAGAAAGGCAGCTCTAACTTCAACGAGTATTACAACCAAGGCATGAACAACAGCATCTGGAAAACTTTGGGCACATCAAAATTATTGTAAAAACGCTGAATCATTTTGAAACTTTATTTGCTCGGTCTGCTATATATTCAATAACATATTCAGTAGTAGTATATAATACATCATGCTTTTGCAGGTGGTTACAGTTTAACCAGAGCGTCTTGTAAATAAGGATGGGTATGCGTAGTTTCTTGAACACGACAATAAGCATGGCCTCGACAATAACGATCTGAATCCAGCAGAGCAACTTTTGGAAGTGGTGCAAGTGGAGATCATGTAATGAAGGTGCTGCCCAAAAATCTGCCAGTATCAATATCATGCCAATCTATTCTGAAGGGGTGCAACTCAATACTAGCATCCATCAGGGCATTCATTTTCTTATCCAACAGGGTCATGGGGCCCATCCCAGCTGTCACGGGAAGAGAGGCGGGGTATGCCCTGAACATGTTGTTAGTTTACTATAAGACCGGTAACATTGAGACAAAGAACTGTTCACTCTTACATCCAAACCCACAGCCAATTTAGAATTGCCAATTAACCTAACGAGCATGTCAATCTATATGTTTAAACAATGCAGATTCAATATCAACTTATTTCCATTACTGAAATCAAAGCAGGAAGCCAGGACTTTTTTTGTCCTGGAGCATATAACATACATCCCCTCTAATGACCACAGGAGCTCAGAAACAGGACAAATATAGGAGTAACAGCTTGCATACGCAGCATCCCTTAACACGCATTCTCTTCAAATGACGCACATCTCATATAGTGATATCTCTAGAAGTTCAAAATACGTGCAACCAGGACAAAACACCAAATTTACACCGACACAGACACAAACAGCAAGCACCGTGTGACCGTCTTGTGTCTGTACACCATCTATCAGTGGCGCTGCAAGCTCAGCTGCTGTCGCCTGGTTTAGGAGCAAATGTCACTTAAAGCAAAACACAGACATACTGCAGCTGAGAATCACACACCAGACCTCCGCACACCTGATCGCCGCTTATTCTAGTGAGCTGCCGGCTTTATATAGCCGTGTGAAATGAAATGTGTTAATTGGATTTTGTCTGATTCTGACCATCACAGCAACAGTAGCTAATTTGTTGTGTGTGACTGGTCTGATTCCTACATGTAGTGCTGCGAATAATGATTAGTTTCATTACTGGTTCACCTATTTATTTATTTTTTTAAACTAATTGCTAATAAAATGACCAGGACCTAAGGCAATATACCCATATAACTATTTTTGTCCAAATCCCAAAAACATTTAGATTACATGCATTCAGTTTTTGTCTGCTTCATCCCATCATCCCAGCTGTCATAGGGCAAGAGGCAAGTTGCCCAGGTATTAGTCGCCAGTCCATTGCAGGGCTAGCACATAGACATGAGCATTCATGCTCTCACCTACGGCCAATTTAGATTCACCACTTAACCTAACATGCATGTCTTTGGACAGTGGCAGAAAGCCAGAATAACTGGGGAGAGCATGCAAGCCCTACACAGATGCTGGCTAGTGGATTCAAACCCAGGATCTTCTTGCTTTAAAGCAAGGCTGCCCACCTTCAAGTTTAATGTGTTAAATAACCTCTGAAACAGTCCCAACTAAAAATTGTAGCCGTACCCCTTACTTTACCCCTTATTAGTGGCAGCCCATAGAAGCCTAGTAATGACACATTAAGCCTGTTAAGCCAAATTTGAGAATACCCCATCATTTTAACATCCCATACTTCACATACAAACTCAAACTGCCAAAAAGATGCTGAGGCTAAAGCAGAGTCACACAGAGCATCAGAACGGAGCACTGAAGCCTCACAACAGTCTGGTTTAGTGAGAGGTAGAGCACAGCAAAAGTGAGAGATCTGTCCATCTGATCTGTGTCGGACGGGTGAGAGAACACACGAGAAAAGATATAGTCCTGTGTACCCATCAGTCTCGCTGCTCTGTTTTCCGATGAGCCAGTCCATATTTATCCTCTCGCTGTGTTCTCCCGATGACCTGCAGCGCCGTTCCTTATTGATCCCATCAGCACCGTCTCTGTGGTCGCATTACAAGCCTCATATTTATCTGATCGAGCCTGCTGCCTGCCTGCCTGCCTGGACAGCTGCTGGGCGCTGTGTGTGTGTGTGTGAGAGAGAGAGAGAGAGAGAGAGATAGCAAGGAGAGAGAGAGAGAGCGCGCATCCGACTATGCATTTATGCACACCGTATCAACATGTGTGCGTGTGTGTGTGTGTGTGTGAGTGAGTGCTCTGTGTATTATTTGACATGGGGCAGTGAAATGAGTGAGTGTAAAATGTCACAAGTGACGTATTCGGGATCCTGGCTGCTGCGGAGGCCTCCAGGCCAGATGCAGTCTCCTGTTTTCTGTCTGTTTAACCTGCTCTCTGCAATCACATGAGACCATCGCAAGACATAAAAGACAGATGAAAGACACAAATGGTACAGAGTTTAGAGCAAGTTTGTGCGGGAGTTTTAAAAAGTCACATCCTGCTGTTATCTTTACTCTTATTTGCTCCTGGATTTCAGTTTCCGCTTTTTCTCAGTGGCTTTGAGTCACAATGACTGATGCTGCACTGCTCTCTAGTGGACAGATGTGCGGCATAAGCTTCTAAGAGATAACTTCCTGGGATTTTATTAGAGCACAATCATCTTATTTTCATACCATGTGGACTTAACTGCTGCGCCAGAAAACAGCAACACATAGAACTAGCAGCCATCCAGGTGCTGGATCCCTGTCTAGTTACAAATTACTGAATGTGTATCCAGATTGGGGCATGGGGCAGTGCCCATCTTGCCTGATGCTCCCAGATCGTTAATCTTAAAATGCCAAAACCACTGACAGCGAGTGTGGATGTGACCAATGATGGACTCTAACAGAGTACATTTACTCTAGTGCTTTACTGAATTGCAGTCTGAATGTATATGAACTTTAAGATTTCTTGTTTTACTGCTTTCTGCTTCTACCTTTTTTTTTTTTTTTACTTTTTTACTTTTTCAGCATATTTTACCATTCTTTATTATTAAATAAAAAGCTGCCTGGCAGTATATAATACACACATTAATTTCTCAGTAATTCTGATTCAAAAATATAACACATATGACTCAGAAAGGGGCCATTGTGTCTTGTTTTGATGCTAAAACTTTTACTTAGGCAAAGCATTGAAATGCTTCTTTCAGAAAACACCTAAAACTTTTCAGGCTCTGCAGTGTCACTTTTCATCTATATTAAGCCACAGGGCTGCACAGCGCAGAAACTGTTTTCTGCACTCTGCACTTGGTCTCCTCCGTGCCACAACACTTTCAAAAATCTTGTAAACACCCTTCAATAAAAGCCAGACAATCAGCTGAAGGAGTTAGCTCTGAAACAATTACAGCCTGACCAGTGGAGTACTGATATTTTTGTGTTTATTTCGTGCTTCCAATGGTGTAGTGGTTAACAGATTTACTTGGCAAGCAAAAGGTTGCTTATTTAATTCCAGCTGGAACACAAATCTCCTTTATGTCTGGAAGGGCATCCGTGTGTCAAGGGAGCAGCTGAAAGTAGCTTTACTGACATTTGGTGAAATTATGACATATCAGATGATATTTGTTTCCCTTCAGATACAGGAAACATGGGATTTCTCCAACATTTTTTATGTGTAGCTCTTTATTTACTTGTTTACGCCCGATTTCACTCGATCAGTTTTTATGCTTGTGGCATCCCAAACGCGGAAGTTCAAAAATGCCCTCTTGTGGACAAAGTATGCACCATTCAAAAATATTACTAAAGATGATAACTACTACAGACCTACTGAAGCCAAACAAATAGATTCTCTTTGAATTTTATAAGTACGCTTGAAAGAAGTTTTCATTTCATTGTGTGAGATTTTTCTAATTCTTTACTGTCAGCTTAGTGTATAAGTGGCTGATGAGTTTGGACTTGTTGCTGTGAATTACTTTTATGTTTTAAAAAAGAGATCTATACAGGAAATGATGAACACACTTTTAACACCAGCCACAGCAAAAAGGATGCAAATTGGCACTTTATAAGAAGGATACTGTTGTAGAGAGAAAAAAAAGCTGCATCAGCTTCATTCTAAATCTGACTCATAGGGAGGTGAGATCCTTGAGAGATCTGGGTTGATGTATCTCTGATGTACCAGAGAGAGGAGTCTAACATGCATAACTAGACCTCGACTTAAACAGTGCAATCTTCAAACTGCTGCTCCTGTGTCGCAGCTGTGTTAAGACAAAATTACTGATACGACGGCTGCGCAACAAGCCCTGAATCAGCGCTGGACAATGCAGTAACAACTTGCACCACAGCAGGTTCACCAACAACTAATGTGCATGCAACAAAGAACAGAAACCAGGAAACAAGCAGGACATGAATGGCACACTATTTAACTAACCTTAATCGATATTTCCACACAGCCCAGTCTAAGTTGCCATGAGAAAGTATTTTTAAAAAACAAGACCAGTAGAAGCATAATGTACATTTAACTGATTCTAAATAAGCTGCAGCTCACAGCATATGTCGTGCAGTTTTAGAAGATAACTCTCAGTTGACTTTCTTTGAGTAGAAACTCAGTTACATATTGACAGAACAGCAGCAGAGCAGCAGGGTTATGATGAGGTGTACTGGGCAGTCTCCTCCTCAGGGACAGACTGACAGGGCCGGGATTACCTCGAGCAGAACACAACAAGCCTGCTCATCGCTAAATATCTATTGCAAATCGTGACAAAAGCACCTCTACTGTGCGTTTAGATCCACATGCATCAGCGCGTTCACTTGATTGGGATCCTTTGCACTCAGAACTAACTGACTGTGTGTCTGAGAAGATACTCTGCAATGAAATATTACAGATGTCCCCTTAAATGGTTTGAGAACAGAATATTGGCATCCCGCTGTGGGTGACAGATTTTAAGCAGAGGGTCATATAAGGCCTTGGCTACAACACTGGAGCAGAAAATCTGTGATAGAGGATCTCATGGCTAAGCAATGACCCCACAGGCCTTTTGAGTCTACTACAGACTGAGCGATAATTGGATCATAAGGGAGTAATCTGGCTCTGTGAGTAAATACAAACTACATATATCATTAACACATCCTGGTCAGTCAGTACTGCCAGGAGATGAGGTTAATGTCTGTCTGAAATCACTCACAGGCAACCAACCGTTAGAGAAAACTTTCATCGGAGACTGTGGCCCAGCAGAATTTTACTCTGGGCTTATTTACTGTATGATACAATTTGCCACGTGGTATATGCCAACAGTGTCTATTTAATAATAATCCCTTAAACTTGCCGGCAATTGAGACACAGTAGAGTTCATGTGGGGAGCAATAGATGGATTACATTTGTCAAAGTGCTCTGAGTGCTCTAATCTCTAATTAGTCTAATGATCATTTAGCTTTTTTAGACTTTTTGTTAACTCTTAAACAAAACGATAGGAGTTCATAAACAATATGGCTATCCCCACTACACTAAAAACCCTGAAAAACTACTGTGGCCAACTGCTTATCTGTAGTGGGTGTAGGCTGACAGTCCACTGTTTACCTCAGCTGTCAATATTCGGGTTGTCCATGTCTACTAATTTATTGAGTCAGTGACTCTCACTTCTGTCTGATGTCAGCGATACTGAGGTGAGTTGTTGAGGATATCCTGAATTTTTCTATAAGCCCTGCTGTTTTTGGCTCTCTTAGCCTCTATTAGCTGTTTTTAGCCGCTGTAAGCTGCTGTTATCTGGTGTTAGCGAAACATCTTTAAAGTAAATCTAACATTGTTGGACACAGACACTTAGAGAGTAAACTCTTATACAATGTGAGAATATTATCAAACTCTTCATCAGAGGGAAAGCGTGACTTTTAGGACACTTGCGGCCTAACATTAGCTGGTATAATATTAGCTTATAACCTGCTGTTGTTGCGTTTAGTCGGTCAGCTGTCCGAAGATGGGAGGGAAACATATCTAATCTGCTGACAACAAGTAATTGTGATAATACTGAGAATAAATAAGCATGTTTATCCACGTTGTAGAGCCCTGACTTCAGTTCAGGAGATGAGGCTTGAGGTGAGAATGAAGAGGATGAGGTGGATGTAAGGGAAGAGAGCACATTGGCGGAGGAGGCAGATGAAGAGGTGGAGGAGAAAGACATATTAAGAAAGACTAAATTATAAGGTGGACTACTTATATGGGCAGTCTCTCGCCACATACATAAAATGTGATTAGGTGAAATGGCGATGTCCATCTCCACTACTGTATTTAACATGGTGGGGCAACATAGCTGGCGCCGCTCCTTCAAACTCTTAATGCACTAAGTTTATGAGAATTCATGCATTTGCTGGAAGATATAATTACACACTAAACAATGTATATTTATGAGTATAACATTCTTTTCTCTGTTAAATCACCTTAAAACAATTACTGTAACTTTAAGACTGTTACTGTACTTTCCCCTCTGCTGTACATTACCAAATCTTAAACAAAGAGAGAGAGGGGGCTAAAAATAGCTGCTCATTTAAAGATGGGTGATTAGATCTTGAGACACGTTTTTTTTTTTTACATTCTACCTCTCCAGTAAATGCCAGGAGAAGGGCTACTTAACACTTTCTCTCCATCTCATAGAGGATTAGGGGCAGGGGATGAAGTGCTGATAACTTCCTCTGGCACGGGGCACTGGCAAGGCGCGATAGGCAGGGCAGGAGGAACGGCGAGAGGGCAAGCGCCTCGGTGTGGAAGGGGTTGGCCAGCTACCACAGCTGGGCCTTAGAAAGCAAAGATAGGACTGAATCCACGGGGCGCACTCATCAGAATAGGCAATTTAACAGTGCGCAAGCCAGACCTCCTGACCAAGAACTAATATTCAGATTGTCAAACAGGAGTTGGCAACAGCAGGTTTTTTTTCTGAGCAACGGGGAAGTGGCTAATCTGCTGCCAAATATAACTAAAATCCATCTGTTTCCTTAGATTACCTGCCAGGATTCAATTGAGCTGCTCCATATCTCTCTTCCTGAGAGATTTCCAAGTGGCAAAGAGTCAGCTAATCACCCAGCAGCCCACACATTCACAAGTATATTTCTATGCAAAAGCTTACAGGAAGCATATGTACAATATCCATATGTCATTTTAATACAGCAACTTCACCATACAGCGAATCATGTATAAACAGTACGAGAAGCATTTAGTCAGAGGCAGTGACACACCGTGTTTGTGTTTTTGTACACAGTATATGAGCGTATTTGCTTTAATAATGGGTGTGTGTACAACCACGTCTTTCACTGTATGTGTACGCTTAGCTGCGTCTCCTGTCAGCCCACTTTATTCATCCTGACAGAGATACATTTCATAATGGCTGTGATCAGCACTTTCTTGGCAGCTGACATTGTCCCTAGCTAACGTCACAACTCCTGTTATATGCGAGGCTCAACAGCTCCACTGGGAATGCTCTAGAACTTTAGCCTCAGCCCCACCGTGGCTGGGTCACCACCCCCCTGCGTTTTAACTCAGTCTCTAGACAAACACAGCTGAAGGCAGCTTCATGCCTTCCTTCGTCCCTTCCCACGTACCATAAACAGTGAAGCATCAAGAACACTTCTCAAGCACCAATGCCGTTTCTCCATCCCCCCGTATTATTTCCAGTCTCATAATCAGCAAAAACCTAGTTTCAGCCTTTTCTCCTCATGTCCATGATGAGGGTAGAGTGGTGATGATTATGATCACATTCTCTGACACATGCCACTATCCAAACCTTCCCCTCAACAAACCTCCCATCAGTCCCCATCTTTAAACAGATACAACAGCCTCTCGACAGTGTTGTTGTGGTCTGTACTGAAACTGCAGTCAGCTGTCTAATGTCTATAATAATAGCCCAGCCATGGCTAACAATAGAGAGGTAATAGATACCCCGCCTATTGTTGGCCAAGCCTGCTCTACTCCTTCCTGTCACAATTCATCACTATAGCACATCACTATTAGCTTGTTTAACTAAACTGCAAGCAGTGTACCCAGACAGACAAGCACTGAGCCTGCTGAGATCACCTTTCTGCACACAGGTTACACCCGTAGACGCCATATGAAGTCCCACACCATGGATCATGTTTTATATATTGCATACACTACACACAGTCTAAAAGACTAGCATGTTCATTCAAATGAACAGATGTCGCCACGACACTATGACTTGAATTAACTTGGACTTGGTGGCTGTCAACATCTGTCTGATGGTGCAGAATGAAGTGTTTGAGTCTAGCTGCTGTAAAAGCTCAAATCAAAAGGATTCCCTTGCATTAGCAGCCTCTGCACAGATTTAAAGCAACAACTATTCAAGCATCCGCCCCCTCGAGGATAAGGACCGGCCTCTGTACACCAACTACAAAAAAACAGCTCCCAGCCCCCCTCCTCATCACCTGATGCCTAGTGGCTTTAAATGCCTGCACTCCGTTTCTTGAGGTGTCGCTTCAGAGAGCTGCATTTAAATTTTGCAAAAGAAGGATTTCTTTGTGTTTGTGCAATGACCCTTCTCCCCTCGCCATCATCCACTGCTACACATCCAGGCCACGTCAGCATCATCATGGTGATGGTGGCAGTATCTCAGTGGGATGGGAGATATTAAGGGATTAGTGGGAGATCCTCCATCAGACTTCAGTGACGGAGCACGATCCCGGGATCACAACATCAGCTCCCTCTGCCCACCACCGTCCTGATCAGTGTCAGACGATGGGGATGAGAGACAGGCCTCGTCACTGTTTATGTTCAGTTTTGATAGTACACACCCAACAAACCAAGCAAGGCTGAATATGGCAGATACTGAATCTTTGGGATAATGTCTTTAAAGCCACCATTAGCTCTAGGCAGAGTGAGCGGTGGCCTATATGCTGTACAATGTATCCCACTGTAGGTTACATGGTAGTGCCTGTGTGCAGTGTTCAAATGGTGGGCTTATATAAGAGCTGCGGCTGTATTTGTGACATCACCATAAGCACTGCTCTTTATCCTCCTTTATTTATGTCAGTCGGCTACCTACAGCAGCATCTGCATCCACTGTACATGTAAAGCTGTGTAGCATTACATAATATCTAACCTGACTCATGATGGAAGAACAATAACCATAACAAAATATACTATATATTTAAAATAGAGAGCAAGCAGTTAGCAGAAATGTGTATTTCCATTTTTTGGAATGGATTCTAGGCACAGTATTAAAGGACCTTAGATCCATAAGGTTTTTTGGTTGGGTTTTTTTGTTTTTTGTGCCACACAAAGGCGTATTTGAAGGACCGGCTCTGCTGCACGCATGTGGTTGAGTCACCAGTTTGCACCTGCTTTGACTAGCTGAGTCTTGAATGAGCATAACGTGGAGAGACACACAATCACGTTGGAGAAAGAGAGATTAGACCGGCCTGTGTAAACTACCGCTACTAAATACATTAGCTCACACACCAAGCATCTCGGGGGTTGGATATTAGCAATTTAACTGTGTGCTTTTTTTTCCCCATTTCAACATTAACTTGAGTTGATAGTGATTAAAAACAAATGAAAAAAAAACAAGAAAAAAGTAGCCAAATCTAGAAATTTAAGTCTGTACCCGCTACTTTTTTTCTGTTCAGGTTCATTTTAACATCCAGGACAAAAACAGTCTGTGTCTTTTTTGTATTTCTTCATAAAAATCAAGCATATTTTGCCTGTGCATTTAACAAAAAAGGGCCTTATTTACCCTGTACTGTGAGCTTACATGTTCAACTTGATCTAAAACACTTCGACAAGTGTTTTGGATTAAGTTTTAGCTTCCTTAGCAACATTCACTGAAGCTAATGTTATTGTATAACTGAATGTTAGTTAAGCTTTGTGACTGAGTTAGCTATTTAGCACAGAGGTTTTCGTGTGGACCTTTCTGTATGCCACAACTCACCATGGTGAGATTATAGTCTGCCACTGAGAAAGTAACTAAATGAACGGAGGGAAGGAAAAGGGCTTTGTGGTATCTACTCTAGGGTGACCGTATTTTGATTTCCAAAAAAGAGGACACTTGGCTCAGTCATGAAAAACTTGCTTAAAGAAACATATTTAACATATTTAAACGATACCTCCTCTGTGCGGTTAATGAATTGTGAAATAAAATATGCCATATAGGCTTTTACAAGTCAACAAGTGCAAAAAAATAACTTGAAAGCTTCTGGAATTAAATAATGGTACAGAAATAATGCCTCATCTGCATAAGAAAAATCACCAGTACTGGATCGGTACGAGGGAAGTTTCTTTTGCAGTTCGTCTGAAAAGATGGACTTGCGCTTTGGGATCTTTTAAACATCATTAGGCGCGTTGCTGCGCACTGTCTGTCCCGTCTGCGAGTGCAGAACAAGCGCTCACAAAGCAGCAGTTCGGGGATGACTTCAAACACATGGGTCCTCTGTCGAAATATAGTAAAACCCGGACATTTTTATCAATCACGAAAATCCCCCCGGACGCCCCGGACAGAACGTGAAAAGAGGACATGTCCGGGGAAAAGAGGACGGTTGGTCACCCTAATCTACTCTGCTTCAACCAACACGACCTGGCTACAGGAGAAAAGGATTCATATATTTTTAGAGCAAAATCATCATTAAAACATTGTTCAAGATTTCAGGAAATACTTTTATTTCCTTACTTGTCAAGAGTTGCTTGAGGAACATTGATACCATATTGCTTAGTATGACGCTAAGTCAGGCTAACAGTTAGCTTGACTTTGCATAGCAAGTGGAAGCAGACATGAATAAAACTAGCTTACTTTTAACTGCTTAGTTTTAAAAACTATATCAAACGACCCGTAAGCCCACTTAGGTATATGTAAAATTTCAGTTTTTCTAGTTTAGTTTTTCTAGTATAATTTTACTCCTTCCTGAAGTTGTTGTTATTTCTTATGAATTAGAACAATTGAATGAGTATTTAGTCTCTGAAGAGTACCCTAACCAAAATCATGTTACTCCAGCATTGTATACCCAGAGATGATGGGTAACCTTCATTTAGCTTTCATCAGAGCATGAAACTGATTAAGGCTGTAAGGCTGAAATGTTAGCATTTTTGTTGGTGTATTTGAGATTTTTCAGCTATCAAAGCAAATAAGTATGTTTTTGAATCTGAGAGGACTATGACAGAACTATCTGTGAGGATCAAGACTTTTGATGAAAATAAGTCACTTTGGTTTTATTAGATGGGTGTCAGATCTGTTAATGACACTTATTTGTCAAGAACGAAGATGAATTAATCAATTCCTCAGTTAATTAACATGATTCTTCGTTAGAAGCTCCCTTGTCTTTATGGTTGTTGGAGATGGTTCTGTTTCTTTGCTGTCTGGGTTTCTTGGATGCCTGGCTGCATGCCGGTCACTGCGGAAAGCTGAGTGTCCCCACTATTAATAGTCCAACTAACAGCATGAAGGTTCTCACTCTTTGAACGCAGTCAGCTGGAGATGACCTGGTGCCACGTTCCACCTTTAGTAACTGGCCATTCAGCGGCTTCACTTTCCCATGCAGGTGTCACTGTCTCTCCTGCTTTCAGTTTGTCTCCTGCCTGCTTGTTCACAAAGCATCTACATAGATGTTAGCAGTACAAACATTGAACTATATTTAACAGCTGTAAGTGCTCAATTCCTGTGCCACAGCCTTAGATTCATATTTTGAGAAATCAGTAGCAAAGATTGTTGTTATGATAAATTCATCTCAAGCG
The DNA here is from genome assembly GCF_051167445.1 of Perissodus microlepis. Lineage (NCBI taxonomy): Eukaryota > Metazoa > Chordata > Actinopteri > Cichliformes > Cichlidae > Perissodus > Perissodus microlepis. The sequence goes on along the minus strand of NC_140471.1, from coordinate 16,803,116 downwards.
TGTCATCACTTTACCCTTAGAGATACATTTAACATTGACGCTACCAGCTATTCTATAGCAGGCACATATGTTCTTCAGATATGCTAGGCTTCCCTCAGAGGATCAAATGCTGTATATCTTCTTCCAAAACGGACTTTATAATGGTGGATGGGGACGGGGGATGGGCAATAAAAGTGATAAAGTGTCGGCTTCGCAGTGCCTTTCCCTTTCATGATTCTGCTCTCTTTGTTCTTATTTGGCCGATGTTCCTTTTTTGCATTCATTATTTATCTCTTTTTCTCCGTTTTCTTTGTTTTACCGCACTACTATTCATTTATAGCTGCATTTCTGTTTCATTGTGTTGCTCTCATTCAGGCTAGTCTTGCACAGCATGCTGGGAAGCTTACATAACAAAAGGCCAGATGTTCTAGTAGTGAAGCTGTAGCTGGGTTCTGTTCTGGCTCAGTCCAGGATCTCTAGGATCGCTTTCAAGTACTTTCTAACAGACAAAATGACACACTGACTCACAGTCACATAAAAATTGCAATACAAACAGTGCTATGTCTATCTGGCCACCTAACTTCTTGTGATCGGACCCATAGAAATGAAATTTTTAAACACAGTTAATTAAATAAGACATGAAAGTTGCTTGAGGCTTTGCTTAACTATTATTTAACATATAATATTATAATAAGTACAGAAGAATCATCATTTGCTGGGGTAGCAACAATTTAATATGCATTGCTTGTACTAGTTCCAACAACCTATTAAAACATTTTCCTGTAGTCGTGTTTCACCAAGGGCATTTTAGATTGCACAGCCAGGGGCAGGAAAATCCCTTCAAACTTTGCTTGAGGGATAAGATCCCAGAAAGTATAAAACCAATGCTGACAAATGCAGATGTTATTTTGAACAAAGCCTTAAGAGACAATGGAGCCCAGTGCTGTGCTGTGCCACACAGGAGAATAGCAGGCTATGGGAGATGGCAGGCTGATTGCTCTGTCAATGAAGACTGAGGCTGTCATATCAGCAACGGGACCTGATAGCATCACAGACGTCAATGTCTCTCCTCTCATTTTCTCTGTGATGTTCTCTTCTCCCTTTCCCCTCTCACCCCCCCTAGTCCCTGCTCACTTCCTTTCCTCCCCTGCCCTTTCTTCTGCTTTCCTAACACATTCTAGCCTATCCACGTGTGTGCTCTCTCTTCTTTTACAAACCCTGTTATTGACTCAACAGAGCATTGTCAAAAAAGCTCTTAAACATTACATCCCTGTGAACACGACTACAATGAACACTGGTAATCCCACCAGCAGATCTACATTACAGACCAAAAAATATTATGAGCCATTACACACTATTACATCAGGTGACATGTTTGTTTATCTGTAGTTAATCCTGCAGACATGCTCCCAGTGCTATAAATAACTGGCAAATGTATTTTAATCCTGAACTGAAAATAGCTACACGTGAATGTTTTATTTTTGTTTTAGCAACATTTGATTGCCCAGATGTTCTGCTCTTATTTGTATTGTGGGAAAAAAAAGGTTAAAACATACTTTATGGCTAAAAGCATGCATTACAACAGCAGCTGCTTAGCTAAGGGTGGATGGGCTCTGCTTTAGAGACAGGGTGAGAAGCTCAGTCATTCTAGAGCCGCTGCTCATTCCACTTTGAAAAGAGCCAATTGAGGTGGCTCTGGGACAGACCCAGGATTTGCTGGTGAGATTATATCTCGACTGCCTCAGGAACAAATCGGTGTGGCCAGGGTGAGGGAAGTCTGGGCTTCTCTGCTTAGACTGGGGCCCTTGCAACCCGTACCCAGGTAAGTGGTGGAGAACGTTCACAAACTGCCTTCATGGCTTCGGACTACATTGCTAAATGCTATATTTTATACAGTGTGGCAATGGAACTGAATTCCAAGATAGATTAGAGAGATTAGATTAGATGAAACTTTATTAATCCCTCGGGTGGGTTCCTCCGGCAAATTCAGTTTCCAGTCGCACAGCACCGACAGACGTTGCATGTTACAGATGCAATAAAGGGGAATGAGAGCAAGGATATAAACATAAATATACCATATATACACATATACATATATATAAATACAGAATATATAATATGGATAAATAGGAATACCAGTGGATTGCACATTTGAGTGAGTCTATTGCACAGTAATTATTGCACAGTCGAATATAAGAAAAAATATTGTGAATATTGCACAGTAGAAAAAAAGCACTACAGCTCAGCTTTGTCCCCCTGTTTCCCCTCCCTCTCTCCTCCAACGAGGAGTTAAACAGTTTGATGGCGTGTGAGACAAAGGAGTTTTTAAGTCTGTTGGTTCTTGACTTTGGGAGAAGCAACCTGTTGCTGAATAGGCTCCTCTGATTGTTTACGACCATGTGCAGAGGATGCCCAGCATAATGTCCATAATGTCCAGCAGTTTCTTTAGTGTCCTTTTCTCTGCCACTGTCACCAGTGTCCAGCTTCATGCCGACCACAGAGCCAGCCTTCCTGATTAGTTTTTCCAGCATGGATGAGTCCCTCTTTGCTGTGCTGCTCCCCCAGCACACCACAGCATAGAACAGTACTCCTGCAACCACCGACTGGTAAAACATCCTCAGGATGAAGAGGTGTGGCCCCGTACGCTTGTCCATATAGTATAATATGTACTGAATGTGAAGGATGTGGCTTATATTTACAGAGAACTGTAAATCAGCTCACTTTCTCGGTTTTGTGGCATTCAGTCTAAGGGCTTCCATGAATTATGCTGGTCGCAGAGATATTTATCCACATGTTGGCAAATTTAATAAGGAATTTAGCAGCTAAAAACATGATATGTTTATCTATACTTCATGTAAACCGAAACTGAGCTAACAACAATAAACTAAGCTTAGAAGTAGTCTGAGGCATTTTCTTTATAATAATACAATAATTTTTACAATAATACAATGCCTGTATTGGATGCCACATTTTGGCATACAAGCCTTTGTTAGGGTTAGAGAGACTTCATGGAAACAGTGGCTCTTTTGTCGTTGTGTTCCACCAACAGGAATCTTCCATTTGTGCTGTCCAACAGCAGTGGAATATTCCAGTCTTACCCAAGACAGAAGAATGGAACATTCCACGCATTGGATTTTTTTTTAGGTGTAATATCACCATCCCATGTGACTTAAGGTATTTGAAATCATATAAAATAGAGCGCCTTGGAGGTCTTTGAGTTTAATTCTTATATACATATATTCAATCCCAAGAGTACCTCTGTCTAAAACCATTCAGATCCAGGAAGGACTCTTACTGAAAAACTCTTTTTGGATATTAAATATTTGGCATTTGGCTGAGTAAAACAATTCAGATGGAGCAAGAGTCATAATATATCAAAATATACAGTGGTGTGAAAAAGTGTTTTTGCCACGCTTCCTGATTTCCTATATTTGTCACATTTATCTTTGTCACACTTAAATGTTTTGGATCATCAAACAGATTTAAATAATAGACAAAGATAACACAAGTACATACACAATGCACTTTCTAGATGAAGGTGCTTATTATTAAGGGGGGAAAAATCAAAACCTACATGGACCTGTGTGGAAAAAAGTGATTGCCCATAAACCTAATAAGTAGTTGGGCCACCTTTGGCAGCAACAACTACAATCAAGCAATTGTGATCACTGGCAATGAGTCTTTTACAGCACTATGGAGGAAGTTTGTCTCACTCCTCTTTGTAGAATTGGTGTAACTCAGCCACATTGGAGGGTTTTTGAGCATACGCAGGCTTTCATTCCACATGCCTTGCGACAGCATCTCTTTCAGTTTCAGGTAACGACCACTCCAAAGTCTTCGTTTTGTTTTTCTTAAGCTATTCAGAGGTGGACTCGCTGGTGTGTTTTGGATCATTGCCCTGGTGCAAAACCCAGGTGCACTTCAGCTTGGGGTCACAAACAGATGGCTGGAGTCCCAAAGCCTTGGAAATGGCTTTGTAACCCTTTCCAAACTGATAGATGTCAGTGAGAAAAACGACTTGCTTGGGTTTTGATAGTTTTGGGTTTTGATATTTTACATATGTTCAGAAAATCAACCCTTATCTTGTAAACTAATGCTAATACTAAGTGCATTCAAATGGTAAACAAGCTGGGAATGAGATTGGTCTAACCAACTAAAATGACTCCACATGTCATGTTTAAAGGTATATTTCTTAGATCCTGGGAGCATATTCAAAATGAAAGCTGGTACTGGGCCGTTTGAAGAGGACGAAAACAAACAAACAAAAAAACCCAAAGCATTTACAGACATCAGTGGCTGATATTGTGTCAGAGCTAATATGCATCAGTGAAATGTTCATTAACATAGTGATAATTTTTTTAATATAAGGAAGATATGTGGCTTTACACCCACTTGTAGTGGCTTACAAGCTACTTGTAAACATATTGTTTTAAAGTGTATTATATACAGTAAATCATGTCACATTAGATCAAACTGAGCCAAACTACTTAAAATATACCAACTGTCCATACCCAAAACACACAGATACTTTAATTAGCATGATGATGTATTCATTTGGCGTGTGCTCTGCTTTGCAGAGTCAAGACATCTTCTCTTCCACTTTCTCTCTCTATTTTTTCCCTTGGGGAAAAGCGATGGGGGATGGGAGACTCATGACAGAATCTGCTCTCTGCATGGGAAGGCGAGTAAGCATGGGTGAGTGAGCTAAGGGGGACTAGAGAGACAGAGAGAGAGAGAGAAACAGAGAGGGAGTGTACTGTAAACTGTCCAGTGGGAAGCTTATCAGCATTGCCTCATCTTATTTCACAACAATATGACTCTTTTTCTTTTTTTTAATTTGTCAAATTGAAATTTGCTTTATTGGAATTCATTAATTTACCATCAACATTACATAGAAACAGTCAGATTTACAGTTTACATCACTGGCTTTTTCTCATCCTATAATATGATAGCTGTCATTTTCTCCCCTCGTATATTTTTGTAAGATGCTGTTCTACATTTAAATTTTATTTCGCAGACATTACAAGCTTTAATATTTTTCTTGAATTCAGATCACTACTGCTGCCAACATAATCTAACAAGTGGTATTATTTGTTCAATGAAAAAGTATTAAGTTGTAGAGTAGAACAAGAATTTTAGAGGCTTAGACCTCTGTATGATGTGTGTGAGTACAGTACTCCACAACTGCTGCAGCCTCAGGAGGCCTGAGATCCTATAGCCTCCAGGGACACGGGGCCTCTGAGTAACTCTGACCCTAGCTGGTATGTTGAGCTCTCTGGCACAATCAGATAAATGACCAGGATCCAGGGCTGGGGTAGGGGGCGGAAGTTTTTGAGTGTACATGTATGTCGGGGGTAGGGGAGGTAAGAGCAAGGGAAGAGTTAACGGAAAATGGGACGTGATCAATCAAAGCTAATTTTAGGCCAATGCGCTTCATGTGGAACACCAGCCATCATAGCTGTTGACAGGCATGCTAACCAGAAGTGTAATCTGTGTTTTTAGGCGACTCGTCGTAGAGAGAAGTGAAAAGGAACTGATGAACAGTTTACCCATCACGGAGGGCTGTAGTCAGCCTGTGAAAGTAATGTGTGTAATGTGCTCTTTGTCTCTGGAGAGAGTTTTCCAGCGTCTGTGATGATGTCATTAGGAGTACCCTGCTTGGGTTTTAGAAATGGAAAATCAACATTACAAACTGGGGGCTTGAAATCAGTGACCTTTTATTGTATATGGTGGGTTTATGGCAGAAGGATACAATCAAGCTGCATTCGGGGAACTGTAGGAGACAGTTGTTTCAGATCTTAACCCACATTAGAGGCTAACAGTTAGGATACCCCTGCATTTTTGGATATCCTTTTCTTACAATACTAGTCTTGCGAGTTAATGAAAGTGCAATATTACAATGGTGGCTTATTTTGTTTTTTTATTTCACAGCAAATTCACTGACATTGTTTTCACATATGATTTTCTTTCTGCTTGGAATTGTTGCATTCCATGTTTACATAAAAACACTAAAAGCTTTAGTGATTATATTTATGCTATGATACATGATGCTTAAATTTCTAGTGTGGGGGTCTTTTTTAGATAAAATGAAAATTAAAAAAATAACCTTAATATAGAAAAAAAGGTATTCCCAAATACAGAAAATAGGTCATACTTTGTTGTGTGCGATTAAATTCAGGGGGGAGCCCAAATAGATGGCAGAGCAGCAGACACCTCACAGCCCCGGAATAGCTGCATCTCAGTGGGAGTCCCTCCTTCAAGGCAGACAGTATAATTAGCACTGTCAAAGGCGATCCCTGAACAAATGGCACAGTACCCCCTGATCCACGGGGTGAACACTGTCGCAAAGAAGAGGACAAAGTGGCATATTTACTGGGATGCTACTTATGTGGTGTTTAAAGTGAAAAGACAATTTAATAGGACAGTGCTTGCTGATGTCACTGATAGGTAGGTGGGGTGAGACTTGTGCCACTGAAGTTATTCAAACAGTTATTCTTCCCACACTCTAGCATGCAGACCTAGAGGACTAGAAAAGAGGGAGAAAGAAGAAGTGGAGCTACAGGCATTCTGTGGGTAACCCATTATAGGCAGCTGATACCTTGCTGTAAGAAACAGAGTGTCTACATGAGTGGGGGTCCCATAGCCATCATTACTGTACTGCTCAGGGGGTCACTGAACCATGGAAAGCTAGGATAGTTGATAGCTCCAGAGGATTCTCCATAATGGAACAAATGGCCCTGGAGATATGCTTAATTGTCTTTTATAGGTAGACATGTTAGAATTATGCACTGAAATATGATTTAAAGGCTACAACTTTGATGAGCCTCTGGGGAAAGAAAATAAGCTACAGATACGTATGCCGCTGCCTTATACACTTTTCACTGGGGCAGCACATTTTCAGCACACGCACACACCGTGGCACCTCCAGTGAGATGACAGCAAGTTGGCAGGCCCTGCAGCTGGAGGCTTCTCTCTCTTTCTCTCTTCTATCCATCCCTCCATCCTCGCAGGATTCCCTCTGTTATATTACACACTTCAATGTTCAAGCTGCCACTTTCCAGAAAAGCTATCAGAGCTGCTGTGGGATCGGACCAGGATTGCGACAGCAGAAATGCGTGAGCCACACAAGCAGGGCTAGATGTTGTTGCGGTGTGGAGGTGTTTGTTTCCAACACTGCTGGAAATGCTACGAACCATCCAATGACAAGTTAATCCGCTGCGGTTGTACCTACGCCAGGGCTGAGCATATTAATGCTACTCCGGGATATGTTCTGCTTGTGTGATTCATAGGTAAAGAAAGTGGGGATCTACTGTTTTGATGAATCATGATGAGTCACCACATATGTATAGAGAGGCATTCTAAAACTGAGCCAATATCCTGTTGCACAAAAGAAAACTTTACTATCAGGCCACAGAGGAGTCAGACGGTCAAATCAGAGTCTCAATAGATAGCAAAACAGTGCCAGCCACCCTTCAGTGTAAAATCCACCTCTTTTGCCACATGTAATTCAGTACATGATGTAAACCCCCCCCCCCCCCACCTGCACACAAACACACACACACACACACACACAGTAACCAAGGCATGAAAGGGGAAAACCGAAAAGAAAACACAGAGTGCTTCTTATGCAAAGCAACTCAAACAAAGGCCTCTTTGACCTCCCAACATCTGGTGTCCATTCAGCCTGTGTGGCGTGCATCAAGTTACCCAACATTATGGTGAGACAGCCAGTCACGCCTGTCGCAAAGAACAGCCTCTTCTGCCCATGCTCAGTCATGACAAGGCTTTGACATCACTGTCAGACTAAGAGTGACTAAAGCTGACAATCTCCCTTTACCTCCGGAGAAAGAGAAATAGGAAAAACATGCCGCTGTTGGGGAGTAAGGGAGGATGAGGGGAGACAGTGAAAGGGGAGGAAAGGCGGAAAAAGCCTGGATGAATCACCCAGCACGCACCGCAGCGGCTGAGGTAGCCGTGTCTTGGAGTACATGAGTCATGTTCATCATGCAGCAGCACTGGGCAGGGATTGCACAACTTTCTCTCCATTAGGAATGTTGCAAATATTTACCCTTTGATGGGAAAAAACAATAGCTCTAATCCTTCTAAAGAGCTCCCAGTGATAGTGCCACACATCCCTCACACTGAAGTCACTGGCACCTGCTGAGAGGATGGTTGGAACACCAGTCAGCCTGCTGCAGCTCTCAGGCACACACACCCACCCCCATCATCCCAAAACAAAACAAAAAACCATTTGACACCTAAACTGCAATCGGATATTTATGCTGCATTCTAATACAATAGTAAAAACCAGGCAGCACTAAAAGTGTGTGCAGCTTTTCATTGAAGAAAAAGATAAACCCCAAGAAAATCAACAGGATGGAAACATTTAAGGCCCACATTTATAACCCTCTCTCTTAAAAATCCCAACGGGTTCAAAGCCATTTTTTTAATTAACAGTCCATCAGCAGAGTGTGTTTCTTTATAACAGGTCAAGACGAGTGGGGGTAATATCCCACCATAAACGAGATTTATGGCTCAGGCGGTGATAGTTTTAGAGCCATGATGGCGGAAATACTCCGGTCCACCTTAAAAAAAAAAAAAAAAAAAAAAGCTAAAACCCTACAGTGGACAGCGCCGTGGTGCTGAAACAGCTCCGAGCGACATCTGTACACAAGAGGAGCGGGAGGGGGGTACTTTAACGTTGAAATCACACACACACACACAAACACACACCAGCGTGCGCCATTGCCACAAAGGACACCTTAAATGATCTTTCCAGTGTCATATTGTGTAATCTCGATGACGTTCGTGGGGAAAGGTTAAGCTATTTGGCGTGCTTTTTACGTGAAAATGGCGGGCGCCGCTGCTAAAACCCAACCCATTACAGCTATAGCCACAGCCACAACAAAGTGGGAGGAAAGCGCCTGAAATTCATGTTGCACTACAGCACTGATGCCAAGCTGGTAGAATAATATAGGAAAGGCTCTAAAAGGGGGGGAGTCAAGAAGCGTCAGCCAGGCAAAGGGGACCTTGTAATAATCACTCCGGTAGCCTACTATCCGCTAGTGGTCGACAGCAAAAAGTTCTAGCTTGGAAGTCAAGAGTCAACACGGCCACCAGTATCTCAGAGATATGTACACACGCTGTGTCTAATGACAATCCACCAACACACAAGGTTTATTCACCAAACAGCACCGACACCGCCTGTTATCACCCTCTCTTTCTCTCCGCTTACTTTAGCATAGACTGCTCCTTCGCTTCCTCCTTCTTCTGTCGGTCCATGACGCCGAGGATGATCTTCCTCTCCTCCTCGGTGAGGTGGCTGAGGTCCGGCATCTCCGGCATGGCGCCGGCCGCTGAGGGAGTAGCAGCAGCAGGGCCAGGGCCGCCCCGGGGCCCGTGTGGAGCAGACATCTTTTACACACAGTGGCTAAAAAACGAGAAAGTCACCGTCAACCAGCAGCATCGTGGCCGCTATTATTTATTTATTTACCGTTCTTTTCTTAGTGTTAAAGCCGCTAAATGTTCGGTTTGGTTTGGTGTGGTTTGCAGAAGGCACCGCGGCTTACCGACAGCATGACATCTTGGTTAGCGGTATCATGAACATTATTATCATCCTCATTATTATTACTGTTATTATCATTATTATTATTACAGCGTGCTGTGCGAATAAGCGTCAAAATAGGAACTACAGGCTTCATCCCCAGCTAGTGCAATGCTCGCGGTGAACTTATCAAATACGCTGCAGCTGACCGAGCTGGGAATATTCAAGCCAATTTTACACGCCAGCATTTGAGAGCGAGTTAAAGATTAGAAAGAAGCAGATGCCCTTAAAAGAAACAAGAGTGCACAGGCTGTAGGCTACAACCTTCAGGTATTCCAACCACAAGCTTCCATCCATCCAGGAATTAAAAAAGTAGAAAAATAAACAGGCTTAGGAAGAAAAAAAAGAAAAAGAAAGACAGCTCTTGCCTTTTATTTTGCAGTCATGTTAAATCCTGTCTAACCCATCGCTGCCATCCCTTAGAGGGGTTTCACTCGCATGTTGGAATAAAAGATGCCCGGTCCGTCCTTATTTGTCTGCCTCTGGGGTCCTTAACCCTCCTCCGTCACTCTGCTTAGCTCGCCTTCCTCCAGGTTAGTAATTCTTGGAGATTTCTTTAATGCACAAAAATGGATGCAATGAGAGGGGGGGGGGGGGGTACTGTGTATGAGTGTGTGTATGAGTGTGTGTGTGAGAGCGAGAGAGAGAGAGAGAGAGAGAGAGGTGGAAGAAGAGGCGGAGCAATGGAAACACGTAGAAGAATAAAGCCGAGAGGACGCGCTGGATGTTCATTGACAGCAGGCTGACAGCGGCCGCTAAAACGCGGAGTGGAAGAGCGGCGCGCAGCTGGAGCACCGCTGGAAGCGGGATGAGCATCATCATGCATATTTCATAACCAGATCATGAGCGCCGTGAGAGTGTGGGTGGGGGTGTAAAGTGGGAAGGTGAATGGGGAAAATGACCTGCGACGATGATCGTAACCGCTGCAGGTGTGGCAGCGGCGGTTCTGCTTTCATGCACCATTTGCGGCACACGCCGGCTTTGATGCCAGATCACGTGAGAGATTCTGAGGGACACGCGCAAGAAAACAGAGGCAGAGCGGCTACACAAGGCTGGTGCACTGCACAGTGGAAACAGGAATATTAATATCAATATTATAGCTGCTGGTTCCATGTATGCTAAATAGACACCTTTAGGGATTTAAAGGCAACATCTGCAGTTCGTTTCAAGTGTTTTGTGACGTGAGCCATTTCCAATAAAAGTTGGTTGCGGGTATATTTTTAAATGACATTAAATGATATTAAACTCATTATATGATCAAAGCAGTTCCAAACACCTCTATCTAGGAGTGTCTGTACCACCACTCCCTGCAAGGCCTTTCTTATCTGGGTGACTTTTATCCTATTGGACATTTCTCAGGTCTGACCCCACAACTATACATTCCCCTTCCTGACCTCTATCACTGTTCCAAAGACAGTCTCCCTCTACCACTTGTTTGTAGGATTTGAAGGACAACATTAAGAGGACAGAGGCTCTACCTAATAAGGGCTCTAAAGTCAATTACCACAAGCGGCTTGATCTGCCATAATAAGCCAAAATAAGAGTGAACTTATTGAGTTTGATTTGTGAATGACTGAGCTCATAGTTTCTTCCAAAGTACAAATAATGACGTTTATTATAAATATACATCAGAAAAACTGTGTGGAGCCATTTGCATATTACATTGAACAGCTCAGAAGCTGATATGTGGAATTCCAAACAACAACAACAACAAAAAAATACTTCCTCGCACTTTTTTGGTTGTAAGAATTTTGTATTAAACCCGAGGATTTAATCTGCCCAGTTAAAAGCCTAAAATGGAAAGAAATCTACCACTTATTTATGATTAGGTTTTCTTTTTAGGCTTTAAAAGAAATATTCATGGGATCAATTTACAGTTGCAATTTTTGAGACTTATGGAAATCCATCAATTTCATTTTGAAGACAACATCCAAAGGTAGGTAGTTACCTATATTATGTGGGCTACATTGAATTCTGTCCATTTCCGACCAGAGTAAATATCTTTGTTTTGTGATGAAAGCCATCTATGGTAGTTTGAAAAGGAAATTAACACATTTTGTTAGATTTTATTCACAGAAAATGACGCATCCATTTATCATGCATCACGCTGAACATCAGTGGTTCCAAGCATGATGCATCTTAACTTTTTATAATTGTCAAGGTGGCTCCTGGGTTGAGAAACGCAAACTTGCACAAAGCAAAGTGTGAAACAGAACCAAACCTAACCAAGTATACTTGGTCTGAATGCATTTTATAGTCCGTGTCCTTTTCCTTTCCACAACAGTCAAGTTCAATCTTCTTCAGAAATCTGAAAAAATATCCATATAGATGAAATCTCAGTCTCTAGTTCTTCTCTCCTTCAGCTTTGGCCTACTTCACCACAGTGACGACATGCTTCTCCTTCTCAGACACCACGGGAACGCTTCCTGGTTTGCTGTGTTTGCGAACATTCCTCTCCCTGAAAAATGACACAAGGAATCATGAATGTGAAATGAAGCTTTCTGGTGAGAATATTCAAGGAAGGATGGAGGGACGGGGAAGGGAGAGAACAGCAAACAGTGAGGAGAGTGACTGAATATGAGACTGTTGACCTAACACCTACGTCACAGACTACACTGATGCACTCTGAAAATAATGCATAAAGGACAGATAGTTAATCATTCACAGTTCAAACACATGTCTGACGTATCATAATACTCCTGGTAATTAAGGGGAAAAAAAGAAGCTATGAATCACTGGACGGCAGTGCAAACTAGGACAATCAATCCAGCATATAAATGAGTATTTAATGCCAACTGAGACCATGTCATAGAGGGCAGTCCCATCTGTGGTATTTTCCATCAGGCTGGTGTGACTGCTTTAGGTCAGACCTTTCCTGACATCATGGCTAAAGAGTGACTTTAATGTGGCTCCTATAACCAAATCAGTTTCTGTGTTATGTAGAAAATGAATGCGTACTTTCTACGACGAGCCTCCTTCATAACCCTCAGCTCCTTGGTCTGGTGGTAGATGGTCTTTGGTAGATGTCGGTGGCGAGCGATGCGCCTGATTTGTGGGTGGTGCTGGAACTTCTCTTTTAGTTTCTGACTGTAGTTGGCAGCCTCTCTCTCCCTGGGGGCCAGCTATATCACACCAGAGAGGAAGAAGTTATTACATAAAACAAATTTTAAAAACGATTGAAAAATTAAGAGAGGAGATGAGTGAGAGATCAAAGAAGACATCAAAGGAGACAAAGAGAGAAGACGACAATTAGGAGAAAATGTATACTGGGGTCACTGTTGACCCTGGAAGCCAAATTCCACAAGTTAAATTTGGTTGCCCTCCTGCAGCTTTCACACTGCGTGACCACCAGCAGCTCAGGTTTGCTTCGTTGTGATGGAGCTATAAAACAATCCATCCTCAGACCAGTCAAAAGACTTCCTATTTCCGTTTGATTTAAAACATGGCATTCAAGTTATTGCAGAACTGGGCCCTGTACTATGAAGCAAGCCCAGCATATGCAGGGTAGGGCTGTTCGATATAACAATATATATCGGATGAGGATATAAAAACATCTATCGTTTCATTTTACGCTATCGTTTGTTTCGTGGCGTCGCAAAATAAACTGTTCACGGCAATATTTTTTCATCGTTTTGATGGTCACTGTAGTGGCTATATTAATTTCTTAAAGTTCTCTCTTTCTCTTATATTTAATATAACCACACTACGGATGGACAAGCGCCTGTTTTTATGCGTTGTCGTTAGCAGCAACGACGGTAAAACCATCGCGTGTCCGCTTGTTTATTTTCCACATAAACCTTTCACAAAAAAGCTCAAGATCCTGTTGAGACTTTTCAAAATAAACTGAATCACGTGAAAAAGTATGCAGAGTATTTACAGATGAGAAGCAAAAAAGAGCCGCCGGGTGCTAAAAAATAAACCTTAAACGTTAGAACAGGCTTTTCCCCGCAGCACGCTGTGTAATAAATACTCACAAAGAAACGGCGGCCGTTACAACTTATGTCTAAAAATGTGTAGTTTAATGCATCGGTTAAAACACTCGACTCCAGGTACACGACGCCCAGCTGGAAACACTTCAGCTGCCCGAGATTCACAGAATTTACAGAAAATGTTAAATGTTTGTGATTTATATCGTTATTGGGACGATAGATGTTAGATGATAGATTTTGGTCATATCGCACAGCCCTAATCCAGGGTATATTTCTATTATCTGGATCCACTTACCCCAAACATCGGCAATCAGGATAAGTAACACACACACACACACACACTAACCCTTGTTCTCATCTAACTCTGAGAAAGAAAGTAAATATATTTACATAAATATCTCCTCTGAGACAGTCATGATGTGCAATTAAATACAGGTTTTATTCAGTGAATACTGGTGGTGACTTCTTTCAGCCACAAACAGGAACGTGCTCAGTGGACTTGTTAAATTGCTATTCTAACAGTGCTTGTTTAGAGCTGCAGTTACGGTATGTTGTCTAATGTTATAAAATGTTGGACAATACACTAAGCAGTAACTTCTTTTTGACAACATGTTCACTCAAAACTGAATCAATGTCTGTTAAAAAGTTTAAAAAAAAAGCCAGTGGCTCATAAAAACCACTGGCTAGCTGAGCATGTACTGGCTGGAGCTGCTCCCTTAAAAGGCTTTTATTCTAATTAAAAGCAATGATTTGTCTCAGATTCAATTTGCTAGAGAAGAGCTGTCAGATGCTGATCCTGTTGTACTAGACTAATTCCCCTGGATACAAATACTAAACACTGATTGTATAATCAACAGGACATTCAAAATATGAGACAGTACACAATTATGAATTTCATAGGTTTTGGTTTGGAGGGATCATACATAGCAAGGCTCTTATGAGCCAAACCAAAGTTTCTAACCGGTTACAGTGTGGTGTGAAAACAAAGCATGACAGGCTACAGTTGGGGAAGTGGGGGGTATGACGCTTGAGATGAGCGAGTGTAACATAGGGACAGCTGCTCCCAGAGAAAACCTGCACAGGGACAGTGTGACAGTGACTGCTGGCAAAACAGATGAATCTATTTAGTCATTTAGTCATCCTGTCAACCCAAAGTTGAGGGGCCTGCACTACATGGTGTCAGTATTAACTGTAATCCTGCTGAGGCTCTGAAAACTTAAGCTATACACACCCAGCCCTCTGCAGAAACCGCCACCACAATAAACCTTCCACTGCTATTAAAACTAAACTCACACACACGCGCACACACATGCCCATTCAGCTATCTTAGTGAGGACTTTTATTGAAATAATGGTTTCCCTAGCCCCTTACCCTAACCCAGACCTTCCCAAAGTGTGGGGCCCGCCCCCTGGGGGGGGCAAAGCCATTGCAGGGGGGGGTGCGGAATGAAAAGGAGGAAAAAAAAAAAACCGCTTGGACACTGCTAGCACGGGGCGCCCACAGAAACGCAAAGCAGGAGATGAAGCATAGCTGAATATGTTTCCAAACCAACTTCATTCTAAGCCAAAGACTAGAAAATATGGTGAAGCATATCTTCCCTTTGGTTTCACCTGCACAAGTGCCAAGGTAGGTCTCCCCTGCAGAATTGGTTTTCCCTGCATCGAGAGCAGCGCTGGGCTCTTCAAATCACGGACAAACAGTATCCCACAGTTGTTTATGTTTTTAAACCCGTTTTGCACAGAGAGGCATTTCTTGAAAAATGTATTGATAGCAATGAAAAAAACAAAAAAACTGCACGTAAAATAATCACATCGTGACGCCTCTGCCTTTGTAAATGGAGGGACAGTAACTGCGTGTGTAAATGTAAGCGTGTAAAACCTGAAGATAGTCAGATTAACAGTATTTTGTCTCGATCTGCCATTCTGCAATTCATCTCATGTAAACAATAACGTGGCGCACAGCGTGACGTGAAAAAGGCACATATCTTTGACGTTGCGTGACCAACTCTGTATTCCTTGTCCACACGTAAACGCAAAAAAGGAGTTTGAAAAAAATCTCAGTTTTCGGTGATTCGTAACGTCGTTTACTTGTGGACGAAACAGCTGCGTTTTCACAAATACCCGTGTAGGTGCGGACATAGCGTAAAAGAGTTAGTAGTTTATTTTATTACTACCTGTAATTTATTGCAGATTACTTGTATTTGCTTAATTGTTTACTAAATGTTTGAGGTGTGAAATAAACCGCAATGGAGCAAAATATGGGTGTGTGTGGTTGGAGGATGTGTTTGTGTGTGTGCGTGCGTGCGTGCACGTGCGAGAAGGGGGGGCGAACATTTTTCTTGTAAAACAAGGGGGGCCCAGCAAAAAAAGTTTGGGAACCACTGCCCTAACCATTAAAAATGAATTCACACCCCACTTCATCTTTTCTTTTTCTTTTTTTTAATTTGTTTTTAACCTTACACTAGACTATAATTTACAAAATGAACCACGTTTTGTAGCAAGTAAGTCCTAAAACTGTCAGCTGACTCATTTGGAAAGTGTTTAGTGAGACCGCTGCTTCTCATAACTTAAATGAGAAGGGGGATCACTTTCCCCACACACTTCTATACAACTGGATTTCCTTTTGCAACCACCTAAGCTGGCTTCCTACTGGTGTTTAGAGAGAATGCACATCCAGACTGCCAAAGAGGCTTATAACCAAATTGAGAGTTTCATTATGTCCGTGCTTTCATTGTGAGGTAAAAGTAAAAAAGAAAAAACTAGCAATGTGAGAAATATTCCACTACGAAACAGCTCTACACTTTGACTCTATGAGCCAACCGTCACACACAGATCCAGACTAGTCACTGAACATAACGTTTTGTCGTCTTCTTGGGACACCTACTTCACAGCCTGTCTCCCTGACATGCCCGGTTATATGGAACTTGGCCTTCAATTTGGAAATGGTGCTAGGGCTCACTCCAGTAATTCTGAAACTTGGTTTTGTGGAACATCAGCTTGAAGTTGCTCTATGGCACAGACCCTATCGAGATCAGTCACATGTGGCATGCTTGGAACACACACCAAGTGACCGCTGTGGCAGGGTCCTTGCTCACAGTTGCTGCTAATCAGGGACTTGACTGTCATCACCAACCAGCTCAACCAACTGATGCCTTTTTCCTTACAAACGTGTAACTATTAAGAGGAGAAACTTTCCAACAGTATAAGATTTATTACCAAGATGCACAGTTACAACAAAGAAGTCATCGACTTTTTGTGCAAAGTTTATATATTTTTAGCAGTCTGTGTTACCTTCAATCCAAACTCCACAGACAGGCTGTGGATACCTGTGTGTATTTGCTTTTGTTTCGTCGGTGTAACCCCAAACCATTTTTAGTGTTTCCGACTTATCCATGTGTAACTTCAGTCAGCGTGTATTGTGCTCGGTTCTCTTTTGGTAGTTGCACTGTGGCTTAAAGTCTCCAGTGTACACACCAACAGCTGTTGCTGCTTTGCTGCTTTCCCTCGTGTCTGACTTATGTTTTATCAAATTCTCCATGTTTCCTAATATCTGCTATCAACTGATTAAGTAGAAGGTTATAACAAGATGCAAAATACTGAAAGCAAAACCCAACTCATAACAAAGCTACAACGCCTTGTTTCAGACTGTAAACGCCTTAAAAAACATAAAAACTAAATCACAAGCACTATATTTTCATGTTATTGACTCAAAAAAGTAACAAAGCATATGAGTATCAATAATTCAGTTGAGTTGACTCTTAACATGTTTTAGGTCTTGGTCTAAAATACAAAGGGTTAAGCTAGAACTGGAGTGATGTGCAGCATCAGATAGAGAACTCCCCATCAGTGCAGCGTGCTGTACTGATGGTGACACAGACAAAGCCTCGAGTCAGCGTTTCAGCATTTCCTGATAATTAAAGACCATCCGAGTACAACTTGAATGTTAATGCTTCATTATTTTCAGAGTGGCCCCCCGCTTTAAGTGATTGGCCGATTTTAAACTGCTGATAGGAGCAGCCCTTGTCTGATCTCTTTAAGTGCAAAGCTTGCAAATAAATCTCCCCTTACACAGTTACAGTAGAACAAGTGCCAAAAGCAGGCCAGTTTTCTACTCGGAGCCTGCATTAAGAGAATAGGCGAGAGTGAATCCGATTAGTAATGAAAGATGGCTGCTGGAGATGGCACGAGAGAGGCAGCTGATCTTCGTGAGTCAGCCACGACCAGGATTGAGAATAGCACAATATAAATGCTGATTTCTGCCATTAAAACCTACATAAAAAAATTATTGCATTAACGCTCTCTAACAAAGACAGCTGGAGTGGAAATTTGGGAGAATGCTTTGTCGATGATTTGTTAAATAACTGCACAAGCACTGAGTTTTTTTGCCCCCCCCCCAGGAGCCCCTGTGCCAACCGGTACATTGTACTTATTGAGAGTGATTCTACCCTAAGTCAGCATCCATCAGGGCACTTGGCAACAGTAGTGCCGTAGCTCCTGGCACAGTCACCCATTCTTACACTGCTGAAGGTAGGCGCAGAGCCACAGCGGTGTCGAAGAATCCAGCTAACTCATAAAACAAGTAATAAAGTGAAGGAGAAAGATATAGTGTGTTTGACAGCTGAGGAAAATACAGCTCCGACTGGCAGGTAGACATCGTGATGAGGAATTACCTGAAAAGCTGCCAAGAAGCAGCAAGTTGCCTTTGATATGAAATCAGTAGGAATAATGGAGAGAAGACGAGGGCAGACTCACCACTCCTAGTTTCTCGGCTGCGTTGGCTTTCCACAGTCGGATATTCATCTCGTCTGAGCCGCTCAGGATGTACTTGTTGTCTGCAGACCACTTTATACAGATGACGTGTTGCATGCGTTTGGTGTGGTACACCTCCCTAAATTTTAATTTTTAAGATTGCAAGGGAAAAAAAACAAGAAGCCAGTAATTACTGTAGGTAGGAAACACCTAGAGACACTCTTCAAACCACTGATGAAGTGCATTTTAATAAGCCAGCCATCACCAAAACAACTCTTGTATTATGACAGAAGAGGGCTTACAGAAATGTGGTTACACAGCTCAGGTTTGTTATTGTGGAGCTAGAGGTTTTTTGTGTTTATTTGTTTGTTTTTAAACAGCACCAGGTAATAAACAGGTATCACGATAATGTTTAATATCTGCTTTCTGATTACATAACAGAATTGAGCCTATAAGTAGAGTAATTAGTAATTACAAGCATTACTTGTGCTCTACCTGCTTTGATCTCACAAAAAAAGGGGGAAAGTGATGCAAAAATACTATATTTCTACTTGCTGACTACTTACTAATTGCCACGTAAGCCCTCACCAGCCCATGCTGTGATGCTGTCCGGCTGGCAGCTAATGTAACACTACTACGGCTATTTGTTCTGGAGCTTGACAACAGTACAAACAATACAGCATGTACTATTAAGTCACATAGAAACCAAACAACGGCTTTGTTTTTTTGTGGTTCATTATCAACCAGCAGCCATAATCTGCTACTGTGTTCAACACATGGCCTTTTTCACAGGGTGTGTTTGCAGCATTTTGACATTATCCTAGTAGAAAATTCACAGCTGTTATTATTACACTTGCAATTGATTTAAGCTAATGTTTAACAGATATAATAAATAATATACTCAATATTTAATCAATTCAAGCCATCAGCAAAAACACATTGCTGTTCCTTTTCAAAGACATTCTTCAGCTAAAGCCTTAATAGATCATTAAAGAGTAAAATATGAGCCAATTAACATTAACTGTGTAACAGTTCTAAAACTGAGACTCAGATTGAGATATGAACATTGTATAATGTGCAATATGAGTATTGTATTATGATGTTCGTAAATTATATCATGGCAGAGAGGAAGAGCCAGTAATTGCTTCATTACTGTAGCACTACCAGCTAGTAGCTTCTGGTATGTTAGCTAGCTTTGTGTAAAAATACACAGCTTATCTGAGCTTTTATCCTCATCTTCTCCTGATTTTTTCTAAATAAAGCGAATATTTTTTGTTGCTGTTCAAACAATGTGTTTAAATGTAAAGGAAGAAGTGACACTGAAAACATTTTTTAATAAAATGCAGTGTTGGGGAGTAACGGAATACATGTACCGCCGTTACGTATTTAAAATACAAAATATGAGTAACTGTATTCCGTTACAGTTACCGTTTAAAAGGGTGGTATTTAGAATACAGTTACTTTGCTGAAATAAAGGGATTACACGGAGGTATTTTCCTGTTTCATATTGTGGCAGGTCAGGACTGTTTGGGTTTTGTTTGTTCTGTTGTTCCAGGCGGCAGTGTTACTGTTGCCATGGTTACAGGGTGACGCGCTTTCCTGGGTGAGAGAGCGCCTTTTTGTTGTAGTTGTTGTGCTAAGCTAATAGGCAGAATGCTACAGGCATAGCCCTAAAGAATGTAGCCTCATGGGCAGTGTAGTCCGTGCTGCAGGGAGAATGGACTGCCATACTCGTGATGTGTGTGTGAGCGAGGGAGGGAGAAAAAGGAAAAGTACGAGCTGTCATCGAGCAGAAACGGGAGCTGGAAGCATGTAAATATAATAATAACCACTACAGCCAAACAGAGTGCCAGCGAGCCCAGTTGTAAGTAAGCTATTAAGACTCGAAGGTACATTGTGTTTGTGTTTTCCTCCGGAACAGTACGTTCCTGTTGGAGCAACCTTTCAACGCCTCTCTCTGTCTCTCGCTAGCAAACTTGAGCCAGACAACAAAGTAAAGCTATTTTTCGGCTACTAGCCCGACACGAACCCGACATATTAGCCAGAGGTCCCTTTACTACGGTTCGGAGCCGCGGACCTTCAGTAATAGTAATAAATCACACAGCAATAGTACATTCATGTAGTTGTGTAAAAAGCATGATAATATATTAAGTAATCCAAAGCATTCAGAATACATTACTCTCATTGAGTAACGTAACGGAATACGTTACAAAATACATTTTGGGGCATGTATTCTGTAATCTACTGGAATACATTTTAAAAGTAACCTTCCCAACACTGATAAAATGTATAACTGTATGCTAATTAGCCAGAAGCTAATGTTATTTTGCTAAATAGCAAACTGTCAGTAGTTAGCACTACAGACATTACGTGAGAGAGAACTGGGAAGTCAAACCAATGCTGAATTCTGAAATGCTAATAATTGTTTAAATTAAACTTCATTTAAATGAGGCTTCAAAAAAAAATAAATCGTAAAAGTGTTCATAAATGCTTCAACATGGTTTCCATGTGGTGAGTCCTCCTACAGGTGGATGTACCTGATTAAAGCCGTAGACAATATAAAAGGTGGATACAGCTTCTGGGTCTGAAAAGTGAAGCCATCAGGGTCCATTAGCAGTGGTTGCTTAAACACAAGCAGTCTTATGGAAGGGAAAAGGGACCACCCACTTTTTAAAATGCTCCAAATTCCTCATCCATTTTCTCCACAGTCTTATCAGAAAATCCACATGCAAAGAGTTTTGACCCCGGAACCAAACTAACTATCTACAAAAGTGAATAACAAACATAAAAATGTCCTTCACCTTTCTCATCACATTTAATCATTTTCCTTTTTGTAGTGTTTATATGGTTAAAAACAGTGATGAATAATAATATTTTTGAATATATTTTGCAGTTTGTGTTGTGTATATAAAGTAATGCAAAGCCCAGTTATAGATCTAGTGCAGTGCTTTGTTCCTGACCTGACATTCAGATTTAATCAGACAGACTTGTGGTTGCAACAGGAGCACATACCGTCATTTCAATACTGTAGCTCATTTTACGTCTGCTTTGGATTATTACAATGTTGTGGCTCATAATCAAAAGCCCTATTGAGAATATGAATGGGATTTTTACTTCCTAAACCTCAGTGTTGAGGTTCATAGAAGTCTATGCAAAATCATTGCTCCAACTTTACCTTGGGAAACACTTCTGAGTTTACGCGCTCAGTCACTCATTTTGGATAATACTGCATAAAACATTAAGTGACTTTTGTAAATTTTGGTCACCAACTTTCAAAACTCATGCTTATCCAGGATATGCTCATTGGCTGACACATTTTGATTGACAAAATGCCCCAAAACACCGAAGAGAGCGAAGGTGAAAACATTCATCCTGAGGCATCAATACAGAGCTTCACAAACCAGAAGGCGACATCACGGTTGCTACATCCATTTTTTAGTTGGTCTATAATCAGGCATGGCAGTCTGGTGAGAGCTGCAGTGTTTAAAAGTCATGAAAGTAAAGAATGAACGGAAATAACATCAGAAGAATTACATCTTTTTTTTTAGTTATTCCCACTCAAAGGGGGTCAAAAAACAAAGCTATGAACCAAACCAAAGGATTTATGCTATAATTTAATTACACCACAAATTATACAGCATAGTCAACAACAGTACAATTTTTCCTAACACTTTGCTGGCATCATAAAGTTTGATCAGCATTACTGACCTGCTGTGTCCACCGTCCTTGGCGAAGATTCGGATGGTCTTGTCAAAGCTGGCAGACACAAACTCCTTCCCCGTGGGAGCATAGTCAACATCTAGCACAGCAGACACATGGTCCATGTGTACCATGATGGGCTTGGCCAGGTACCTCATGTCATATGTGTAGAGGCTGGTGAAAAGGAAAAAACAAAAAACAGTTTCTATGAGCTGAAAAAAAAAAGGACGAGCTAAAATATGATTAAATCAGAGTTTCTTTCCTAGACTCACTTGTAGTCCTCATTTGCACATGTGAAGTAATAGGCTTCCATGGGGTTCCAGCTTAGCGTGTTGCTCCTCATTGTCATGATGACCTTAAGAAGAAAGTGAGAGCAAAAAGTAGCTGATTATCATGCCACATCCATGTAAATTAACAGGGAGATAAACGGGTGCATTCCTGCACAAACTGTAAGGGAAGATTTACCTTTTTAAGTGGTGTAGATTCCCTCATGTCGTAGAGCACTATACTCCTGTCAGAGGCACAGCTTGCAAGAAGTTCAGTCTGTGGAGAGGATAACCCTTGACTTTTCAGCACATGTGTTGGTTTTAAGTCGCAATAAACACTTGTGAGCTTATACGTCCAAGCAACCTTTTTCGTCACATGACTGGAGGGCGGGGCCCATGTGTGTGAGATATAGCACGTGGTATCTTACCTCCACAGGGTTAAAGTGCACAGAGCTGAAGCTGTCTACACCCCAGGTGAAAGAGCGGATCGGGCTGCTCCTCTGCTCATCCCAGATGTCCACCTGCTGGCCGCACGTTGCAAATACAGGATCGTTCTGATGATGATCCAGACCTGTGTACACAGTCTACAAGGGACATTTTTTTTCATTCATACTTCACTGATACATGAATATGCAATTCTATGCGATGAAACAGCAAAATTATTACAGCATACTTTGCCCAGGATGGTGTTAATTGGCTCCTCTTCTTCTCCGTAGCCTGGTGATTCCATCTTCCATTGTTTGATTGTTTTGTCATCACCGACCTGTTGCAGAAAAAGAAATCATGTTAGATGTCAGCTAATATGAAGTCAAACAATTTGGAAAAGTCTTCAAAAAGATGATCAGTCACCGTAAAGAAAGAGGTCCCACAGTAACGCACAACCATTCCCCGCACAAAACCTTCATGTGCCTGAAGCGTCCGAACGCACTCGTGTTTGGACAGATTCCACACCTTCACCTGAAGATCAAATCCAAAAGGAGAGTCCTGTCAGTTTGCAAGAATGGCTGAGATTAAAAGGAAATGCATCTCTTCATACCTCCCCATCACAGGAGCCTGACAGCAGGGTGGAGAGGCTCTTTGCGTGCTTGGCCATACAGTTCACCCCATCTCTGTGACCATCCAGCGAGGCCACGAAAGGTTTGGCAAACACACGCTCCAGCTTGGTGGCGTTCAGAGCTCGAGTGTACTCCCTGCTCACCTCAAACGGGTGAAGGGAGGGGTCATAGTTTCTGGGGACTAAAAATACACAGCAGTCACTTCTTTATGTGCTCACAGAAAAGAGCATTTCCATTAATTTAAAAAAAATCCAAGTGTGCAGGTATGTTGCTGCTAACCAAGTCAAGTAACACAGACTGTTTTAGGCTCCATAATAAGGAGTTTAGAAATGTGTGAAGCAAAATTTGTAATTCCGAACGTGCTAAATGCAAAGACAGCTATGCAAAATTAGATTAAAAGCATGACTGTTGTTTCAGTAGCTTTAATCAGATGCTAACACTGTAGCTCTTTCGTACGTATGCTGTTAGCTATTTAGCCGAAGAGTTTCACTTACCGCGCTGAATATCCAGTTTGGTCTCCCGGACATAATCATCCGGGTTCCTTGCGATGACTTTAACTTTCATTTGGTAGCGGAGGGGCACACGCTTACAGAAAGGGAAAATTATAGCAACAAAAATATTAGCAAGTAGCGAACACACCAGCCATGTGTCGATAGTGAAGAGAGTCAGCGATCTCGCGTTGCATTGTGGGATGCCCGGTCCTCCTGGTTGCATCACTCACAAGTAAAGAAACGAGTACTAAAGTTACAACATTTAGAAAGAGAAGGACCGGAAATATTTTTTTTCGTTTGTTTGTTTTCAGCTAAATCAAGGAAAACCAACGCCAACCTTCTGAGAAAGGTTCACGGAGACGTCAAGGGACCTTTACCGAAGACACCTGAGAATAAGATATAATAATTAAGGGCAATATTACAAAATTATGAAGAAATAATAGATATATAAAAGCCTGTAAAAGCGCTATTTAAATCATTATTTGAATAACCAAACTGATTTTATGTAATTTATGTGGAAAACATTTTTAATATAGTTAAGTTTTATCAAAAATGTCTCCGAAACATCATACAAAATATGTCGACGTAACTAATCCTAACTTTTGTATTAGTAAAATAAATAAATAAATACAGCATATTTCATGTGTGAATTATTTTTGAATTATTTAACCGGAAGTACTATTTCAACAACGGGAACTTGTCAAGGTCAAGCACTGGGTCTGCGACTTGACACTTGGAGAGTGCGTTACACCTGTGAGGTACCTCCGGATGTCAGAAACGTGGTGCGTCATTAGCACAGGAGAGATATGAGGAAGCTGTTCCGTCCTCGTACTGTATGGAAACTGCAGCAGAGTAAGCAAGGGGTCGCCTCAGTTTTATAGAGAGTTACATTTTGACACGCTGCGTGCTTGCGGTGTTGTAAACACTGCTAGCTGGTAGGATCTAGCTAGGTAGCCAAGTTGCCCATGAGCATGAGCTCCGCTCCAAATCACGGTCCCGTTTCAGAGACAGGACTGCCCGGCAAACCCGTGTCCGCTGTCTCGTTCGGCGGACGACTACAGAAGGTCTTTAGCCATGTGAAGGTAGAAAACCTGATCGCGGGACTCAGCGGGGGAGTGGTGTCAACGCTGGTGCTTCATCCTCTGGACCTGGTCAAAATCAGGTTTGCAGGTACGGCATGAAAATATGAACTTTTAAAATCAATTTCCTTAGTGTCTGATGTGCCATGCTGCTATGACTTTACTTGAATCTGCTGAGAAACTACTGCTATGATGTGTTTAATTTGTATCATGTGACTTCAAGGTCCGTAATGTCTGTTAAATGCAGTAAGTGATGGACTTGAATTAAGACCGAAGTATAGTGGCATGGTGCACTGCATGAAGAGTGTCTGGCAGCAGGAGGGACTGAGGGGACTCTATCAAGGCGTGACACCCAACGTTTGGGGTGCTGGTGCATCTTGGGGCCTCTACTTCTTCTTGTACGTAAGCTATAAGCTTTAAAGAGGACATGAAACACTACACATGAAAGCTAATTTACATCATGGAGCCCTTTTCGCAAAAACTGACATTGGTGTAACACTTTCTGTGAAGCTAGATTTAAGAAATAAGTGTTTAAAAGTTAAAGTTTCAAAAACATGTTTAGCTCCATCTTCTGACGTCATGTCGTTGGTTGGTTGCGGCTAATGGGCTTACATTAGTTTATGTTAGCTTACTAGTGACAGAATCGATAAGTCAGAAGAAAACAAGGACACTAAAACTAAAAATGAGTATAAGGTGATCACTTTTGTGCTGCCCCTGGCTGTTACAATGAGTTTTATGTTAAGAAACCGAGGATGTACTGTCCACTTTCACTGTCTGACTCTTTAGCAGTAAGTGGCTGCTTGTTGTTTTGCTAGCTGCACTGAAACTGGAAAATCTAGCTGTTAGCCGTAATGTTCAGGTTTGTACAACACCCTATGAATGAAAAAAGCAGCATGTATGACTTTACAACTGCAAGATGTCTTATTGCCCTTGCCCTGTTCCCTCACAGCTACAACGCAATCAAAGGGTACACAAAGGAAGGTCGTCAGGCTGAACTGAGTGCCACAGAACACCTGGTGTCAGCGGCTGAAGCTGGTTAGTACTACCCATGTTTGAGCACTGCTGCACTGCAGAAAACCACTCCCCCACCATATAATCAGCACATGATCAATAACAGCAGCTAGGTATGACTGCTACAAGCTGGTAGTAACTGACAGGGAGTTAGTTACTTGTGGTTCAGGGCAGCCTTACATGCTTGTGTGAATGGGGGAAACGAAGGCATTTACAGCCTTCACAAGGTTTTCAATGGAAATAAATTGAAGAAGCCAATGACAGGGAGGTTTTATAGCTACCATCAACAGTATAAAAAATGAAACCAAAACAGATGTTTTATTGATTTGATCTTGTGATATTTTTTTCTTCTCCCCATCAGGCACTTACACCATTCTAATGAGAAGGTTAGAATGATACCTGGGTGGCATTAAAGAGCCTAATGCACAAATGCACTCTGTTGCGCTTCTTGTTCAGTTTGGTGACACGGTGAGCTAATTCCAAACTGTGTTGTGCACAAACAGCTGGGCATTTGTGTGAGATCTCTAGCACAACTTCACATAAGTCTTTTTTTCCTGTACCACTTTAAAGTCAGGAAGTCCTTGGTCCTGTTCGTCAAGTCATAGATATTGAGTTATAGTAAATGACTCTTCACTGAGGGGCCTGTGTGCTAATCATGGGTCTAACAAAGTAATAGAAGTCACGTGTGCTTTCTAGTGACATTTCCTTTCTTGTCCTTGCCTAGGCATCCTCACACTCACCCTTACCAACCCAATCTGGGTGACCAAGACCCGGTTGGTGCTGCAGTACAGTGCTGACCGAAATGGCAAGCAGTACAAGGGGATGTTTGATGCTTTAGTTAAGATCTACCGCCATGAAGGAGTGTCTGGACTCTACAGGGTGAGACATGAGTGTGTTGGTGTTCCTTATGATGTAAGATTGCATGGTTAGCAAGTTTAAACATTTGGGAGGGGTGGCTTAAACTGGGAGATTTTTCTACACCTGTTAATGCCAGAATGTTTTAGTAGTCTTTATTACTTCCAAATAATTATTCTCAACTTTCCTTCTTTAAAATATTATCCCTGTTGAGTAACACTTACAGACATAATTTCCTCGTCTATGCTCCTTTGTGTCTGCCTCGTCCCAGATGGTGAGATTCAGTGTAACAAGTTGATAACCCTTGTTTGTGGCAGCTTTTCTGTCATTTGTTTGGTTCAGCTTAAACATGCATACACACTCATGAAGAAATCACAGGCATCTCAGCTTTGTTACTGAGATGGCACACTAGCAACAATTCCTTAAAGACCTGACAAAAAAATAGCCCACTGTGGTTTTCAGACTACCTGTTGGTGTCAGAGGAGAGACTGTGCTGTCGCTCGCTTAGATACCAACATGGTGTGTTTGTGTGTGGTGGGGATCATTAGGTTTACCACCAAACATTCAGTGGTGATTAGGACTCATATTTCATATTCACATTTTTGGAGTAAGTACAGTCATTGTTAAAGAAAGAAGGCTCGGCCCTGGTGCAGCTTTTGTTGGTTTGCTGAGTGATGTCCTGGCATGTTTTCTTTTTGAATTATTTTGCTTTTTTCATGTTTCTAAGTGGGGAGACAAATTAATGTGTTCTGAATATCCCCTCAGATCTCACTTTTGCTTATTTTGATAGGAATACTGAAGACCTCGTAGGCGCTATTGACTTTAATCACCACTAGAGGGCATCAGCTACCTTTCTAGCTGGAAAAAAACACAACCCATTTATACAGGAGTGGGGGATTTAAGCAGTATGTCAGCCTCTTCATTAACAATATTGAATTGTAATTTGCTGTCGGAAATGTTATACCTAAAGTTCAAGAGAAAATAGGGCCAAGGGCCCTTAATTTAATTAAGTTCATTTTCATTTATATAACGCTAAATCACAACAACAGTCCCTTCAAGGCTCTTAATATTGTAAGGTATAAACCCTACAGTAAAAACCACAACAATCAGATGATCCCCTATAGCAGGGGTCCCCAATCCCAGTCCACGAGGGCCGGTGTCCCTGCAGGTTTTAGATCTCACCCTGGGTCAACACACCTGAATCACACGATTAGTTCATTACCAGGCCTCTGGAGAACTTCAAGACAGTTGAGACGGTAATTTATCCATTTAAATCAGCTGTGATGGATCAAGGACGCATCTAAAACCTGCAGGGACACCAGCCCTCGTGGACTGGGATTGGGGACCCCTGCCCTATAGCAACCAGTTGGCGACAGTGGGAAGGAAAAACTCCCCTTAACAGAAACCTCCAGCGGAACCAGGTTCACTAAGGGGAGACAAGACAAAAGACACACTGTGGAAGAGAGCCAGAGATTAATACTAACTAATGATTAAATGCAGAGGGGTGTATAAACACACAGAGAGTAAAGAGATGGGGAGTCACAGATGTGTGGGCTTTTCAGTGGATAAGTCACACTGTGGGAATTTGAGTGTCAACTCAGACGGACTTACAGAGTATGTCTTTAAAAGGGTTATGTTCCCGGTCTGCTCGGCACATCTCATGGAGCACTGCAGTTCATGACTTACGAAGAGCTCAAGAGAGACTACAACAAATACAGAAAAGCACATTCAGACGCAAAGCTGGTGAGTCACTAACCATGAGCCACAGACAGGCTGGAAACATTGTTTAATAAAACTCAGCCATAAGGCTTGTAACTTTTGAGTCTAATGAGACAGAGCCCACAGTTGATAACAAGTGACTCATCAGTTTTCCTACACTGCTCTGCTCCCTTCTTCCTCCTTCCATTTATCTGTCTGTGCAAACAGAACCCATTGGAATACATCACAATGGCAGCATTATCCAAAATATTTGCCGTGGCCACAACATACCCATATCAAGTGGTGCGAGCTCGCCTGCAAGACCAGCACAATAGATACAATGGAGTTATTGATGTCGTGAGACGGACGTGGAGGTAAGACACCGATCCACTCACAGTGGGACCGAGCGTGCCGGCCCCATCTCAGGTTCTGAGCACAGTTCGAGTGCCTGTTATGATTGATGCTTAACATTTTCCCACTTGTCTCCTCAGGAATGAAGGTACCCTTGGTTTCTACAAAGGCATCATCCCCAACTTGATCCGCGTCACCCCAGCCTGTTGCATCACCTTCGTGGTTTACGAGAACGTGTCTCACTTTTTTCTCGGGCAAAATAAATGAGGTTTTAAAAGCAGTGCATGGACTGCCCCGAATGCTGCAAACTCGTGCTGACACGTTGGCGCCGTGCGGAGGAGATGCAGGGGAGGACTGTGTTGATCGACGCCGAGCTGTCGTCGTCCAGTACGTGTAAATGTGCAAATCACTCATGTGCACTGAAAATAAGTGTTGCCAAATGGAGCAGCAACAGTTCTTTTCAATACAACTTCCTGACAGTTATAGGGAGCATGTCTGTTGCTGTTCACCTTTATGGGGACAATATTGCTTTAACAGTTTGTTTTTGTTTGTTTGTGAGGGTCTTTTCTAAGGAGGTGGATGAATATTTCATCATGCAGCAGTTTTGTTTACACTTTATGCTTTCTGGCAACAGAGAGATACAGTCTCAACTATAAAACTATGAATTACTTCATTATAAACATCAAATTCATGATCGGCTCAGGTTCAGATGTTGCAGATGTGTGAAATGATTTGCCTGATGAGTGCTTTTTTTCCCTGACGTTTTTGTGTCATTGTATCAGCTGTGCTTTATAAGATTTTATTATAAAATCTAAAATGTGCTTTAAATGCAGTCTCATGCCTGATTCATGTGAGTACATTAAATGTTACTTTGTTGCTACACAGGCTATAAATATGCAGTGTTTCAGAAGTGAGAAGTAACATTTCCTTAAAAAAGAAGTGCTTTATTAACAGTGAAAATGCATATAAACAGGTCACAGGAGTACAGAGTTTAAAGATACTGTCCATGTCTGTTGCTGTACTCTTAACAGCAGCCACAAGCTGAAAAAGCTACAGTACAAAGTTTATTTCCGGTAGACAGAAAAGTACAGTAATCGTAGGCCTGTCGACGGGTGTAGCATTTAAACAAAACTCAAATTTTCACGTTCCCATCAGTGACGCCTCAGCAAACCACACCTGATCGTTGTGGCGCGTCGGATAACATGCTGTCACGCTACCAAAACTAGGTCCCTCCCAATCGTATTGCTTTATTTTCCTTACTTAGGCAATTCCTCTATGATAATCCTGGATACGGAATTCCAGCCTGTGGATGCGTCTCCTCTTGGATAATCAGCGCAGGTCCCCACCCATACCGCCACATCAACCAGCCCTGCTTTGACACCCTCACACAGCCCCTCAACTGCAGAGAGAGAGACAGAGAGGGGAAAAAAAGAGAAGACGGTGCAAATGAATTTCAGGAAACACCCAAACTGAACGCCGAGACAAGTTGTTTTCTGACACAGTGGTGAAAAACTGGGCCTTTCAGGTTTAAAAACAGAAATAAAAAATAATTAAAACCATGTAATCTTTCATGTCTGCAGTCAACACTATTGTCATGTCTGTGCAGTTAATTTAAGGCTGTTCATTAGCTTAGCTTAAAAGGACTGAAGCTGGGGTAGAGCCAGCCTCACTTTCTGAAAGTCCCAAAGCAAAAAAGGGTGATAAATTGTGAGCTGTGGCTTCTTCACTTCCTCCATGAACAATTTGAGGAGCAGAAACTTGATGCTCTCAACTGTTGTTTCAGTTGATAACCCCGTATAATAACCCCAGTCTTTTCTTTAAAAAAAAAAACAAAAACTTTAACCCTTCAAAACCTGCAGCTGAGACAGGTTGTCCCAACATGTTTTTGGCTGTAAATCTCACACACAGTCTGTGCTGTCTTCCAGCATAGGGCACATAAATGCATTTAAAAAGCTGTCTTTTTTTAAAAGGCACATGAATCCAACGCTCTAACACTGTGAATCTGAGAAGTGAACTGTTCTACACATCTATACAAGCCCTTTTGGGCACTTTCCAGAAAAAGTCTCCAGGTGTTCATCTCTCAGTTTCTGAAAGAACTGGAGCTGCTGTTACTCGCCCAAATCGCAGTAAAGAAGGGGGCTTGGTTTGCCATGTCAGCCTTGGCACATGAGGTCGCAGAAGGCTAATAAACAACATTTAATGTATTAAAAATACATTAAGAGTATTTTTACAAGAAATGGGAGAAACTAGCTGTTTCCCCCGTTTCTTGACTTTGTTGTAGCCTAACTAGCTGCTGGAGTGTGCACAGTTTTCATTTTAGTGTAAAAAAACAAAACAAAACATGAATTGGTCTGAAGTACAGCTAAAAATGTAAACTACAAAATCTAAGTGTCCTTATGTCCTTCATGTGAACCACTGGATTTAATTACTGCTTGGACTTTTTTCTCTCTTTTTATGGTGGGAAGCAACTGTTTCTAGCAGCAGCAACAGACTAAACAATGTTCAACAGGAAATTTGTGTCACTCTTCACACAACTGCTTCTCAGGATGTCTGTCGTGAACGGCTCTCTTGAGGTTATTCCTATCTTTAAGTTCTGTCCTCTGACTTGGTTTCTCAAAAAGGTGGATTTTCTTTGAAGACATTCTTCACTAGCTTGACTTTGATGTTTAAAGTTATTGCTCCAGCCAGCATGGTGAGCTGTGCAGGCCCAGAGGCAGCAGAAGAGCTCTAAGACATCATGGTGCCACCACCCTGCTTTCACCTTTGGAGCCTCCAATCTAGTGTCACTAATTGGAATAATTGGTAACTCCTGACTCCAACTCTGATGATGCCATCAGCCGAGGGCATGGATGTCAAACTTTTTGATCTTAAGTGAGCCTGACCAGTGGAATTCCCATTTCTGTCAGTGTAAAGAAGTTTAATTGCACATTTGATCCCCAAGATATGTTAAAATAAGAAAAGGAAGTACAGCTTTAACAGGTAATCCTAGTTTTTTCTTTTTCTACGTGATAAAGAAATGCTTCTGTAATGGAAGAGAAAAACCTGTCAGCACAATTCTTCAGGCTAAGAGTGTAAGAGATGGACACGTTAAATAGAAAATGTTCTTTTTTTTATATTATGTATCATTGTTTTGTTTTTTTTGTAAAGAAATTTCTACAGTTGACTGTGAAAAATGTTTTTTAAATCCTATACCTAATGACTTTGGTGTAGCATGAATGGCCATGGGGGAGGTCTTTAACAGTACTGATAAACCTGTAAAACTTATGAAAATACAGTTAAAAATTCAAAACTTTTGCCTTTCTTCACATTTTCCAAAGCTGTGAAATAGGACCAGATTTGAGTCTTTACTGGGCTGATTCTGGCTCCTGGGCCTTATGTTTGACACTCTTGGCTTAGGGGTTCATTGCTTTTCCTAACATTTCAACATGAACGAAAAGAGTGCAACTATTCATGTGTTATGAGCTAAAATATTTTGTGCTTGTTCATAATTAGGACTTGGATGAAGACCTGACATTAATACAGGAAATTCCACTTCACTTAATGTTTCTTTCCATAGCATTACTAGCACCGTGAGGTGGGAATAAATATTGTTCAGAGTCTGTGTCGTACCTGAGGAAGTTCTGTGGATGTTGATGGTTGAGTTGAGCTCGGGACTGCCTTGGTCTAAGTAAATAATTGACTCTATGGGCAGTGGTCCTGTGCACTCCGCTCCGTTGAAGGTGAAGTACCACCTCTGGCAGCATGCGTTTTTACACTTGAGTCTGAGGGAGCCACTGAAGAGGACTCTGAGGGCGCTGTCAGAGCGCAGCTTGGTGAACGTGCAGTCCTGCGACGCAGAATGGAGCATAAGTGTGTTTAATGTGTGTTTGCAGTGATTGAAATGCCCGCATTCCCCACAGATACAGTGAGATACTTACAGCCACTTTACCCAGATCGATCCCGTAGTTCAGCGAGTTCCAGGCACACTGCTTGTAGTTGGGTTTCCAGGGTTCCTCAAAAACTTCAGTAACGCATTCTCCTTTCTCGCCTTTCAGTCCATCGCGGCCTGGGATACCAGGCGTCCCAGGAATGCCGTTGGCCCCAGGGTTACCGTCTCTTCCAGCGGTGCCTGCTGGACCCTGCAGGCAGCTACCATACTGAAAAAAGAAACAAGGAGAAGAGGACATAGTGAAACAAAACCATACAACAACAACAGAATCTATTGTTATCAGACTTCCTGTTTTAAGACTGTCTTTCTTCCAGTGAGGTTAAATCCCTGTTTAAACTGCATGCACCACAGACACCTAAATGCTGCCATCCATCCAACCATCACACACAAGGAGCCAGATTACACATCACACAAACAACTGTGCTGAAGGAAGTACAAAAAGCTGTGTTATCCAAATCAAGCCAAAGCAACCATGAAGCCGCCGAGCAAGCAAAACACAGCTCTGCTGTTAATGAGGAACTGAAGGCTCGGCAGTGGCCTAAATTAGTGGCTGTCTGGCCACTCATCCCTTAATGTGATTCATTGTCCTGTTGAACCTTCTGCTATGTTTAAACAGACGCAGCATCCTACTCAGGCTGACTCAAACCCACGCAAACACACACACACAGACGGGGGGGCGCTTGCCAAGCCTTACCACATGCAAATATAGACACAATGAGGATCTAAATAGATCTGCCTAACGTGTTCCTCAAAGGGATGCTCTGACCAGTAGATTGCAGTGTGTCGTGTAGGTTCAAGCTTTTTTTAGGTGGAGGTGGCTTTTCCTTTGTAAGCAATTAGGGACACAAGTTGACATACAGAAATGTCTCCTCGCCCTTAAGTAAGCATGAAAGCTGAAAGCATTTTGCAGATTTTTGGAAGGTCATTGTTGACCTTTTGCTCAGTATGCATCTGTGAAGTAGTTATGGAGAGTAGGAGGGGGGCATGTGTCCAAAAGGCATTAGGGCAAGAAAAAAAAAAGCAGAGGAGGAGAACAAAGAGCTTTTACACCAACATCTTAACCAGACTTGAATCTGGGGGTGAAGTTAAAAAAAAAAAAAGTATTTCAGATGATGTAAATCTGAAAAATGCCTGAAAGTTAGAGAGTCAGAGCATTTAACGTTAGCTGCTGTGAAACAGATGGTCCAGTGTCTGTTTTAGCCATTACGCGGCTAACGCTGGAGCAACCTGGAGATGTGAGACCTGACATCATCTGTATAGAAGTCTGGGAAGTGTCTGATGACAGCAGTAGATTGTGGGTTTGTATGCATGAAACTAAATAAAGCTGGAAGCATGGCTTTCATGCACCTTGGCAAAATTAGGTGGCAAAACGTGGAAACGATGCAAGGACTCCCCATTAGTCTTGGAGTTGTGTAGATATTCCAGTAAGGAAAAAGTCTTGGTGTTTTACTAAGATTTTTGGAGAGCTTTCAAAGCAGAGTAATGAATGGATCCTCTGTCCACTTCGCCACACAGCTGACTTTTATATTAGCTCCCAGTCTGCTCTTTCTATAGTGGTGCTGGCTGCCTGCATGAATTACACTCCAGCCCTGCTGAATATTAGTCGCGTACAGTCTGCTACTGTAACTGGAAAACTAAAAGGCTGCAATTGCCCCGAAGAGCTGAGGAATCAGGAGCATTTTATGCGTTAGTCAACACAGAAGCAGGGCCTGAAGCTCTCCTGGAGCATGCAGAGCGGAGCCTGGGTATAATGCTCAGCTTTGAGCGATTTTTAGATTGAAAGGAAGCCGATGAGATGCAAAGTAGTATTTTCGTGATTACCATGTTGGCCAAGTAAGCAGATCTTTCTTCTCCAGAGTGTCTAGTGCAGTTGGGTTTTTCGGCATCGTTTCCAGTGCACTAGACACAGATGGTGACATAAGTTGTTTTTTTTCCTTTCTTCTTTTTTTTTTTAAATTAAATCACTGTGGTCACAGTTGTGGAATATTAAAGAGAAACTGCTTGGGCGGGCTCGACAGGGTCCAGAAAAATAAATACTAGTTTCACTTCTGTTTGATTCCTAAAAGATTCAACATCTGTGTGTCCAGTTGGTTCCTTCAATCACTAAACAGATGCATCATTGAGGGTTATGAAATCCTATGCATAAACAATGTAAGATTGATAGGTATCGTGGGACTGTGAAATTAAACAGTTGAACTCTGCCTTGGGTACTGTTAAAAATATCATATTACCCAGCTTTAAACGTACATTTAAGTTTTTTGCTCAAATTGCACCCACTTATAAACTATTCAAACAGTCGGATGGATAACAAAGGTCAGCAAACAGTATGAGGCAGACCACAACTTCCTGTTTAGTCCCCCCTTATGTCCACTCAGTCGTGGAGGACAGCCAGATCTGGTCTGGAGTATAATAGAAAAGCAGCTGAGTGTATAACAGCTACAAAAGTGGGATTTTCTGATCTGCTGCTGTCCACACTATTCTACATGTGGATAAATCTTTTAAAACTTTTTTTCCTTCCCTCTAATGTTTAAAGATACAATTTAAAAATAGCAGTGCATAGCGCTAGAAAAAAGAAGCCCAGAATGTGTTGGAAAAATAGGCAAAATAGTCAGTGGATGTTAAATGGGATGCACCGAAAAACAACTAAATGACGGTAAAGCTGAGTGTAATAATTACATGTTGACGTGAGTCTTTTTTTTCTCTCCCAGAGTTATAATGCCAAAAAATCTGTCCACTCCTCTCCTGCCACATGTCTACTTATTTTGGAAGCTGTCGTTAACGGCTACACGGTAATCTTATCTAACCCCTTTTACCTTGTCGGCGTCAGGATCCTTTCGGTAGCCTCTGCTTCTCACCTTTTCCACCGCATAAAGAGGCAAAGCCAGGCAGGCGAGCAGCAGCAGGCGGACAGCGAGAGGAGACATCACGCGTGCGACAGAGACGGCCGACTACCGTGCGCTCTGCGCGACTCCAGCCGGTTATAGCCCAGAGGGCTGGACCAGGAGAGGGGGAAGGAGCCAGTCACCTCACTGAAACGCACTCTAGGGAAAACATAACTGTGAGAGTAACGTTAGGGTTAATAACTGACTCACACACAGTCACATTCATTTCCATGTTTAATTGAATATTTTATCAAAATGAAACAATAGTGGTAGAAAATTGTATTGAAAAGTAAAAAAGAAAGAAAAAAAAAGTTCACAAAAATGTTTGGAGTACTGATAAGACTACAGCAGAGCTACATACGTCATAAGAAAGACCCTCATCCACATGTCAGAATAGGAACATAACATAGAAAACATACAAGATTCCCTTTTAGTGTTACTGGAACTGTCCTTTCACTCCCAAATAAATCTATGTAAGTGAACTGAGGGGTAGCTCAGTCCCTTACACAACACACAGACAGCACAGTAAGGCACTCCTAATGAACCACAGATGTTGTTCTGGAGGTACTTGAAGTAGAGATGCTGCATGTGGTCTTTTTTTTTTTTTTAATTTTAACATAAATGATCCCAAAACCAATCTTTCTATTTATTTATGACAACTTAGTAATCAGTGGATAATGCTACTAATGACAAATAGTGCAAAACTTGTTTTGTTTCCTCGATTTCATACACTGTTGATACTATAGGGATATCGTGATAACTATATATAACCCTGGTATCAGAAAATGAAATATCATGATTATGGTTTTACAGAAATAAAACATTCCCCCACCATGTCCATGCACTCGTACTTTCAGTTTAAATGCACGCTCCAATCTTAATTTCTGCCTTTAAGTTTTAAAAAAACATGAATTCATGCATTAGATTTTCAATCATTTCCAACTAATCAATTTAGTAAAAAATTGAACTTAAAGGTGCTCTTTCATCAATATTCCAAAAGAGAAAAGTAACACAGTAATAAAAAGTAAAGATGAACTTGATCGATAGTATTATTGAAATAAGTCAAGTTCATTTTGTTCATTTTCTGTTGATATTTCAATGATGTCATCGATTTCTCTAGCCACAGTAACTATGAAGTAAAACTCAGATATCATGACAAGATTTTCTAAGCAAAAATACATTCTTCTAGAAAGCTTCAAAGCTGTATTTCACCAAAATTCACAGCTTTGAAGACAGTTCAGCACAGCATGCATTTCTGTAACAAAAACACGGAGAAATGACCAGAAAATGGAAAAATATATGTCTCTTTTAAGAAAAGTATTCAAAATAAAATCACAAGTTCTCTGAAAATCAGCTATATCAAGTTTAAGAGTACGCCTCAAAGGAGTGACACAGTGTGTTTTACAGGATGACGTTTTAAGAACAATAGGACATTTAAAGACACTTTATCACAGGAAGACTTTCCTTGGATTCAATATTTGGCAATATTTTCACCTTAACAATTAAACTCTCAGTGTGGCGACCAGTCCAGTGAATGACTAAATATAAGAGATATAAAAAAAGAGAATATTTACATAAATATTGCAATCGTTTACTAGCATGCATATATGCCACTGAAATCGCAAGTTATAAAACAGCAGACCCAATTCACGTAGCTGTGCTGCTGCAACATTCAGGTCAAACACTGAGTAAAGCTGGAAGACAAAGTCATGACTTAAACAGACTAAATCGTCAAACACCATTAGATGTGGGCTAACCCTCAGAACATCTGAAATACAAGTTTTGTTCTGTTTCCATTCAGTCACTCCAGTGTATTCAATAGAATCCCACAATGGGAACAACAACCAGCATCAAGCATGACTCCCATGTGACTGGTGTCATGGATGGGTGGATGGATGAGCAGACAAATTTGAAAGGTCAGATATCTCAGCAGCTGCTGTCCTTTGGGTCCTTGCTCTCCTCAGGCACCTGGAGCACCATCTGGTGGCTGGAGTCTTGGAGGCTGCTGGTGTGTGCTGGGTTTAAAGCTGAAAGCTGTTGCTTCTCACAGGGAATGTGCCTGACCTCTGATAGCTCGCTTCTTGGAGTTGCCCTAAAACCAGCCAGGACACATCACAGATTACTGCTGGTTAATGCTTGTCTGATGTTACAGTGCAGGACAGACTGGGGCCACGGTAAGTTATTCAAGCATTATAAATTCGACTCTAACAACAGAGAGGCATAAAGCAGTAAAATACATAATGCAGTAAAAAAAAAATGTAAGGAACTGTACATATACAATCAATTTTTTAACATTTCAAAAATGGCATCTCACACCTCTCCTACTTACCTCCCATCTGCCACTCTGTGCAAGCTCTCTGAGCGACTGCTGACTTTACTGGAGCTCCCCGTTTTGCTGCGTCTCTCCCCCCCATCCCTCTCTCTTTCCCTATCTCTCTCCCCTCTCCTCGAGCTTCGACTGGAGGTGCCTCGGTCCAGGTGTTCCCTGGCTGAGGTCTCAGACAGCGAACCTTGCATGTGGGGCTCATGGTTGCCTAAGGCAGAGGTGCCTTGATTGCTGGTGGTGGAGACACTGGTGGGTGTGACTCCGGTACTCGTGCCCATGGACTTGGAGATGACCTTGAGTTTGTGGGAGCTGGGTTTGTAGTGCTTCTTCTTGTGCTGAACCCGGTTGTTGTGCTTTAGGAAGAACTCGCAGGACTCCTGGAGCACCCGACGGCTCTCGCTGATGGGGCTGTGGGTCACATGACATGGCATTAAACACATAACAGCTGATCTAGAATACCGTATTCTCACTCCATCAGTGACTGTGTGAAAGATCTTCCACGTGTTTTGCTGTGGTCAGAGTTGTGTCTTACTCTTTATTGCGGGTCCTGTTGAAAAAGTAGGCCCACTCAGAGCAGGTCTTCTTACTGCTGACCCAGAATACTGCAGATATGCCAACCACCAATGTCATCAAGTATTTCACCAGAAACAGGGAGAGGTCAGGGCGTTCATGATCTGTGGTCTAAAACAGTAACAAACTCAATGGTAATGAGATCCTTGTGATTTAGAGCAACTGGTTAAATAAAAAAATTGAATTTCTTACTTAAGACAAAGTCAAGCATTTCCAGTACAGGCATCAGGTACTGACTGTCAAAACAAGACTAAGCTATTTCCCACTGCAGCGCTTAAGAGCTCACGTATTGTATCTTCCACATACCATACAGATATCCACTGATGTATAATTCTTGCACTACTAAAGCACTTCCAATCAATTTGGACCACACCACCAAATGACCGAACATGGGCACTACATGCTGTATGAAACAACGACAGGACAAAGAACTGGCCACTGAAATATCTGAAGGTGTGCGGCAGACTGCTTCGGAAATACAGTCGTCCTCCACCAGTTCCTGAGCTTGGAGAGACTCCTGTTGGAAAACCTTGAATTTTGGTCACTCCTAAACAGAAGTCCGAACAAACTGGTGCTCAACTGGCTTGATGGAGGAAAAAATGGTTAATAATGTCCATATGTTTTGGACTTGCACCTTTATGTTTTGGGTATTTGTGGGAATTATTTCTAAAGTCTTTTGCTTTAATGTTTGCAGAAGTTTGACATTACTTTATGTTGGATACACCCCCATTACAAGGTGCTGTGTTAGTGTTAATATTGTCAAACATATCCTGAGACAGATGACATATTGTATACGGCTCCAAAGAGAATTGTGAGAATAACAGAGGGAGAAATAGTGTGCTTATTTGGCCCTTGAGACAAACTGATGATGCCAATTTTTTCTCCCCACCATCTCTTTTAAAATTTATAACCCTGAGGTCACTGCAGAAATAAACACAGCCCACGTTGTTTTTACGGCCCTATGCATTGCCAAGAAAATGGTCCTCATTAACTGGAAAAATAAAAATAATCTTAATTCTAACCAATATAAAAACCATCTAATAGATCACATTAGTCTTGATACAACCTCTGCCATCACATTTGATCAATCCCTTTGGGCTCCTTTGATCGGCTTCATCACCTAGTGGGGGTGGGGGGTCATGGTTTGGTCCTGCCTTCGCTATTGTGGTTGATGTGGGGGTAGGGACGGCCTTAGGGCATCTGGGGAGTCCCTAGGGACGTTTCCCTGGAGGGCCTAACCTGGGGGCTGTGGCCATGACCTGGTTAGAAGCTCTGGGGCTCTTGGATGGTGTTTTCCTTGTGGCTGCGTACAGCGGAGATGGGGGAGGGTCTGTGCTGGCGGACGTTGGTTACTGGCCTGGTAGCCTGGCTGCCCCTGGGAGGGTCCGGGACGGGCGTGGAGGCTTGGGGGTCTGGGGGTGCTCCGCCTTGGGGGGCCTTGGGGGCTTGGGTCCTGGCTGTTGTGTCGCCGGAGCAGTGGGCGGGTGGGTGCAGGGGGGCTCAGCCCCAGTGCAGGGGACCTCTGGTGCATCGGCCCAACTAGGGGGCTCTCTAACTGGTGGGCTCTCTAACTGGTGGGGAGGTTGTTACATCTTTGCAGGTGGTCTCCTCACTACAGGAGCTCACTCTGCAGGTGGGGGGAGAGATATAGGAGAGGGGGAGAATGAACTCAACCTGGGTGTCTATTGTCTTGTGTAGTTTGGGAGATGATTGGATGATGGGGTGGGTGCAGTTTTCTCTGGGGTGGAGTCGGGTGGGCTGCCCCGGACTCTGTGGGGCTGGGCAGTGCTGCTGCTGCGGGTCCCGGTCCGGATGGGCCTGGGCCCCCTTGCCCTGGTGGGTTCCAGAGCGTGGGGGTGCCTACTGGGGTCAGCGGGGGAGCTGGCCCCAGGGAGGGGCCGCTTGCCCCTCCCTTTCTTCCCTCCCCATCCTCAGCTGCCTCCCTATTCCCGCTCTACCACACCCACCCACACACGCAGGGCTTGGGGTGCAGGTATGTCACCAGGGTGCAGGGGAGGCACTCCCCCTCTGTCCCCTTCTGGCCGCCTGTGCCTCAATTTTATTCTGCAACCTAGACATCCACATTACTCACACTCTCACATAACACATACATATAGGGCCTTGGGGGTGGGCACGTTTTACAGCATCCAGAGGATGGTCGTTGTACTCCAACCCACCTCTGGCGCTGGTGCCCTACCCTCAATTTTAAATGCATTTAGACACTGAGGGTTTTCGGGAGGAGCCGTGCTGCTCTCTGAGAGGAAGCTAGTACCATGCTCTCCTGAGTTTTAAATGCACTTTAGAACAGCACACAACAACATTACATATGAGCGGGCGTAGGGAGGTTTGAGGTCTTCACTCACCCCGGTTCTGTTAGCCGTCAGGGCTGGGGGGCTGGGAGGAGGTGCTGGCCGTCAGACTGGGGTCTGGGATGCGGGGCCTCCCTGCTACTGCAGATAAGGAGGTGGTCCGCTTGCCTCCACCCCAGAGAGAAGGGTTACATCTCCTGGGTCTAGGTGCGGCTTGCCCCTCTGGGGGCGGGGGTACCTGGACCTGGGATATAGAGTATGTTTGGGGAGTGCGACTGTCTGTGCAGTGTCTATTTGTGTCTGTCTACACGTTGGGTGAGTGCCGAGTATTTGGTTGTGCATATGGGGGTGGGAATGCACGTCTGTGTCCGCGTGTGCCTGTATGTCTGTGTCTATATGTCAGGTTGGGTCTTAGACTCAACCTCTCTGGGTACATCTCAGGCCCTCTAAAGTACGGAGGCCTATCTCCCCTCACCACACTCCCTGCCGGTGGCTGATGCCCTCAGACGTTGGTGTGTTGGTGGTCCTTGTCGTCTGGGGCTGGGCGCTCATGCATGTACCGGCTCACTCCTGGTGGCCGATTGGCGGGGCCGGGTGCCTGTGGCCCGGCTGGGCTCCTTCCGGGGGGTGGGATGCCCTCAGGCCTCTGGCCTCTGGGCCTGAAGCTCGGTCCTCTCTGGCACAGCTGGCTGCCGGCAGAGCCCGCGGGCACGCCACTGCAACCCCCTCTGGCCTCTGCTCCGTAGCTGCGGGGTGACCTCTCGTTTGGGGCTCTACTCAGCTCTTCCCAGGAGGGTGGCACGGTTCCCCCCCCCTTTGGTGGTCCTCCTCGGGTCCTTGTACTCTGGGGCCTCTGGATATCTGGGGCCTGGATCTCCTCCATACCTGCTTCATACCCTGGTGGACGGGGCTATGGCTCCCCACACTCCCTAGCAGATCGTTACTTGGAGAAACCTTTGGAATACAAGCATGCTGATCCACACAGGTATGCACACAGGTGTACACACGGGTGTTCACAGACGCGGACTACACCTTTCTTGGCTGCTGTCTCAAAGCACATTGTGCGCTGTCTATCTTGCGTGCTGCACAATATCGTTTATTATTTAGTATCTACTGTTATCTACTGCTAGCTAGTTTATTGTGATGGTGCTGTTTTTATTATGTTGCTCTTTGTTGTTTGCTTTCTCTTCTGTTTTTTTTCTCCATACAGGTGATCCAGGCGTTTTGTTTGTTTGTTTGTTTGTTTTTTCCTTTCTTCCCCCCCTTCTCACCGTCTTTTCTCCCCTTTGGTTTTCTTTCTCTCCCTCTCTTTCTTTCATTCTTTCCCCCTGTCCTATCCCCCAGTCACGTCTGTCCCGTTTGTAGCAACCGAAAATAAAATAAATACATAATTATAATAAAGGTCAATCAAATGGACCAATATGGCAAGGCCATGATGATCCACTTGGTAAAATAAATCCGCTTGGCATCTTTCTTGGCCTTAAGACAACAATTCTGATGGCTAAAGATCCAAACGGGACACAAAAAAAAAAAAAAAAAAAAAAAAAATTTATAACCCTGCATTAAATTGTGATTCATATAAAGACCTCTTGTTCTTTGTTTTTATTTTTATTTATTTTAATGTGGAAAAATTATATTTAATAAATTAAAGAAAACTCATGTATTCTGCACTACATTTTTGAGGTACCACAGCTTCTAAGACGTCTGTTATTTCCACACTGATCTGTCATAACAGTCTTGATTTTGGAATCCCTGTACTCTGCAGGACATTATAGATATTTAATAATTGGGATTTTTAAATAGATGAGCGATATGGATCCTTTTGAGCCCTGATCAGTTTTATGAAATTTTCACTGTGCTTTGGTTTTGCCCTTTTTCAGCAGTCTAAAAAAGCTTGTCCTAAATTTTCACCCCATCTTTACTGAATGAATAAGTCACAACAACCTGGTTTAAGCAGGGGATGCTATACTCCTGGCAGCGGTCGTTTATCCAGGTGTTCTCCCAGCT
This sequence comes from Perissodus microlepis, assembly GCF_051167445.1. NCBI lineage: Eukaryota > Metazoa > Chordata > Actinopteri > Cichliformes > Cichlidae > Perissodus > Perissodus microlepis. Next base: position 16,760,329 of record NC_140471.1, on the reverse strand, counting down.
GCTGCGGTGGCTCTGTTCGTAGGTGTAGCAGGCTAGCAGGGTGACCAGTGGGACCAGGTAGAGGCAGCTGAACACGCCGATGCGAATCATGAATTTCTTAAGCTTCTCCTGGTTGCGCTCGTCGTGCTGGATGACCTGTCGGACGTGATTCAGAGAAACGATACCTGCCAGGATGAGGAAGAGGCCGACTATGACGCCCACGCACAGTGGCGCCAGTACAAAGTAGCGCAGTGCATCCAGGTCGTAGAGCCCCACAAAACAGACACCGCTGATGTTGTCTCCTTCAACTTTGTTCAGAGCCAGCAGCATGACAGTGAGTGCCCCAGGGATCCCCCAGGCAGCAGAGTGGAACCACACCTTAGACAAAATAAAAATATTGACTGAGCTGTAACTGCACATATTTCCTTGTTGTGTTTGCTTCCTATTTGCTACTAGGAAACAAACCTAAATACTTAAGAACCTTACCGCTTTCTTCTCAATGGCCTCACAGCTCCACTTGGGGCCGGCTGCCAGGAACCAGGTGATGGTGAGTATAACCCACCAGACGATACCGGCGATGGAGAAGAAGTAGAGGAGCATAAAAAGCAGAGTGCAGCCTTTGCTCTGAGAGCCCAGCACCACTGTGTCAACCCCAGCAGGATGGGCCGCTTTGATGCAGGCTGCATTGTTTCCCAGCAGGAAGCCGATGAAGTATATGAGCGAGACAAAGCTATAGCACACAGCATAGAAGATTATGGGCCGCTCTGGGTAACGGAAGCGTTTGACGTCAATAAGGAATGTGAGGAAGGTGAAGAGTGTGGCGGCCAGGCAGATGATGGAGCACACACCGATGAAGCTCTTTGCAAATTCTATGTCGTGGGGTTTGAAGTACATGTTGGAGCAAGGTGGAGCACAGTCCTGGGCGCCTAGGAATGATGAGCCATGACCTGGCTTGGTCTTTAGCTGCAATGGGCACCAGAAGCCCAGCTCTCTCTTAGCTGATGAGGAGATTGCTGGGGTGGTTAAAGGGACTGGAGAACCATGCACACTGCAAGGGTCCAATCTAGAGCATAAATAACAATATAACAGGATAAGTGCCTCAACATGAATTGTGGGTAATGAAACCGGGGAAGGATATTTTCTTACTTTTCACACATTTCAGGAGGCCAGGGGACATCAAAGGTGTGGATGTTCTTCTCACAGTCGGACCTAACAGCATTGCACTGCTCTCTGCAGGGGTGGATCACCTTGTTCTCCTCGGTGCATGCTGGGATAAAGACTTGGCACAGGAAGTGGTGAACATCTGGAGAGCACTTCAGGTTTATCAGGGGCATAAATGGCTGAAATTGAAGAGATTAAACATACTATATTAAAAATCGGTTTTCCATTATAACAACTATTATTGCACTCTGTTCCTCCATTAAGTTTAGATGCAAGTTACATCACCTGAGAACTTTGAATATACTGATAGATTTGAAGGCTTGACAGCCCTACTCGTGACCTGAACACTCATATGTGCGTGCATGAGTTATATAGCATTCCCTAAAAAAACCTTTGAAGTAGCTTAAATCTAAATTTTCCAGCTATAACTTTTCTTTGAAGAGCTTCCAAAGCATTTTCATGATGTTACAGCTATGTACAGTCTGCCTACACTGGTGAATCCAGTATTTCCACAGACTACGCTGTGCTGGGGGAGTAGGTGTAGGTAGCAGTCTGCACAGTTTGAAGTTTTTAAACATTTTTCTCTGAAAAATAGACAGACAGTAACCTGTAAGATTGTGAAATTACTTTTGTAAATGCAACTGGAAAAAAGGCATAAATATAATGATTTTACTTGTGTTATAAGTGCAGTCTGCATGACTGGACATTGTAATATAATAAGCACTGAGATTACAAATGATCAGGGTAGCAAAAGCTGGTGAAAATATTTATGCTACATAAGCAACAGTACACTATAGTAACACACAAAACTGTCCATTCATTGGCCGGAAACCATGACCAACCAGAGCATTGGAAGGGGGGGTATAGGTGGCAGGAAATGAGAGTGCGGACATTTGGAAACAAACAGGGACAGGCCAAGAAGGCTGGAATGCACAGAGCTGTTCATGGGAAGGTTGCCTAGGATATGTGTGGAGGACAGCCTTATTATTTTTGGATCGACACCAGCTACATCACTTGGAGTAATATGCATGTTCAATACATAACCAGTTAATAGTGACAGGCATGCATTAGCACAGACTAAGTGTGTTGTGCTGTGTTGTATTGTGTGTATTTCAGAGTACTCCACACTCTCGACCTCATCACTGGATAGCTTGCTGTAAATCTAAACTGCCGATATGTGCAAAGAAAATCCACACGACCACACTTGAGCATATTGCACTAGTTGATGTTTTCTCTTCTCTGCTTTTTCTGGCTCCAGGCCCACATCTCTGGGCCCTGGGCTTGCCCTCTCAGACATTAAGCGTCCTTGTTTCTCTCCTCTGGAGGTCCTGGACTTGAGGCTCCTCGTGGCTGAACAATCTGACCTTTATTTTCTTTAGAGCACTTACTGTAAAAACTGCCCTCATTTCAAAAACCTTCCAACAGGATCAGCTGCAAAATCTGAGCCGATTTGCTCTTTAGGGCAAAATCCTTCGCAGAGAATTTCTGCACAATGTACTTTAAGTATTAAGTGAAGTTTTTTTTTTTTTTTTTTTTTTTAAAGATGACTCTTACTTTTCAAAGTTTTACTCAAACTTTCAAGGCCCCCGAGTGTCCGTTACAGTGTGTCAGTTTGTCTTTCCATTCTCTCTATATTCTAACACTTCAAAGTTTTTGCTCTTTCCAAAGCTGGCAAACACTAGTGGAAGGGCGGGAAAAGGTTAGCCCTCCTCCGGAAAATCCTACTGATAGGCTGGCCTGTGCCCAGAATAAAGCAGAAACCTGCCTGATTCCAACGTCAGAGCTTTGTGATAAATCATTGCACATGTTCAAAGTGGGCTATGTTTAGTATTTAACGTTGAATGAAGGCCAAAGAGTGTAACCCTGTCACCTGGGAGACAGGACTGCGGAGGTAGGACCGTGTGTGTGTGTGTGTGTGTGTGTGTGTGTGTGTGTGTGTGTGTGTGTGTGTGTGTGTTGGGGGGGGGGGGGGGGGGGGGGTATTAAGAGACAGAGGATACTCCTTGTGGTATGCACAGCAGGCTTTGTGTGTGACTGGGTGTGTCGCTCCCCTTCCTCCAGAAATCAAAGGGCCCTCACAACAAAGTCACTGAAGTTGCCCGTGGCCAAGGTTGCCATGAAATAAGAAGCTGATACCTTTGCCAGATGCCACACAAAAGACTCCTACAGATCATGCTCAACACTCCACACCAAATGTGCGTAACCCAAACCCTCAGGAATGCCTGGAGACAGGATGCAACAGCTAGAGAAACAACATTTCTGCTGAGGATATGTGCAAGACAACAAATGGTCTTAAAGCACATTAGCCAAAGTGTCACAGGGTTGACGGAGCAAAGCTGAAACACCAGTTACACAAACTTAGACTTTAGTCACTGCAAGGGGTGGTGATAGGGTGGTAAAGAGAAAACACTACTAGTCTGAAGAGAAGTCAAATTTAAGATTAGAATTCTCTAAATCTGAGCAGATATTAAGCATATTTTTCCACTATGAAAAAGAAGATTGATTTCTGTATTCTATGCGTGGAAGAAAATTTTAAACTGCAGGGTGTAAATCTCTAATTACACCAGTTCAGTGTCATTTGAGAGTTACTGTTGCTAAGAGATGGTCTACTGACTTCTGTTGTGTAATACTGACTGGAGCACATAATAGCCCAGTACAGTCTATAAACCTTTATACAAGAGCACAGCTTATAGGTGCTTCTACATATACAGCTAGACTTCTTAGCTTGTGTTAGATTTTTCCTAATTTGTTGATGCCAACAAATGATCAGACAGTCATATCACAACAACAGGTCCTTGAACTCAGCCCAAATGTTACCCAGTGATCTGAATCATGACCTGAATTTACACAATAAAGGGACAGGAGATTTTCCCGAGAGCTGAGAAAAATCAGAGTTCAGGTATTCTATTAGTCTATTTGATGAAAGAAAATAATAAAGTCATAGTAAAAAAAAAAAAAAAGGATTTTATCTTTCTTTCCTGCAGTTTCGAATGATGAAGACAGAATTTTGGAGAAATGAAAAAACAACAACAACCTAACATCAAACATATATATGATTGTGCTTTCTGTTATAATTGTATGCTTATTCTGTTGAACACAAACAATTAAGTCATTTTTCTTCCTGAATCAAGTTTATACACTGAATTACCACTGGATATTTTGAGCCAATCTGGATATTGACTTTTGAAAGTTCAAAAACCCTGATAACATGTTTGCATATGGTATTTTAAACATACCTGAAAAATGTCGATAATAATGTTCCAAAACTGATAAAGGCGTTTCTTACATAAGGATAAATTAACTTAGCTTGGATTCGGATTACATGCCTCATTTCAACCATTCATCAGTCATCCAGGTGTTAGTCAGAACATCACCCAATAATTGGATGGAAAAGTGGTCACGCAATAACAGTCAATACCAAGACCAAATGCACCCCATAGCCACCTATACTTACATGCAATCGCATGAGTGCGTGCAAATGAAGAAAAAAACCCTAAACTGACTTGGCTTATCAGAAGATCAACAAGAAATATACAAATTGCAAAAGTAATGAGCTGAAAAATGTTGATTATCCTAAAAAAGAAAGCTGCCTCTCAGCTTAGCGTGCAGAATTAGCTGTTGGCTCCACTGATCGGCTCAGAGCCATGGATTTTCTGATAAATACCGTTCCAAGTTTACTGTGTGTTGATGGCTATTTCACATCCTTCCACTTCTATTGCATGTTTGCCTCTTTAGCAAAGCCCAGTGGAAATCTTATAGCTGCTAGGGAGAATGGAGTTTTTGGATTTCTACTTGTTATTAATTAAGTACTTTCTGTTTGGTGTCGCTGCTGTAGGCTTTCGATTATTGTTAGGGTGAGTCTGAGCTGATTTCCTGTAAAGTAAACTGTGAATCTTAGCTCTGGTGATATTGAGTGTTTAATCCATATTTAGCTTCATTGTTGTCCTATTATGTTGCTGTTCTATTATAGATACCTTAATATAGTGATAAGCTCCATTTTGTATAGCTTAAATTCTGGTTCACGCCTTGTGTATTCGTAGTTGTAATAATGTTCTTCCCTGTGTTTTTCTTTGTCTCATTTCTGTATTTGTAGTTTGTGTTTTCTTCTCTTGTAGAACTTTAAGTCTGCTTTGGTTATTTCCTCTTTAGCTTTGACGGTTCATTTTCTTCACGTCCTGTGTGTTGCTTCCTGACGGTCTCCTCCAGGTTGTGCTCAGCTGTGTGTAATTACTTCCACCTGTGTCTCGTCTCCCTCCTGTCTGATATTCCTTAATCAGCCTCCAGAATAAAAATCGTCCTGGCCTTCTCTTTGTTGTTTCATCTGCTTAGTTCTGTGCACATTTCTGTGAAATGACTGTGGATGCACCTGTTTTGCTCCCCATCTGGCCTCTTGTTTTTTTTTTATTTTTGGACTTTGGTTTTGGACTTAGTCAGTGATTAAAGCTTGTGACACATTTTTGTTATAACTAAGAATGTTCTTCTTTCTTAACTTCTTTTTCTTGTAAGAGGAACCCTAAGCAGAGCCTTCTTCTACCGCAAAGGTTTCTTAAAAGCTTCCCTTTAAAATTTAAGTGGCCAGATTCACAGTTTAATCACTAGCTATTTCTTTTTAACAATCAGATGTGATTTGTGGACAAACTGTGGCTGGTAAATACTGTGTGTCAGTTGAAGTCCATTACAAAATGGTAATTATATTTCAATCAATATGTGCTTCAGTATGGGCTGAGAGACACCATCAATTAGTAACCGGAGCCACAAACAGCGCTAATGGCACTAATAATGGCAATTATATGGACATGATATTCATCATCGCTGAATGTGGCCTGAAGTATAATTTCCAATTATAAGGAGAGGAAGCGTTTTTTTTTACAACGTTCCATGGAAACCAAAACTGATGAGAACCTTTGAGGTGGGCCAGAGGCTTCCTGGATAAGTCAATAAACTCTGCATTAGCCCAATATACACTTTGAACAAATTCAGCCTAATTTTACATTAATTCTACTAGAATTTAAAATAAGTTATGTGGGGTTGAATCATTTTTGACAATTGTTCACATACTTAGCTTGCTTGGCCCGCCTAATCTATAAAACACTGGACCTTTAAATAAAAATTAATCACTGTATGCTTGCACGATGCATAGACATACAGATTTCTACAGATAAATGTTGTGTAAAATTACGAGGGCTCACCTGCATGCGGTTGTATGCGATATCCTGATCATAGTGGCCCATCATGTTGGGGAAGAAGGTCATGTTGTAGGACGTCTCCAAGCACCGATGCACTCTGATAGGCTCACACGTAAACAGGCTGTGGGCATGACAGCTTCCCACCCACATCAGTGCCAGGCACACCCACAGTGGTCCTGGCATCAGCATTGTGATGAGTGAGTAGGAGTGGGCGTGTGCACAGTTCTTTTTTTGTGTGTGTATAAACTAATTCGAGTTTCTTTTTAACTGCGTGCGAGGACGTCTTGGCGTGGTTCAGACTGTCATCCGTGTATCATTCCTCCTAGGGACATCTCAGTGGAGCTGGTGGGCGCTGCAGCAGGTAGAATTTTCTCATGGTGAGTCAGCAAGTGCCTATAGGCCACAGATAGGAATTCCACATCCCTGAAAAGAAGGTACTTATTGTGACACAGGTTTATATTTTCAGACACACAGAGAAGTGGATACACAAACCAAATTTTCAGCAAGATATCCCTTCAGAAATCCCAGCTTAGGAGGTTTTTCTTTTTCAATAGTACCTCATTTACTGCACAATTTCAGTTTTAGGAAAACAACCTGGCATGCATTGTTCCGTCACTTAAAAAAATAAACACATTTTCATGATTTCAGTGCATCCTTACAAGTCTTAAAATCTTTGAGAAGTTTAGTTTGGGAAGCACTGCTTAGAGACTCCTCAGTCAGATGGAATCAAACTACCAAAATCCATTCAATCCCCACGCAGGCTTCGAGTGCATGCTTTTTACACAGGGTGGGGAATGCGCAAGATCCATGCTGATTCAGAAGAATGAGTCTCGGCTTGTTGATGCACATTAAACTTCACATTAAAGTGTCAGAGTTCCACATACACACTTGGTTTACGAGCCACTGAGAAACCTGAACGGCAGACAGCCTGCTGTACTTTCCCACTGATGTTTTGCCTTTCATAAAAACAGAGTATGTGTAGGTTTAGGCTTGTTCCTGGTGACCTAACAAGGGGCCCACAGATTATGCATTTATTTGATATAACTTCTGGTTATATTCTGAATTTTAACAATTTGAGCAAGGCTAGCTTTGGATCAGTTTGCACAGAATTCTTGTCCATTGAGACTAAAGCGACATCGTTTATATAGGTACTCGTCTCTCTGATGATTATCTTATCACTGATGATAAGCGCTTAATATTACTGCATCCCTTTTTCTACGTACAACAAAATTCAGCAGTCCTCAAAGTACAGCATGTAGTCAAGGAGGTTCATAGTGCTAAAGTAGCTAAAAAGTAATTTACGCTTAATAAGCCCTTTGGTTAGCATATTAGCGATATACCAGGAATAGTTAGCAGGGTAAATATTTGACACGTTCCACCAACACTTCGACATATCATGGAGACATGGCTACAAACAGACATAATAAGTTGCTATTACTGTCCAATTACTTGCATATGTCAAAGCTAATTACGTTTTAAATCAATACGCGAGTCCACGGAGGCCAGGAAAGCCGTTTGTTTCCCCGTAAATGACACACCAGCTGTGGGGAGACAGTGCAGTCAACATCCCTGCCTCGGTCGCTGCCATGGGACAAGGGGCCGAAACAACTTCGCCACAACAAAGCAGAAAGAACCTATGAGAGGGTAGAAATGCGAAACACGAAAACTTACCCCCAAATACCCAAGAGTTAGCTGACTTTATGAATAGTTGCAGGATCTGCCCGGTGAGGAATTTGGTAGCGTGTTTCCTGAAATAAGCTCCCGCACCTTCCCACCAACTATTCCCGTCCGGCTGCTCTGAACTAAAGATGCTTTCAGGTGCAATTGGAAATATGAAGTGTTTTTTTGTTTGTTTGTTTTTTAAGTTAAAATCTAAGTTTCACGGTAGTTTGTGGGTGGGGGACTTCATGTGTATAATAGCCTTTTATATTTAAAAAAAATTAAAGGGCAAGTTCATCTTTAAAAGAGTGGCGTACTGTACATATTAACTTTACAGGTCACTAAACTAGCAGTTGAACGCCCCAGCGAGAGTAACAATGTAAGTATAGACAGGAAGCACTTAAACGCGGCGTACGTGCAGACGGCAGATAAAGGATGAAACATTGCAAAATACAGGGTTTATTAACAAACACCAACTTTTCTATTTTTTACAACAATCATAACTTATAGAATATAATTCTATAATTTCTGTATTTTCCCCAAATACCACTAGATGGAAGTGGGTGATTTTACCATTTAAAAATGTGTCATGATGTTTTGCAAGTGACAAAATGCTGTCGTATACAGATAAAACTGCACTGACGTTTCCTGTAATACTGATATCAAAAATATAAAGGTAACAATGATCTCACAGATGCGTGCAACTACATAGTGTTATATGTCTTCTTTTGCTACTTTCAGTGGAGCAGCGTAGTATCGCCAAATTTGCCGGGCACCCCGTGGAAATCCTATGAGGACCCCTGGTGTCCCAGTAGTGTCTACAATACTGCATGTAGCACATGCAGAGGCATCCCCAACATTTTGCCATGCCTCAATTATCCACCTGGAGGCGCTCTCTCCCGACTGTGTCCATATTCATGTGACCTGCCGTGGAGAGGCGGGGTTATAATGTAACAATTTAGGTCCTACAGTGTAACCAATAAAGTGTTGGTGATAACCCAGCGCATCTGGTCGCCGCTGCACCCTCCCTTCGTGTCGCAGCTGATGTTAAAAAAAGGAGCCCAACCTCGGACATCAAATGATCAAATGATCTGTAACGGAGGCGCCGCCAGAGGGGGACGGGACTGACTCATAACACATTCATATGAGGTGCGTAAGCTTGTGGCACATTAAGAGAGGAGGAGGAGGGGTGAATACTGTAAATTCCTCCAAAGCCGTGAGGTGCTCTGGGTAGGATTTGGTACAGATCGTGTGCTTGTGCTCTGCGAAGGATGCAACAGGATATTCTGCTCGCACAGGAGAGGTTGCTCTCTTCTCCGTCCCCGTAGTTTGTGGACCGAGGCGCTGGCCTGTTGCTAGGAGACCTTTTGACAGCTGGGAGCTTTTTTTTTCTTATTTTCTTCAAAGTGACACTGAATGCACTAAGGGTGTCTGCTTATCTGGCAACCCAAACCTTCCCTCCTCCTCCTCAGTTCAGCTCCCTCGCGCGCTTTTCGTGCGTAAATCCTAATTGTCTTCTGTGCGTAAAAGACAACATTTGCACTGTGGTCGTTTTCGGTCAGGAGATTACAGTGTTTTGCAGGGAACAATGGCCTAGTTGTTGTGATTATCAGATCCTAAATTTATCCGCCTTCCGGACGTGTTTAACCTCTCCCACTGCTCATTTTTTCACTTGGTAAGATCATTTTTAGATATATGTTATGAAAACCTCGTAATCTAACAGCACTGAAGACATTTAGGGAGACAAGGAAATTATGATTTCCAATTTTATTTGCTTTTGATCACACGTTTTTAGCATGTGTTCAGCTGGACTCAAGGGTAATGTTAAGTTTTTCCTTCATCACTAAGTAACACTTACCTGTGGCTATACATCTGAAGGTCAGTCGTGAATGGATCGATAAGTAAACCTCACTGAGGATGACACCTAAACCAGCAGTACACTCGGCTCTATCAAATAAACTGCAAACATACAGAGGCTTGCTTCTGTAAAACAGGTGTATGAGAAGACCCAGGTCAGCTTATTATTTGTACACTAAGCGAGTGGGGTTTCAATCAGAGTATCCAGAGCAGCTTGGATTTCCGAGTGACCTCTCTGTGCTGCTGGACATTATCTGTGGGATATCAAGATTCAGGTGTGTAGCACATTATGTCAAGGTTGTAGCTACACCAGAAGGACTCGGTGTAATTTGGACTCCCAGCTTGTTCAGAGAAGTGCTGACCTTGTTGATTCACTTCACTGAAGCCTAGCTGCCTGTGGCTGTCGCAGTCCCCGGGCTTTACAAGAAAAGGCCTTCAAAGAACAGCTCTAACAATTGTCAAAGTCAACAGTGGGCCTGGCTGAGAGAAGGGAGAAGTCAGCATTAGGCGTAACGTGTGGTAGCATCCCTTCACACGTCGCACAGGAGGCTGTCACATTGTGGCTTTGTTGAATAGATGGACTGAGTGAAGCTGACATGCTGTTCTGTCCTATCAGGCTGATGTATGTGCCCAGTGAGGAGACTACAGTCCTCAGGAGCCACATAGCACCTCCCCTCCACCTCCATCTTAACTTCCTTTGTAAGAGGGTATGCCTTCTGAACCGAGCCTCAGGTAGGTCCGCACATCTAAAGCTCATGGCAAAAATAGACAATAACCCTTAAGGAACCGTTACTGTGTATGCATCTCCTGTGGCTTATCAGGAGGTAGAGCGGGCTGTTCATTGATTGGAAGGATGGTGGTTTGGTGTACGCATGTATGGGTGAATGTGGCTACTGGTGTAACGGTGCTTTGAGTGGTCAGCTAGACTAGAAAAATGCTATGTTAATGAGAATCCAAACACAGAATCAACTGACAGTTTCAAACAATGCTGACATTATTCACTTCTTTATTTTAAGCTGAGAAAGATCTATTTAGGATCGATTTGTTGTTCAATAACCGTGCTTGGAGAGCGCAGGCTCTACTAGCTTTCTCTATCTTTCTCTCTCTCCTGGACTGTCCATTCAGTGTCTTTTTTTATCTAACTTAATATATGGATGTAGACAAGGTTACATGAGAGACAATCCACCTATCTACCTAAGAGCCCAATCCGTTGTACCAAACCTACTTACTAAACCTTCAAAAACAGGTCACAGTTGTATTTTCTTTTAGTTTAATCAAATAGAAGGAAACAGCTTTTTATTGTGTTATCAGGGAGTCTTTTTTTTTAGCAGCAGGACGCTGCACGTGGGATTTACTTGGAAAAAGAACTCCAGCATCTACACTGATTGCTTCATTACCTAGCCTTCCGACTCTGTGGTTTATTTATATGTTTAATAGTTTTTGGACACTAATGAAGCTTGGAGGCAGGGAGAAATAATCAAGTGTTGATTTTGGCCTTTTCAAGAAATAAGAATATGTTGCAACAAACTATTTTCAAACTGAAATCTACTTTTAGCCTTTTAAAGCCAGCATATATGGCATCGTAACATTTCTGACTGTTGCAGTCCTTGCAGTGGTACTTTAAGAGTAAACATTGGTGTACTTTAAATTTTAAAGCTGTTTTACACATCATACTTGGTTAATTAGAGAAAAAATAACCTCTGATAACATTATTTCTTTATTTTTTTGTGAGCTGGTAAATTGCAACTTTTGTAACACAAACAAAATATGACACACTGTGAAATGTAGGACACAGATTCTTTTGCAATATGACCCATTCTGAGGGCAGTTTAGCCACATTATTGTTCTTGTGTTGCTTTAGTTTTCACCATTCGGCTAACAGCATATGACGTTTTTGTCCTAAAATGTTCATTTCATCCTTATACTCTCTTCTTGGAATGTAAAAACCTTTTACTTTAAATTATGGCAATCCCCCCCCCCCAAACTACCAAACAAACAACCTGAGTCATCATTCATCCTACCTCAATCCCAGAGCGCATTAACGCATCCGCCCACACACACGCCCATTATTTCCTCTGTCTTACACCCCATCACCATGAAGGTGACAGAGTAAGCCTCTTGGCAGGCAGCATAATTTAAAGTGATGGCCAGGACTGGAAGTGGACATAGATGGATTTGGGTGGACAGACTGGCTTATGAATGGGTATAAGCGGAGAGGGACTGAGGATGAGTTGGAAAATGGGGTATATTTGCTGCTACATGGATCCTCAGCTTTCTGCCAGTTGGCAAAACTCATTTTGACATGTTCTGTGGTCAGCGCGTTTATCCTATCAGCTAAACTGTGAGATAGACGCTGATGGGTAGGAAGCGCTGTTTTTGTAAGGGTGGGGGAATGGCAAAAATGTAAATCATGGCAAATTTAGTCACTTGTCTAAATTTCTGATGCAATTTTAACAATGGAAAATAAAGATAACTGAATAATGGGGTGTATGCACTTATGAATGTGTTTGTATCTTGTGGGTGGGACTGATTGAAGGGTTTTAGGCTATTTGATTATATTATTCAAATTATTGCTAGTCCTGTGGATGTTTATATTTAATATTTTGCAGCCTGGTTAATCTTTTGGGTGTACCTGTTCACGGACTGTAGATGGAAATGAACTAGTAGCGCGATCTGATAAACAGCACCTTTTCTCTTATGAGATCAGTGTTTTTGTGCATAGTCTTTGATAAATCATCTCATAAACTCATATTTTATTCACAATAGAATATAGAAAACACATCAAATGTTTACATTGGGACATTTTACTATTTCATGAAAATGTTAGCCCGTTTTGAATTTAGCAACACGTCTCCAAAAAGTTGGGACGGGCATCCCGAAAGGCTGGAAAACTAAGTGTTACAGAAAAACAAACCAACTGGAGGAACATTTAGCAGCTTAGCGGGTCATCTGGCAACAGGTCAGTGACATGAGGTGCACCATTCTGCAAAAACCTGTGTCTACATATTGTGGAACAAATTCAGAATAATGTGCCTTGATGAAAAATTGCAAAGACTTCAAATATCTGATCATCTTCAGTGAATATGATGAAATCTCTGTTCAAGGGACAAGGTTGAAAATGAATACAGGAAGCCCTGACGTACCAATGCATTAAACACTTTCTTAAAGGTTTAACTATTTGATATGTTTTGTATGTTTTATTGTGAATGAAACATGAGTATGAGATTTGCACATTTTTGTTCACATTTTACACAGCATCCCAACTGTTTTGGAAATTCACTTATATTTGTGCATATTCTATTCACAGAAAGGGATGCTTTGCCACTGTTTTATCATAAATGAAATATGGGACAAGCTTATGTGCCAATAATGATACTAACCAGAAAAGTTAAAGCATGACCAAAGTCTTTACATTTAATTCTGAGAAGGCTAATGAATGTTGTAGATAACAAATAATGTAATTATAAAGCAGATATAATAACCTCATGGAGGCAACAAATGCCTCACTAGAGAAAAAACCAAGGATGAATAATTACAATTTATCGTCTGGGAATCATTAATGTTCAAAAAGCCACGCTAAATTCTAGGTACAGGGACATTAAATTCATATTAATATGGACTGGCATGGCATGCAGATAACACGTTTTTGGTCTGACTGCTCAAACCATTCTACTCTATAAGCCACATTTAGCTTTTTCACACACTAATTCATGCAGCACTTAAAGACACACCTACAGCCATTTTTAGAATCACTAATTAACCTAGCATGCATGTCTTTGGAGTGTGTAAGTAAGCTGGAGTACCCAAGGAAACATGAGCAGGCAAACAAGCTAAGCAGGCCCCAGATAATCAGGAGATTTAAACCAACTGCACCACCATGCTGCCAAATTATTCAAAAATGTCTTCATCCTCTGGGTTTTGTGGCCACTTCTAGAGTTTTATGGCAGAAAACCAACAGTTCCATATAGTTCAGTAAAAAACAAGAAAAATCAGCCTCACGGTGGTGGAAGAGAAAAAATAGGGTATCGTCAATAAGAGTAATCCTGTGTGGACTAATAATAGTTTTAGCGCGTCTGACATTTATAGTAGTTGTCAATACGTGTCTGAACCCCAGTAGTAAAGTAATCAATGGATACTGATATAGTTGCAGTGGTGTGGTAAAAGGTAGAGGAAACTGGGTTAAGAGATACTTTATGTATGGATAATAATGATACAGCAAGCAACGTTAGCTTGCTGTAGTTCCTTAGCTTAATTCTTGGAGTGTGTGTGAGAGCATTTCATTTCAGTTGTTTGGTGTGATTTTCACCACTGGACAAGGGGTAAAAAGTTATGATTTTTCATGTATTTGCTGTGTACATTACATATATTTAAAAAAAAATAGAGATTTTTGTTAAGGTAGGTGTTTTACATGGATATATGTTACTATTGTGCTGTCAAGGTGGTTAAAATGAATGGAATTGTTTAGATTTATTGCAAATGTTTGCTCACAGAAATGTCTTAATTTGTTTTAATCCATCTGTGGTAAAGGATAAATTATTATTGCTTATTATCATTAGTGCAAAATCTTTGTCTTACCTAGTAAATCCACTAAAATCCAACAATGTTTTGTATGTCTGTGTGTTGTACAGCAGTAGGGAGATGCTGACAGGACAGAGGCTCTGCCAGTCAAAGTCGCACCAGGATTCGGTCCTCTCTGCCCTCAACCAGCAGAGGAAGGATGGCCTGCTGTGTGATGTCACTCTGGTTGCCGGTGAGCAGAAGTTCCACGCCCACAAAGCCGTCCTAGCAGCGTGCAGCGATTACTTCAGGGTGAGTCTAGTTCATGTTAGAGATCTCAAAAATAATTGATTCTGCCAATAAATGAAGTTCTTGAGCAGAGTAGTAGTGGAAGTGTTTGGTTGGAAAATTGGTCATGTTTGCAAGCCCACATGGTGTATTATATGTCACACCAACTGCTACACGTCTTTCACTAACCCACCTGGAACAAGCCCGAGTGTTTGATACCTTTTAAGCCACATACGTTGCTTTAGCTAGGCTTGTGCTGTCAGACAGCCAGGCAGGAGATTTCCTCAGATGGGCCGCACAGGGAAAAGTGCACACATGAGATTTAATTCAGGGACACCAAGCAGATTAGAAGGTAGAAATTAATCCCTGTTGAAAATGAGAGGCAGATTAAATATGTCCAAGTTGCCCGGGGATTATTCCTCCTGTGTGTGTGTTTGTAGGGTTTTTTTTTTACTTCTGTCTGAAGAGAGTCGAGGGTGGGCGAGTCACACTCCTCTCCTCCTTTTGTTCATCCTCTTCACATTTGTTCTCCTTTTGTTCTTCGGCTCCTTTTTTAAATGTTGCTCTTTCAAGTCCCAGCTGAGCCGAGCAACACTGTTGTTCCAGCGCTCGGATTATTAGATCAGCCTGCTACAGTAAGCAAGAAAAACTCACTCCGCTCCTCTGTTCCTCTGCAGCAGCCTAACAACATTATGTTCATTTTGTCATCTGACTCCACCGCTGGGTTTCATTTACTTCATTTACTGAGGAGATGAAGGGGCCTTGTGTGGGGAATAGCAACTGTGTTTTCCCCCTCGTTCCACGTCTCAGTCTTCTCACACTCAGGCAAACACCTGCACACTTTGCAGTGATTAGAACACATTATGTAGTCCAGCGGGCATGAGGGATTGTAATGAAATACCTGACCAAGCATGAGTTGTGTACCTGGAACTTGTCCTGAATGTGTCACCTGCCTCTTCCAGTCCCATCACATTACTAAGACGTCTGGACAGCTTGGCGAGATACAGCCACAATCAGTCACACCAGCCTCACAAGCACACCGCTGTCAGTGAGAAAGTACCCACACACAAAATGTTGTCTGTTCGCCCATCAGTTAGGAAGGAGCCTTTACCAAAAAACAGTCACTATTTTCAATAGAAATGTCACAAACTACACTAAGTAAAAGTCATATATTGCTTTGTGACAACACTATTTAAAAGACTGATCGGTATTTCCTGTAGATCATTTATAGACGATCTCTCCTCTGTCTAATCCAATATAGCTCGATTTGATAATGGCATCTGTTGTAAGTTGATCCCTGTGAGGAAGTTGGTGCGTGGGGATTCAATGTATACTGTGCTATTTGTAGCAAGCTGTAAATAAGTGGAAATAGATTCACTGCTGCATACAAAACTGAAAGTTTGTGAATTCCCCTTTCAGGTATTTATAGTAGCAACAGCCTATTTAGTTTTTTCTTCTGAATACTTTAGAAAAGGAGTTTGTAGGTACTACTGTGGCACTGATGTCGCATTAGGCAGTTGCATTGCATATTATATATCTCCGGACCGCATGCACAGAGGTACAACACACTACATGGACTGCCTGTGGAAAGAGTTGAGCTCTGTTTAACTAAGCTGTATTGATTTCATTTATGAGAATTTGACACTGTTGGGTCTGTGATTCCACAGGCCCCGCGGGTTTAGAGACTTATTCCCGTTAACGAAGCAAGACGAACAGCAATCGATCGATTTTACTTGCTAGCGATGGAGGCTGGTCCACCAGGCTCTTGGAGCTGAACGCTCCTCACCTGTTTCCTAGCCAACTTCAAATAAACAGCCTTCCTTGCAGCCTTTTTATTGAATACAGTTACAGTTTACACAGGCACCACCCATTGTGGTGTGTCGGGCCCTTGTATGTGTGTGTATGCATGTGTGAGAATGTGTGTGTGTGTGTGTGTGTGTGTGTGTAGGTGCCCGTGAGTGTGTGTGCTTGTGTTTGGGGGTGCATTTGTGTGACCTCCTGCTCACCAAAGGGTCATAAAGGCAGGAAGTTTACTAAACAAGAAAACAGAACCTTCACATAGGATGTGTCCCTATAAGAAAACACTACAGCCTCCCCCACCATTCAACAGGCTGGGGAGGGGGTCAGAAACAAAGGAATGTCTTTGATCATACAGTTTGAACCAAGACTTATAAATATAAGTACAATAATGGCAACATTTAACAATTTGACTCCAACAGACACAAGCCTGAAATGTTCTTTTCTTTAAAGCTGTAGGTAGAACACCAAGTCAGAAAGGTGAAAGCATATCCGCCTGTATCTCAATCCTGAAGATTTATGAAAATATATAATATAATAGTGTAACTCTATATTATTTTTAGATGAGAACATTTCCAATAAAAATATTAGACCAATGGAACAATTTACAGTCGTGTGAAAAGTATTTACAAACCTCTTTGCAGCTCTGTTTTTCTTTGGTAGCAGGCATTAACTGATAATCAGCAACTGTGAGCACCTCTACAAATGCAAAAGTTTTGACTGTTTCCTGGATTGGAGGATCTTAACACAATGCTAAATTCTTCCCAGGAGTGTATGTCCCAGAACATTTATTTTAAGCTCAGACTAAACAATGCTCAAAACACTGCAAAAGTCCCAAGAGCTACATGTTAGACTATACAGGCCTCACTGAGCATATTAATATTAAAGTTCTTGAAAATATAATTTGATAAAGACTCAACAAGAATGGCTTAAAGTGTTGCCAGGAGAAAGTCTTTACATATAAAAAAACATGGCAGCATAGCTTAGGTTTGTATCTTGAGTTGTATCTCAAGAAATCACAAGACTTCTGGAACAGTGTTTTTTGGACAGACAAGCCTAAAGTGGAGCTTTTTGGCCATAATGTATAGCACCACTTTGGTAAAAATAAAACACAGCTTATCAGCACAAACACATCACACCAACTGTCAAGCATGGTGATGGAGGGGTAATGATGTAGCCACAGGATCTGGGCATCTTGCAGTCAGTGACTCGACCAAACTTCTCTCTATAGAGCTCAGGAGGTAGAGCAGGTCATCTACTACTCAGAAGGTTGGTAATTCGATTACTGGCTGTTCCAGTCTGCACGCCAAATATCTTTGGGCAAGATACTAAACCCAATTTGCTCTCCAATGCATCTATCAGAGATTGAATATGTATGAATGTTAGATAGAAACGTTGTATGAATGTGTGAATGAGGCAAGTTATATAAAGTACTTTGAGTGCTCAGATAGAGTAGAAAAAAAGCTATATAAGAACCAGTACAGTTACCATTTGCCATATAACAGAGTTTACTGAAGTCAGATGTGAGGCAGTCTGTCCCATAGCCTAAGCCTGGCCTAGACTGGGCAACAAGACAATGGTCCCAAGCACAGTAACAAGTCTATAACAGAACAGCTGAAAAAGAAAAAGAATCAAGGTGCTGCAGACCTCAGCCTGACTGGAATACTGTGCTATGCATATATAAATACCCACTAACCTCTGTGTACTGATGTATTATTGTAAAGAAGTATGGGGCAAAACTGTATCACTTATCAAGTTTTTCTAAAGGTGCTTCTAAAAACTACAGAGTGATGCAGATTCAAATACAGAATTTTGAATCTTGAACATTAAAAATGTAAAGATGCAGTTGAATCATAACTACAAGGTCTTTCTTTATGAAGTAGAAAGGAGAACAGAGTGGCTGTCAAGAATAAACAAACTGTTGCTCTTAATCATTTGTTTATTTATAGCAATCAAGGTTCAGATAGGAACACTATAGTCAAAAAAAGACTTTTATTTTAATCTTCAGGAATTTATGTTATTATCCTTTATTTATCCAGGTGAAAAAGTCTCATTGAGGTTAAAATGTCATTTTCAAGAGAGACGTGGGCAATAGGGCAGCAGAAGTTAAAATTTGATGGCATGGGCAACTTCCCAGCCCTTCCATGTGCACTGGCACAGAATTGGGCAGGATTCAAGGACACAGACAGATTAAGTCAAATGCAGCATTAAACTGTGTTCATGACTCATATAGAGTGGGTTGTCTGCCTATCAGAAAGTCAGTGATTTGGTCCCTGGCTCCTCCGGTCTGCATGTTGAAGTATCCTCAAACAAGATACTGATCCTCAAGCACTTTGTAAGTATTGATACCAGTCCATCCAAAACAGGAGCTGTGGGTTGCAGAGTGGCTTGCAGATGAAAAAATGTGCTCCAAATGAGATTTGCCAATTATATATAGGGATGGGTATCGTTTAGGTTTTATCCAATACCAGTACCAAACCCATACTTTTGAAACGGTGCCGGTGCTTAAACGGTGCTCAAACCAGTGCTTAAAGAATGGAGAACTCAAACTTTGTCCAAAAATCTCTTATGTTTAGGTCTGTGAAGGTTCTCAGTCATCCAGGTCATCGTAGTCAAAGGAGCTTGCAAAGAAAAGCGCCAAAACACAGACTTAACAATGTGGTGTATGCTGTACAGTGCAGTGAGGAATGCCCAGACCTCTACATTGGAGAGACCAAACAGCCACTTCACAAGCGCATGGCACAACACAGAAGAGCCACCTCCACAGGACAAGACTCAGCAGTCCATCTGCATCTTAAGGATAAAGGACACTCTTTCGAGGATGCCAATGTTCACATTTTGGACAGAGAGGACAGATGGTTTGAAAGAGGAGTGAAAGAAGCCATCTATGTCCACTGTGAGCGACCATCTTTGAACAGAGGCGGGGGTTTACGACACCAACTCTCTGCCATCTATAATCCAGTTTTGAGATCCCTTCCCAGACGCCTTAACGCCCACTCACATCCTGGGCCATCTGACCTCAGGAATTCGCATGATAAGGTGGGGCCAGGTTTCACAATGAACACACCCGAAACTCTGGCTGATTGGGACCCACACCCGGTTTCACACCTTGGCTCAGGCAATTAGAGGATCATCAGGGGGTCCTTTTGTCCCTCTGTGGGGGGATACTCCCACTAGGTTTATATCTGGGACTCTCCACCATTTGACCTTAGAACTGAAGAAGCTTCTCGGATGAGAGGTGAAACGTCTTCAAGTAACTTAAAGAAGTCCAGACGCTTTTCTTTGCAAGCTCCTTTGACCTCTTATGTTTAGCTGTTTTTTTGTAAAAAGATAACAATGTTAGCCTTTTCTGCAGCTATAGGGCATATATGGTATCACTCTTGGCTGGAAGCAGTGCTTAATCAATGGAAAAAACACCAATTTTGTCTAAAAACCTCTCATGTTTAGCTGTTTCCCAGCGCTTTGGGGTCCTTAGGGACTAGTAAAGCGCTATACAAATACAGGAATTTTACCATTTTGACCGCTTCGCCTTGGGCATTTTTAATCTGTAGCTCTGCTCTAAAAGAACGTACGTACCTGGGCCCGCCTACTACGCTTGCAAAGGTAAAATGATTGGCTAGAATCCAAAGTGTATGACATCTCAGGAAAAAAAAAAGCACCGAAATAAACTACCGTTTATGTCAGAACTGGTGTCATAATGGCACCGGATATCGGTACCCATCCCTAATTATATATCAGCTGATATCCTGGGTTTGTGGTGAGCTTTCCTTTATGTTGTGCTCTGTGAGCACTATGCTGGACTTTGAAACATATTAAGCATCTAAATCCAATCACAAAATCACCACGCAGTTTACCATAGAAATGCTGACCATGTTTATTTCTTTCTACTGAGGCAGTTAAGGACAGGAAGGTTAAATTAACAAATGAATGGTTTTCACAAGTTTTTGTGCACAGTCTTAAGTAAAATTCTAAGTACTCTGAATCCTTGTAAACCTTCCTCATTTCTTGGCACCAAGAACGAGAGCAGTTGGCATATTCAGTCCAAATGCACTGATACACGCATTGGTCTTTAAAAAGCTTAACAGCTGAGCCTCTGGCAATTTAACAGCTTGCAGCAGTTATGGAACAAACATTCCAATTAAACTTTACCAAGCAGTACCAAAGTGTAAACATGTCTCGTTTAATACTATTTTCTCTGATCTAAAA
The DNA here is from genome assembly GCF_051167445.1 of Perissodus microlepis. Lineage (NCBI taxonomy): Eukaryota > Metazoa > Chordata > Actinopteri > Cichliformes > Cichlidae > Perissodus > Perissodus microlepis. The sequence goes on along the minus strand of NC_140471.1, from coordinate 16,739,699 downwards.
GTCCCGGCAACATATAAAAAAAACATAGGAAAATGCCAGAAAAATCCAAAGAAGAACAAACAAATGCAGTCTGAAAGGTTTATAAGAAAATTCCACTGGACACTCACAAAGCAAAAACACAGATTAAGTTGGAGAATGTCTTCCTAAATGGGATATTGTTGTTGTATATGAAACTACTCCACTTTTTTTTAATTACTGTGCACGCTCATCATAAAGGTAGCCAGGTAGAGGGCAGAACTAATTTCTTTTCAAAGTATTGGAAGACCATCATACATTTTTAATGTAAAATTCAGTTAAAACAAAAAGAAGACATTTTTGTTTCTCTATTATAAGATAAGAATCAGTGTTAAATAGAAATATTAAAGTGAAGTGCCCCAAAAAGCAAAATCATCCATTTACCAAATACATTCAACTATTCTTTTTGGTCTTTTCTAATAAACATACTTGCAAGTGTAGTCTCCTTCCCTGGAGATAAACCACTACTTTTCTCAGACTGAATACTGTAATTTTTCACTGGGTGCGTGAGGAAGTCACGAGTCCTCTATGGTATGATCAGGCCAAGCAGGCACACACAAATTTTGCCAGCGGGTCAGGCTAACTGCAACGCTACATCCCCACTGCAGCAGTGTGTGAAACGACTGCAGTGAGCGTGGCTCTGTGGCGCAATGTGTCTCTGCGATGGATCTATATCCCAAATCAGGGTAGCCATCCGTCACCACCAGCGCTCCCTGAGCTCCTTCACCAAGGTCAGGAGCGCTCATGCTGAAGGCACACAACTCTATGAGCACTTCTCAGGGTGCCCTGTCTCTGTCTATCGTAGGCAGTCTATATTGTTTGTCCTCCACTCTTTACTTCCTGCTTGTGTCTCAATGCTTTTTTGTGTGTGTTTTATGTTCTTGCAGACACTGACCAAAGCTCAGCCACTATCACATCCCGGGTGGTGAATCAACAAGACTGAGCTTTGAAGACAGATACGCAGACACTGGTTTAAAACTCAGCGTAGCCCATTTCTCACATCATGCTCACAATACAGAAGGGCCATTTGCCAGAGAAGGGGGTGGGCGTTGGTGCCTGGTGAAAGTTCATGTGTGCTATGAATCAGGGAAAGCCACATTCATTATAAGTGAAATGAATGTGGCTTTCACAACAGAAGGAGATCCTGCGATAACCAGGCAGCCCGAGGGCTTTTGAAGCTTAAAATGCTGTCACACACCAGAGTCTCAGTAGAGATAGAGTGGAGCGACCGTGTTGCACATTGCACTGTGATTAAAAAGATACTTTAAAATTGCAAGTTAGCTAAGATCACTATCCTGAAAAGCAAGGAAACTGTGGATACAGAAACAGCTGGAATTAATTTTCAAAAGCGGTTTAGTGGTGCTGTTTGTCCCATTACAGGAGAAACATTGAGACACCACACTTAAAGATGTTACTCTAGCTCAGAACTCAGGTGACAGTTAGCAGATGATCGTCATCATGGCCATGCTTGACCTGTAAAACTCCTTCTTTCTCTCTTCCCCTCAACACTGCTGCGCACTGCTGGTTGGCCGTGATCAATAGCGCTGTCATCCCTTCATGGTGTGACACCAATCAATAGCTTTGATTAGCGAGCAGCAAGGTGGACTCACACACAGCAGGGCCAGACTGCAGATGCTGTGTCCACGGCTTTGATTTCTCATGGAGTTTGACGTGTACTGTGCTCATGCACGTGTGTGTGTGTGTGTGAGAGACAGGATGAGGGAAAGACAGAGGGGTATAACAGAAAGTACTGATTGTGCTATTTCTTTCTGTTGACCTTCAGAGCCAAGGCAGGTAAATCAATACGAAAAGGGTTCTAGGATGCTGCGTCTGGCAGGTTTTGATTAACTATCAGGCGGTTTTTTATTTTTGTTTTTTTCTCAGTGTGTCGTAACCTCCAGATATTTATATGATGAACCTCCAGAGCCACCTCTGAAAGACTGGAGAAACAAATGTGAATGGTTGTGATCACTGGACTTTTTCTAATACAGTATTATATGTGTTTGCTTCTTTTATTTCAACAAAGAAAGAAAATGCCACATGAAATATGTGCGATGTAATGTTCCCTCAGCTGACCTCCATGTTTTGGCTCTGTGTCATCAGGCCATGTTCAGCCTGTGCATGGTGGAGAGCGAGGCAGATGAAGTGACTCTGCAGGGAGTGACCAGCGTTGGACTGAAGCACGCTTTAGATTTCGCTTACACTGGACAGGTGAGTTTGAGCCATCGTGAGCAAACTGACAAAAAAAACCCAAAACAACAACAACATTTGCAGAGATGGAAATGCTGTCGACAGAAAATCTCATGAAAAGAAATCACAGTACACCACACAGAAATTTTTAGATTAATATCCAGAAAGTTATTTATCAGTACATATCATTACATTTGCTAAACTGTGGGTGAACGTCCACTGCTACTGTTAAATTGTTCTGATGTATCATTAGGTTTAGCAACCAAGTTCTCTGCCAGGTGACATAGTTTGTTGACTCTGATTTATTGAATCCTTATTTGGCTGCCTAATCAGCCTTACTTTCTACACTGTTTCAAGGCTAAACTACATTGCCTGATCCCATTTGCCTGATTGGCAGTTTCGTCTCATTTGGACGTCTAGGCCTGCTCAATTGATCAGCCTTCGTTGCTTTAAATTTGCAACCTCTCTGGAATGAAATGCTTTAACCTGTATAGTGCAAGAAATAATATATATGTTTTTAATATAAAAATATACAGTAGTAACGCAAGCATCTCTTTTGCATGTGTGGTGAACCCCCATAATAACTGGTGTTTCACTGTATATAAAAAATGGTGCTACGTGCAGTCCCCTTTTTTTGCAGTAACAATTGCACTTTTAAGTTCAGGACTATACAGGACTGCAATTTAATGCAGCCATTCTGTGCCTGTGTGTCCTTTGAGCCGGGTTGTGACAATTCTCAAAGTGAAGAGTGCGGTGTCCCACTTAAAAAACAGAAAATCCCCTGGGGCCCACCCAAACTTAAATCTTCACTCTAATGAAAATACAAGAGAAAGTGATGTATTTCCTTGACTGTTTTATTCAGGAAACATAAACAACACAGGCCTTTGGCTATAAATCACCACCCATCCATATGTAAAGTGTTAAAGCCCATGTGTGACCCACCTGCCACTGGGACGCAAATTTCAATACAAGAGTAAGTAAATTTAGGTCAGAGCAATGAGTAATATCACAAACTAACGGCCTCCTATTACCAGTTTTAATTCACTTTTTATCTAAACAAATTCATTTACATATATTAATATGCAACTGTAAATAATTTCACACTGAATTTCTGTTATTACTACAGCCTACCTGCAGTACCGGCCCCCACTTTGGAATTCACTTTGTAAAAAAGATACTTCTGTTAAACCCCTTGAGTTAAAGCTGAAAGTCTGGACTTCAGTCACATCTTGACTGTTTGACTGAGACAAAATCCATCCATTTTTTAAATATACAGTCCTAGAAAACAAGTAAATGGGCTGGCTAGCAGCAATCTCTGAGATGCAAGTTATGTTTGTTTTCCCTACTGTTCACAGAAATACACCATATAAAGACAACATAAACGCTCACGTGGTTTAGCAAATTTATTTAGCCAAGCTAACCAAGCTATATAAGCAAGCACAGTGCAGCTACTCAGCATGCTAAGCTAACCAGCATGTTCTTAGTACTGGCAGACAGTAGCCAAACACTAAACTAACTCCCTCAGCTAGCATAGCAGCACACAACATAACTGGCTAACAAGCTATGAAGAATATTTGCAGAATTGATTCCAGTGCTGTTCTTCTTTGATATATACACTTTACATGTACATGTATATTGTTGTTTAAGGAGCTTGGAAAGAAAAGCGTCTGGACTTCTTTGAGTTGCTTGAAGACGTTTCACCTCTCATCCGAGAAGCTTCTTCAGTTCTAAGGTCAAATGGTGGAGAGTCCCAGATTTAAACCCAGTGGGAGTTTCCCCCCAAAGAGGGACAAAGGACCCCCTGATGATCCTCTACCTAATCACATGAGCCAAGGTGTGAAAGCGGGTGTGGGTCACAATCAGCCAGGGTTTCGGGTGAGCTCATTGTGAAACCTGGCCCCACCCTATCGTGTGATTTCCTGAGGTCAGATGGCCCAGGATGTGAGTGGACGTTAAGGCCTCTTTGACTCCCATCACCCTCTGGAACACAAACTTGGGGTAATCAGGATGCTACACCACCGGGCAGAACATGTTCCCTCTAAGCCTGAAGGGAAAAAGAAGGAACACACACATGTAAAGGAAGCACTTAAAACATGCAGTTATCCTAATTGGGCATTCATAAAGTCAGCAAAGATGCACAGAAAAGAAGATCAGACACCAGCGAGGGAGGATAAGAAAGACAGACGCAACAACATTGTCATACCCTATGTAGCCGGTGTATCAGAGAAACTCAGGAGAGTTTTCTCCAAGCACGACATCCCAGTGTACTTCAGACCCAGCAACACACTTAGACAGAAACTGGTTCACCTGAAAGACAAAACTCCTAAACACATACTTAACAATGTGGTGTATGCTGTACAGTGCAGCGAGGAATGCCCAGACCTCTACATCGGAGAGACCAAACAGCCGCTGCACAAGCACATGGCACAACATAGAAGAGCCACCTCCACGGGACAAGACTCAGCAGTTCATCTGCATCTAAAGGACAAAGGTCACTCTTTCGAGGATGCCAACGTTCACATTTTGGACAGAGAGGACAGATGGTTTGAAAGAGGAGTGAAAGAAGCCATTTACGTCCACTGTGAGCGACCATCTTTGAACAGAGGCGGTGGTTTATGACACCAACTGTCTGCCATCTATAATCTATAATCCAGTTTTGAGTTCCCTTCCCAGACGCCTTAACGTCCACTCTCACCCTGGGCCATCTGACCTCAGGAAATCACATGATAGGGTGGGGCCAGGTTTCACAATGAGCTCACCCGAACCCCTGGCTGATTGTGACCCACACCCGCTTTCACACGTTGGCTCATGTGATTAGGTAGAGGATTATCAGGGGGTCCTTTGTCCCTCTTTTGGGGGAAAACTCCCACTGGGTTTAAATCTGGGACTCTCCGCCATTTGACCTTAGAACTGAAGAAGCTTCTCGGATGAGAGGTGAAACGTCTTCAAGCAACTCAAAGAAGTCCAGACGCTTTTCTTTCCAAGCTCCTTAGACTACGATGACCTGGATGACTGAGAACCTTCACAGATATATTGTTGTTTGTTAGTAAATATCTTGCTAAACAATTTTTTGCAGTTTGGGACTGTGTTGTCATGCATACCTGTAAATAAGTGTTCATCAAACAGTGATGCTGGTAATTGATTTAAGAACAATGAATGTGTGTATTTATTATTTATGAAAATCAGTTTTTACTGTCTCACTATATATGGTGAAATAATAAATAAAAATGAGATAAAAAATAATAACATGATAAATGAACACACGTCTGTGTTTTCATATATTAGCAAAGCGAACAAGCACCACGGGCCTGGTTTTTGCTAGTAGTAGAGACGCTGTGGCTGGTCAAAGTAAAGATAAATTTGACTACTTTGAATGCCAGAGGGTTATCTGTCAAAGAGCATTATGTAGTTCATAAGCTGACCAAGCTGATGTTAGTAGATTAAAAATCCTATGTGCTAGCTATATTTTATAATTAAAGGGGAGTATAAAAACAGCATACAAATTTGAAATACTCAAATACTGTACATTTACTTTAAAGCTGAAAATAACTTAATATTCTATCAGTGCCAAATATGTCACAAAACGAAATAAAAACATGGATTCTGCAGATTACCTCTTTAATCTCAGCAGCATAAGCTCCTACCGCTGGATGACTGAGTGTGCAGGTGCTTTATCAGATTTTTACTATGAACTGGCCCCTGCCCTGGCCACTCTGGTCAAAATAAAAACAGAAGAGCACACATTTACATTTCAGTGCTAAAGGTTCTTGTGAGTTCATGTCCTTGTCTTGTCGCCCAGTCGACAAAGAACGAGTGCGTGAGAATTCCTGTAAACCTTTCTTGACATTTTTTGTGCCAATGATTCTTGCTTCACTAAGCAGCCCAGCGGCTTATTTTGTGTACCAAGAGGCCAGGAACTTTGTAATTACTCCTAATTTTATTTCCACAGTGGAAATGAGCAAAGAGTGAGTCGGTTAGCCAGTGTAAGTAGGTCAACAGCAGGCTTGCAAGCCGCCCTGCTTTGGTTGGCTCAGCTCCTGTCTGCCCAGAGGAGATGATAGCAGATGAGATGAGGGCAATAAGCTTACCCCCAGACCGTTAATAATGACCTACTAAAAATCCTTTAGCCACATGTCATAGGCCAGCAGGGTGAAGGAGGAGGCATGCCATCAGTAGCTTCATAGGATTTCTTTTATTTTTTTACTGGCTGCCAACCACAGCGGATCTCTCAATCAATTAAACATCCTGCAGCGCTGCCACAGTTTTATTAGCCACACGTGTACCAGATCACATGGCAGAGGACATGCGTTCTGCCTTACACACATCTTCTTCCATTTTATATCTCCTCCAGGTGAAAGCTAGTAAGCGGCAATAACTGCTGGTTTATACAAGAGCTCACTGTACTCCCACACTGAAGCGGGCACGGAGTTATAAAACTGACTTCTGCTGTGTGAGGTAGAGGTGCTCTAACTGTAGTGGGCTTCTGGAGTGGATAGGAGAGCACGATATGAAGAGAGTTCACTTACTGTTATTACAGTCATCATTGCTGCTGCTGCTGCTGCCTGACAGGATGCTGATTGAGTGAAAAAGGGAAAAAATGCGGGGTTTGATGTTTTTGATAGCATGTTTTCCTCAGTTCATAGTCACCGAATAGATGAAGAGGTGCTTGGAAATTAGTTTTTTCAAATCAACATTTTTATCTGCTCTGTTCTGCTGTTTTTTTTTCTTCTCTAGCTCAGTGTATCTAGATTCTTGTTAATGAAGCGAAAACCACTTGCTATTGCTCTCTGTCTTAATATGTTAAGCTTACGAGGCCCATAGATGGTGCGGCTTGTTAACTGGATTGCTGCCCAGGCCTGGAAGGAAACCATACTGTGATAAATGGGAATGTGCAGATGCAGCTAATTGTGGAGAAGGAGGGTAGAAAAAAAATCTTATCAGAGCGGCTTGCTGGGAATATTTTCTAAGTGGTTGTATATTATACTATTATAAACAAGTAGCCTGATGATTTCAAATGAAGTGTTTACATGAATCCTAAAGTGGCCAAATAATGCGTTATAATGCAGTGAGAGCAATCATGTAGACTGAATGGACAAACATGCAGTAGAATTAAGTAACACATTTGTATTCAGATCTGCTCATTTTGTTTTTCAGATTCAGAAATAATCAGTAGGCTCCAGCAAAATTGATACTCCTGAGGCCTGCTAAACAATGTTCAGTCCATTACTGTGGCAACAGTACCAATGGGTGAGAGAGACAAATGATGAAGTCATTTTTCACACTTTCACTGCTGATGCAGTCACAGCTCTGTGGATATGTAGGGCAGAGCTGCTGAAGGGATTATCAAAGGTTTTGTAGGTTGTTTTTTTTTTTTTTTTTTTAAACCAATCTAAACTGTGGGACAGGTGATTCCACAGGATGAGGGAGATAGCATGGTGTCTAGTCTGACTGGGTTACGATTTAAGTGATACCACCCTCTGCGCAGTTCTCCACCCCTACCTGGCTCTGCTCCTAAGAGCTTACGAGAACGAACTGGCTGCGTTGCAGAGCGTTATGTTGCGTATGGGTGGGTAATATGGAGGAAACAGAAGGAAGCTTTCAGTGCATAATTTTCATCCGCTGCTCATCTAGCTAAACAGGAAGCATTTTGGCAGAATCTGTGCAGAAATAATTGCCTGAATATGTTGCTGCGCTGCAAGGAGAATAATGGCAAATCAAACACAATGGTCAAGCAGGGTTTTTTTGTTCGTTTCCACATTATCTGTTGCAGTGTCCGAAACATTTTTACATTTAACCAGTGGAAATCAAACTTAGCCCAACTAAAGAGTGAAAATAAGAAAGAAATTACAAATATATATACTTTTTTTTAGTTCTAAGGTTGTATGTGTTAGGACATGAAAAAATAAATCATCTTTTTCTTTTTTTTTTTCTTTTTTTTTCTTTTTTTTTTTGCCTGTCCCGTTTGGCTCTTTTGCCATCAGAATTATTGTCTAAAGGCGAAGAAAGATGCCCAACGGATTTACTTTACCAAATTGACCATCCCAGCCTTGCCGTAATGGTCTATTTGATTCACCTTTTATTGTTTATTTTATTTTCACTTGCTGAATATGGGACAGACTTGACTGGGGGAAAGAAGGGGAGAAAGAAAGAGGGAAAGAAAAAACAGCTGAGAAGAGGGATGGGGGAGAAGGGCAAGAAACAAAAACCAACAGAATAAGCAGAGTAAAAAAATGCATATATCAATCACCTGGATCACCTGTTGAGAAAGAAAAAAGAAAACAAGCAGAAGAAAACAAGAGTAATAGAATAAACAACATCACGATGATATATGGGAATATAACTGTAAATACTAAATATTAAACATTATTGTGCAGCACGTAAGATCGACAGCACACAGTGTGCTTTGAGGTAGGAGCCAAAAAGGGTGTAGTTTGTGTGTGTGATCACCCGTGTGTACACCTGTGAGCATGGACGCGCTTGTTTTTTTAAAAGGTTCCTTCATGTAATGATCTGCTAGAGGGTGTGGGGAGCCACTGCCCCGTCCTCCAGGGCATGAAGCAGGTATGGAGGAGATCAAAACTCCAGACATCCAGAGGCCCCCAGAACACAAGAGACCAAGGAAGACCAACAGAGGGGCAGCCTCGCCACTGTCCCAGAAAGAGCTGAGGAGAGTCCCAGATGAGGGGTCACTCAGCAGCCGTGGAGCAGAAGCCAGGGGGGGTTGCAGTGACGTGCCCGTGAGCTCCGCCGGCAGCCAGCTGTGCCTGAGTGACCGAGCCCCAGGCCGAGAGGCCAAGGGCACCCCACCTCCGAAGTGGCCCGAGCGAGCCCCAGGCTCCAGGCCCCGATAAGCGGCCGCCAAGGAGTGAGCCGGTGTGTACCTGGATGCCCAACCCCGGACACAAAGAACCACCAACGCACCGATGTCTGAGGGAGTCCGCCACCGGCAGGGGAAGTGGTGGTGGGGGGAGATAGGCCTCCAAACCTTGGAGGGCCTGAGGTGTCCCCAGAGAGGTGGCGTCTGATACCCAACCTGACATATAGACACAGACATACAGGCACACACAGATACAAACATCCATTCCCACCCTCATGCTCTCATATGCACTTACTCCACACTCAACCAACGTGGAGACAGACATAAAGAGACGCTGTACACACAATCACACTCCCCAGGCGTACTCTACGAACCGGGTCTAGGTACCCTTGCCCCTGGAGGGGGGAACTGCACCCAGACCCAGGTGGTGTTACCCTTTTCCCTGCGGTGGGGAGAAGCAGACCGCCCCGACTCCGCAGCAGCAGGGAGGCCCCACATTCCAGACCCCAGTCGGACAGCCAACTCCTCCTCCCGGCCCCCCGCTCCAGCAGGCCGCAGAGAACGGGGGTGAGAGAAGACTCCAAACCTCCCTCCACCCGCTCATTGTAGTGTTGATGCATGTGTGTTCTAAGGTGCATTTAAAACCCAGGAGGACATGGAGCTACCTGCCAGAGAGCAGCAGGTAAGCGCATAGCCCCTCCTGCTAGCCCTCAATGTCTACGTGTATTTAAAATTGAGAGGTGGGCAACGACGCCAGGGGTAAGGTGTACACCCTGATGGTAATTTGGATTCCGTGTAGCGTGCCCACCCCCAAGATCCTATATGTATGTGTAATGAGAGTGTGAGTAATGTGAATGTCTAAGTTGTGGGATAAAATTGAGGCAGAGGCAGCCAGAAGGGGACAGAGGTGTGTGTGTGTGTGTGTGTGGGAGGGGGGGGTAGCCTCCTCTGCACCCTGGTGACACACCCCTACTCCAAGGCCCTGCATGTGTCTTTTTCTCACATGCTAGATAGCTGGATTAATGTCTCTGGGCTAAAATGCTGTGTTTAGTTTTTATCAAATGTAGCATTATGGATAGATATTAAAGACATTATTCCAGAAATCTTGTGATTTTTCAGAACGAATTTTCTGAAATGTTCCAAGAAAATTGTACAGTACAGTACAAAAGTTCAGAAAAAGTCATCACTTGAAAACAACCTAGAGCTCAGCTGCAGTGAAACGGACACTCAGACACAAATGTTAAAAAAAGAAACCTAATGACCCTGTTTGAATGCTCTGAACCAGATTCTGCTGGAGCCAGCGGTGATCCAGGATGTCCTGTCTGCAGGCAGCCACCTTCAGCTGCTGGAGCTCCTCAGCCTCTGCTCACACTACCTCATCCAGGTGCGTGCACAAAGCACAGACGCACACGCGCACATGAATGCACGCAAGCACACAAACGTTCACATGTTCTGGTGTCCTTGTGTGTGAGCTGGGAACTGCGGACATTAGGAAAAGAAATCAGCGCAGAAACAGATTCATGCTACAAAGTCCTCATCAGGTTAATGAAAATCTGGTAATAACACTGATGTGTGAGAGGTATGGTCCACTCAGGAACAGTTGCTCCGTTTGATCCTATCTGCCAGTTATATCGGGGGAATTTTTACAAATGAGTCACCTTACTTGGGGTTGAATAGCTTACATAGGTCATTTTACGCATTTCCTAAATCATTATCCAAACTGTCAAGTATCTCCTGTGTTTCTTTCCAGTTTTCTTTAATTACTATAGAATTTTTGCTTTTTTTCCCTTCAGAGTCAGAAATGAAGATATTATGTGTAAGAACTGTGAGCTGTTGCAGTTATTAGGGTGTGTGAAAGGCATCTCACCTTTGTTAGGAAAATAATGCAATTTTATATCAAGATTATTGTGATTATATTGATACTGACTGCTTGCATATTAAAATACTGACATGATGTCCCCATCTAAACCAGTAAAAGAGCAAATGACTAGAATTGCATCAAAGCGTTCTTTTCTTCAATCTCTTTGTCGTTACCTTTAATTAGGTAATTTCTACTTTTGGTACTTGTGTGAAAATCAGGTGATGTTTTAGGACCTATTTGAGAAATGTAAAAATTCCAAAGGGTTCAAACCTCTACAACAACAGTGTATGTGTTAACTTCTGTTTCTGCGCTGTTGTTGTTAGTCAAGCTCACTTAGGCTATAATGTGTTAATTAGTGAGATGCAGAGGTGCCTCTAGTTTAACTGTTTTTTTCATCGTTTTTCTTTTGACAGAGACAGGCTCCCTCTGTTTTGGTCTTTGTGTCTAAAGAAATTAAACTGGGATCAATCTTTTCATCTTTTAAAAAAAAAAAATTGGTGTGTCTTGAAAAATGTCGAGCTATTTCTTCTAAATACCTTGACCGCAAAGTCAGTGCTGCAGTTCTTCCATCTACTGATGGTCTAGTGTGAATGTTTAAAGGTCAGTTAGAGGATGCAAGCCCCAGACCTGGGAAGCGTTTAGTGCTGTTGCTCAAGGACACTTCTGCTGGGTTTATGCCTGTGGTCTACAGCAAGGTACCTCAGGCCAGATCATTTCACGAATTGGGCCACGCTGACGTGTGTTTCATGCATTTTATCACAAGATGCACGTGTTAGAACAGAAGCAAAGTCGGCCTACTGTCCTCTGGGTATGTAGTGAAGCGCTGCTGTAAATAAAAAGCAACTCAGGTGGAGGTTGCTGTGGAACAGAAATAGTCTAAGATATCTGATACATGGCTTTATAGTAAGCACCATGCTTCCCCAGAATGGAATCAGTGACTTTTCATAACATAGATAGATAGATAGATAGATAGATAGATAGATAGATAGATAGATAGATAGATAGATAGTGGTCTTGAGCAGCAACTTTCTGATGTTCCTTCAGAGCTTTTCTTTGGAATTGGCTACTTTTTCACTCATTTTCCGTGCAGTCCTTTTACCTAACTGTTTTCTGAGGATGTGTTTTGTTTATTAAACCACTTAACACTGATCTATGAATCATTCAAGCATAAAAAAGCTCCTAAAGGATGAACCAATGTTGTGTCAACACACAGCTGGGAGCAGAGCAAAAGAACCTATTTTAAATGACACGTTTAGGCACTTTGTTACATGTTACTGTTGAGTCTACAAAAAATGCTGAAGATCACAGTTTGACAGGCAGAAAAACAACAAGATGATTCCTAAAAAGCTATTAGCTGAAAGTGTGACTTGCATGGTGTGCAGTGTGTCCTAAAAAAAGGATGACAGTCTCAGTGGAAGGGTGGCTGTCAAGAAGCTATTCTGAAGGGGGGAAGGGGGGACAGGGAGAAAAGGCTGAGGCATGCCAAATTACACAAGAACTGTACTGAAAATCCAAAGAGGAGCTTTGAATCTATCTGTCTGTCTGTTTATCTATCTATATACAAGAGTGCAGTCCTAGGAACAGCAAAGATACTGCACAGGACCCTAAAGCTCCCAGGCCTCTGGTAGAGGACCCGAGCTTGAAGGATAAAGACTGCCCTCAGGGTCGAGAGGGGATTTTTTTTATATAACTTGATATTCATTTATATCATGTTTTATATTATGTTTGGAGATGTTGTCCTCAATTCCCCTCCATGAGGGTATAATCCTTTAACACTGTATTTCAACTCAGGCAAGACTTGGGTCTTACATTAGGACTGTAAATTTAGCTCCAATGTGCCATCTGCTGGTTGTAAAAGGATCATTGCTGGTTTTGTATTAATAATAACCATCCTTCATCATGACTTATCAATCAGAACAATTGATAAGTCATTAGCTAGCAAATCGCTTGTGTGTTCATCACAGCTATCGCATCAGCTCAATGTTCTATACGCAATTTGCTTAGAGTAAGGCCGGACTAATAAAAAAGACTTTTCTGTAAACACTTGAAAATCAGATACATTAGCCAGTCAGGATCATTTGTGTGATTTGTTAGATTCTAATTTGTTCCGCTGAGCATTTGATCAATACATTTCCGTTGCAGTGTATTACATTTTAACATTGACTGGCATGCATGTGTGACCCTTGCCACTGTTGTTTGTAAGATTCTCTAAACCCTCATTCAGATTTTTCTACATTGTTTTTTAATTTCACAGTAGCAAAATTGAAATGTAGTGAGCTGTAATGCAATGTTGTTCTTTAAAACCTCTGAGTGTGGCTGATTCATCAAGGTGCTACATTATTAAAGGCCGATCCGTAGGAGAGGGGAGCTGTTTGTGCTGTAGATGCTGCAAGAGAGCCAGAAGATGGCAGTCTTATTCCACTAGTCAGATCTCACTGTGCTTAGTCTTGCGCCTTTCTCTAACTGTCTTCTAGTATTTGACACGCGATGTTGTCGTGGCACTGAATTCAGACTTGTGCATGTGTGTGCATGTGGCTTATAAATGCAATATGAAGTGGGGATGATCGGCTTCTATTATTTGTAAATGTCACATAGTCTCAGAACAAAACAATGGCTAACACATGAAGGATATTTGGTAAAATCTTACAATTTACACCTGCTAACAAAATGAGAAATAACACAGAGATACAACAGATGTGAACCGATCTTTGTAAATGAAAGGTTCTCATTAGAATTATAATTCAGTCACTGCTCAAATTAATTTTTATGGACTTTCTATAGACAAAAATCATCCTCACTGTTTACTTTGGTGAGTTTCCAGGATCATGTAGTCTGATAGCTGTCTCTAAAGTTTTTTAACAGACCCTAATGGCATAGACGTCCATTCATCCCCCAGGAGCTGAGCAGCGTCAACTACCTGGAGCTGTACCGCGTGGCTGACTTGTTCCACCTCCCCACCTTAGAGGAGGCCGTGGTGGGCTTCCTGGTGGAGCATCTGTCTGAGCTGAGCCAGAGCCGACAGGACGAGGCCCTGCAGCTGCCCTACCGCCTCCTCAGGGAGGTGCTGAAGAGCGACCGTCTCACCTCTCTGAGCGAGGAGGAGATTTGGAAGGTACGAGACACACGAGATGCAGCCCTGAAGTGTTAAAGCACAGTATTAATACGCTGATGACAGTCTGGAAAAACAATCATCTGTGATTGCAAATCTGAAGAAATTGTATTTTGGCACCAAATTCATCAAACATATATATATATATATATATATATATATATATATATATATATATATATATTTAAAACACAAACATGTACAGAAATGCATGACACACAGCAGACGCTCAGACTAATAAACAAGAAATTAAACACTGCCATCTGCATCTCATATACTGTTTGTTTATGTTGATGACAATGTGCAGTAGGAAGGGCTGCGTTTGACCGGGTGTTCGTCTGTCAGCGTATAGTAAGCGTGATGAACTGCCGGCATTGCGGAGTAAAGCGGCAGTGCAGGGTGGGACTCGCCGCTTTGACTGTTCATTTGCTCCAATCAGCCCCCGCACCACCGCCACCCCCGCTCTCTCTCACTTCTTTTCTCCCCTCTCTTTCTTTCTCTCCTTCTTCTCTTCTCTGATTAGGCCCACCGCGGCTCCATCAGAGCCCCAATCCCCCAGCTGTCACTCGGCCGCCCATCTGATTGAAAACAATCAGGCCTCTGATGGCACAATTACCCTGACCCTTTAGCCAGCCACCGCCGCCATAATCAGCCTCTGATTAGGCTGCTTTGGGGCTCCTTCACTTCACCCAGAAGGTTAATTTGGGCATCAGACGGAAGCGAGCGGCGAGCGGGGGCTGTCGTCTGAAAGGGGTGGTGGGCTGCAGGGTGGTGGGGTGCACGCCAAAACCGGACTGACCTAGCTCGGGCGTCAATCATCGTCACTCAGAGTTTTCTTAGAGCCTCTCGTGCTCTGGAAATCACATTTTCTCTGCCTTTGTTTTTCCCCTCTCCCTCTCTCTCCCTCTCTCTCTATCTTGCCATCCTTTGCTCAGTCTCCCCTCCTCCCCTCACTATCTCTTTCCCTCACCCTCTTCTTTTCTCACACACACACACATACACACTCTCTCTCTCTCACACTTTCTCTTTCAGCATGGAGGGGAAGGAGGGAGAAGGAGTTGATTTATTCTGTGCCCCGAGGAAGTTGTGTGATGCAGCGTGACCTTCACAGTCAGCTGCCGTAGTGCGCACACGCATGCTCACACACACACATGCGCACGCACGCACATGCACGCACGCACACTGTCACTTTAAAGCATTGAGGAGGAGAGAGGCGGGGTTAGCAGTGGAGGAAAGGGAAGACGAGACAGCAGAGTGGCACAGTTACCACAAAAAAGACAGAAGCCTGACTTGCATGTTTGTTGCATATTCACACCTTCAGAGGGGACTGAAAGGAGAAATGAGGAAAGGAAGGTTTCGTCTGGATAGCAAAGACAAGGCACGCATCCAGTGTGTGTGCATACATCACATCTCGACTCCTGTATTATCAGTGCAGTCGTGACATTGACAGTTTTTTCCCCCTGATTTGTTCTCAGCCATCCTCGTGTCCCTTTTCCCCCTAAAAATCTTTATTCCTTTATTCGCTGTAATAAGCTCTCAGTCTCTGCGCAGATTGCGCTAACAACCACTTTGTTTTCCTGATAATGGTATCAGTGATCTCCAGTCATCTCGCCCACATTCACACCTCGTCGCAGCTAAATAACCTTCCATCGCTCTCAAGTTCAATTAAATCCCTTCCCTGCTACCCGGTTCGCCCGCGTTAAACAAAGGAGGCTGCCTGTGGATATTTACAGTCTGAATATTGAATGCTGCTGATTAATAAATGCTTGTGTGTGTGTGTGTGTGTGTGTTAGCAACTATGGCTGACTATGGCTCAATCTTGCCATAATAGCCTATAGGTGTCTAGAAAAATTTCTGATTAGCAGTCCTTCAGTGTTTCTTTTTTCTCTCACATTGGTTTTCTTTCTCTATCTCTAATTTTTCCCAAAGTCTTTCCTACTGATTCTTTCCTTCTACACTTCCCTCTTATCCTAACGTCTTTCCTATTTGCCTTTTGAAGGGACTGGATGAAAAACGACTGGAGCAGGGAGACTTTTGTTTCTAATTTAAAACTTGAAAAGAAACAAAAACTGAGCCATACTGAATTCAAATAATAATTTCATCAATAATACATTGAAATTGAATGAGCAGGTTTTGAATTTATGGAACCATGACAGCATGATGAATATTGTAGTCACTGTTCTTCCTGCTTGCTCTTGGTCTCTAACTGATCTTCTCTTCTTTCTGGATTTAGCTGGTTGTTCTGTGGCTCGAGCACGACTGTCGCTACCAGTACACCGAGGACCTTCTGCAGCACGTCCGCTACGGACTGATGGACGTCCCCACACTGCACCACCTTTCGCGTAGCCATCCTCTGGTCCAGTCTAGCCCTACCGCTGCAGCTCTGGTAGATGAGGCCTTGGACTACCACCGCGCCATCTTCGCTCAGCCCCTCCACCAGTCAGCCCGCACCAGACCGCGCTTCCAGTCCCTCACCCTCTACATAGTTGGAGGCCGGAAGCGGGAGGTGAGCAGAGTCCGGGAGCTGCGGTATTTCAACCCAGCTGTGCAGGAGCACGTGCGAGTGGCGGGCGGGTCGAACTGGAGCGAACTGGTCCCCATGCCTACTGGACGCAGCCACCACTGCGTGGCTGTAATGGGGAACTTCCTGTTTGTCGTAGGTGGAGAGATGGAGCACGCCACTGGGAGGACATGTGCAGTAAGGACCGCCTGTAGATATGACCCCAGGGGCAACCGTTGGACTGAGATTGCCCCCATGAAGGCATGTAGGGAACACTTTGTCCTGGGAGCTCTGGGGCAGTACCTGTACGCAGTGGGAGGCAGGAATGAGCTGAGGCAGGTGCTGCCCTCTGTGGAGCGTTACTGTCCCAAGAGGAACAAATGGATGTTCGTCCAGCCCTTTGACCGCTCGCTGTCCTGCCACGCCGGCTGTGTTGCTGACAACCTGCTCTGGGTGTCAGGTACACAAGGAGAGAACACAGACTCAGCCTGCACATTCGGTCCCATATACGTTACTTTTATCTCACTTCTGCTACTAAGTTCACACTTTCACACACATTTGCAGGGAACGTGTCACTGCCAAAATCCTGAGATGTTTGTTTGTGTTCCAGGTGGGGTGACAAACACGGCTCAGTACCAAAACCGGCTGATGGTTTACGACCCAGAACAGGTAGCTGTGGACTGATTGGATTTGTTTCTGTGTGTCGAGGAAATGTATGTTCATTTTCCCTGATTACAGCTGTATACTCGATACTACGGCACACTTTATCACCATATTCCCAAAACATACTAAAGCCAACTTGAGCCAGTATTTACATATAAGCTAAGAATGAATTTACTGTGAACGAGGCTGCTGATAGAGACAAAATTACGTATGATTATACTCTACAGTTCATTCTACTTTCAGTGGGGTTTTCTTTTTTTGAACAGTGATTTTGTTTTACTGACAGTAACCTTACTGTTTTCATTCATCTCCTGACTCTCATCAACAGCAAACAGCAGTGATCAGTACAAAAAACAAACAAACAAAAAATACCCCCTTTTACACGCCCAGGTCCAAACAGCTGACACACAAAATTTCCCTCAAGCTTCTTATTTTTGTTTTCTCAGGAGCTTTTGGAGACCAAATGAGAGGTAGATGAGATTATTTGAGTTACATTTTTCAGGTGTTCAGAAACAGAACTCTAAATTGATGGTCTGTGGTGGATGTGAACTGCTCGGTAAAGCGTTTTGGTTGCTATTACGTCAGTGCTGAGAGCTTGTTGTGTCCTTGGAATCCTTATTCAGAGCCACTTATTATGAGACTCATCCTGACATTTTTCTCTGTGAAAGTTTGTACTGAGGTTAGCGTATAATACAGTTCACTCTGTTTGAATTATTGTTGACTGATGATGAGACTTTTGGAAAAGTACACACCTAAACATCATCGGTGTAATAATAATGGAGTATTTTTTTTCTCTCTCCCAGAAATAAAAGCACACCTTACGTTCTCAATGACGGATAGCACAACAGACAGGTGTCAAGTGTCTGCTAATTGATTTTCACACTGTATGGAATCAATTAAAAACATCCCAGGCACTCTGCTAAATAGTAAAACTAGATTTGGGATGGGAATTGTATTTGTATACATGGTATGATTAATTTGTGCATCTGCAAAGGTGCACTTAATGCAAAACGCCACTTCCAGGACTCTACAGTGCTCTGAAAAACATTTTAAACTGAAAAAGCTGCACTTGTTCAGTCCTTTTCTAATTGCACTGTCATGAATTTTAACATTTAACATGCTAACTGAAAACTTTAGAGTTTGACATGTAGCTCTTGGATTTTTTTTGCATTTTCTCTGAGCACTCAAATTGGGTGAATTTACCCCAACTAGCAAACTGCAAAACCTTTATAGAGGTGGTCATACTTGCTCTGGTCTTCCTTAGTTTTTCAATGTAGAGGCCTGCGAAAACTTTCCTTCACACAAAGCTGTAAAGGTATGTAAAGGTAAAACAACCCCTTTGCTTATTTCAGCAAGACAAAATGTTGCAAACAGTAAAATTTCCTAGTTCCAACTTTTGTCGTGTTTTTTCGGTTATATTTTTTAAATTAAATATGAGCTTCAAATGATTTTGATTCTGTGTGCAATAGTCAAACACACCTTTCTGCACTTTAATGTAGAGGGCTAAACATCAATCGCTTGTGTTTATAGGCAGCTGCTAAAGCCTGTATATAGTACGCGGTGTGTATATGTGTAATGCGCATATCCATATGGGTCTGTGTTTGTACATGTCTGCGTGGAAGCGAGGGAATGAAGAAACGAGTGAAAGAGAGAGGAAGAGAGTCTCATTTGTATTCACCATGAATCTACATTCACCTGCCAGAGCAACAGCAACCCCCCACCCACTCTACCCTCAACAGATGGCCACCCGTCAGCTCCCAGCAGACACACACACACTTTCTCTCTCTCATTCTTTGCCTCAATCAAGCACTCACACACTCACACACACACACAGAAAATACACTTCGACACACTTAGTGAAATGAGCAGGGATCCTCGGTGTAAAATGGAGTGGCTGAAACATATGATTAGAAATAGGGAGGGAAGTCATTAGTACAAACCTGAGCTCCAGTGTCACGTTATTTATCTAGTGCTGAGCATACATCAATTACCCATGCATGGATATGCTTAAATATTAATCTTCGTATTCATCCTCCTTCCCTTTCCACCCTCGCTGTTTCTCTCTGCCTCCCTCTTTGTACTGCATCTCTTATTTTCTCCCTTTTTTTCCCCCTTCAAATCCATCTGCCGTTCCCTCCCCATATCTACTCCCCACCACCTTCGCCTCCACCTCAGGACCAGTGGTTGGCCCGCAGTCCCATGTTGCAGAGGCGAGTATACCACGTCATGGCGGCGGTGAGGAGGGAACTGTACGTGTTAGGCGGGAACGACCTGGATTACAACAACGATCGCATCTTGGTCCGCCACATCGACTCCTATAATATGGACCTGGACCAGTGGACGCGGTGCTCATTCAGCCTCCTCACAGGTGGGCAAAGCGATGAAGCCATTGTGTGAACATGCATACATGCTCAGAAATAACTGTGTGACCTGCACAACTTTTTCCTGAAATGATCCATTAGACAGAAGCAGAAGAAGCTTTGGCTGTGACAGAGAAATTGCAGCTTTCTTGCT
This sequence comes from Perissodus microlepis, assembly GCF_051167445.1. Classification (NCBI taxonomy): domain Eukaryota; kingdom Metazoa; phylum Chordata; class Actinopteri; order Cichliformes; family Cichlidae; genus Perissodus; species Perissodus microlepis. The sequence continues at coordinate 16,720,030 of NC_140471.1, read as the reverse complement.
GAGAGTTAGAGGAGATAGGTGATGCCATGTCTGCGCTAACATAAAGCTACTGTCAGGAGATGGTTAGATTAACTTAGATAAAGACTAGAACTGGGGCAGTTAACTGACTCTATCGAGAAACAATATTTGCTTCTGCTATTCACCTGACAGGATCATGAAATTCACCACTACAATCCATCTTAAACTAGAACTTGTTTATTTAATGCTGGTGGTTTGGTAAGGATTAAAAAAACACATAGGGTGTGAACAAAATGCTTTTATGCTGGTGCTCGATCACGATACCTTTAATTTGAGCCAGACTAGCAATTTTTATATTAGCAGCTCGAACCCGCTCTGTCAGGACCTGTGGAGCCATAAAAGAGAGCTAACTTAAGACATACAGCATCAAGAGACAGCACCCATTCCTTTATATTTTGGAGACCTTTAAAAAATGTTGCTTTGAGCCACAGTTCTCCAGGCTTTCTGAAGGTCTTTCAAAGTTTATCTTCAGACAATGACTGGTTTTTCATACATTGTCCAGTACTTGAAGCTGGCCGTTTTCAGACGTTTTTAGTTAGTCTATGCAGACATCTTAGAATTTAAACTGGTTCTTTGCTATTTGTAGGCACTTTGCCACAAGCAGCCTGTTACAAAAAATATTTTTCCCATTTCTTTAGTTGAATCTATGAAAAATGCCAAAGATCAGTTTGACAGACATAAAATAATATTTTTTGCACCAACAAGGAGTGCTGTTAGCAGAAAACCTTGCACATCTTAGCATGTTGTACAAGTATCTACAGCAGATGAACAATTTCTGAAAGTCATGTCCTTAAGAAACAGGAGAAAAATCCAGCAAAGACCTGACACAAGACCGGAGACATTCATCAGGGCCTTTAGTTGATCCATGCACTGTTCACTGAAGCCTCATCAGAAATGGTCCCAGTGGAAGGGTGACTGCATTTCCATGTGTGTTTGCACATTTCAATTAAGCGCTGCACCTATTTGCCATTTTTATTGCAAAATATAAAGCTAAGAGGGGTGGCTCAAGACTTTTGCACAGTATCATATATTACACTTTCACGCAAACCTTGATAGTTTTTTGTCAAATCGAGCAAATTAAAAGGCAGTATTTCCAAATGCACAGAGGATTTAGTGACATTTGAATACCAGTGTGATGACTAACAGCAGGCTGATACTCAAGGCCACTGTCGATCAAACTTTTTTCCAAGTTGAACTTTTAATTGCTCTTTATGTAGTTGTAAATCTTTAATGAAAAACACTTCTGAAAACAAGCTTTCAGCAGCTTTAATGCTAATCTATTTGGAACACAATATATTTTTAATACAATTATGCACTGTACATATGTGGTGCTTGGAAACGTAGGCTGAGTATAACTCTTGGCTTTGCCCTCCTCTCATTAGATTAGAAACACAACACATAATGCCTCCCTGTTGGCTGCAAGTAGGTGGTAGGATGATTAAATTAAAACATATAGAGAGTATATGTCTACTTTGGACCTGAGGGTATGTTGCACCTTTTAGCCTACAGGGTAGCGGTGGGATGGAACACAAGCACTGCCAAAACAATCTCACATGCATATACTGTAGGATGTGGTCATGTTTTCTCATTTCCCATTACAGGCTTTAAATTCTGGATGACTTTATTGTTATTTCCTCCTCCTCCTGTACTCCTGTTTGACTTTACACAATTGTTCTCGGATCTTTTCCTCCCATTATATCTGCAAAAGTTTAAAGACAAAGTCACAGAAAGAACACGCCATAGCTCTGCGTACACTCCCACCCTTGCCCAATCTTTCTCCATTTATCTTCCCCTCTGCCTCCTGGGGGACGTGGAAGTCATATTGTCGGGATGCTTGGCACAGTGAAGCATTGTGCCGTCTCTGTCCTCTTCAGGTCAGAATGAGTCTGGAGTAGCGGTCCACGATGACAGGATCTATGTAGTTGGAGGATACTCTATTTGGACCAACGAGCCTCTGGCATGCATTCAGGTGAGTCTTCAGAGTAAAGACAGGTGAATTTAAAAGGCCCCAGACAAGCCCAATGGAGACGACTGAATGCTAAAAAACAGGAGCAGTAAGGATTTCTCTAACAATATGGAAAACATTTGTTTTAATGGTACTTTAAAGTACTTTCAGCATACAAGTGTCAAAATCTGACTGCAGGTCAGATCTCACTGACATAACAAAAAAATAATGCTGGATATCTATACTGATATACAGGGAGTGCAGAATTATTAGGCAAGTTGTATTTTTGAGGAATAATTTTATTATTGAACAACAACCATGTTCTCAATGAACCCAAAAAACTCATTAATATCAAAGCTGAATGTTTTTGGAAGTAGTTTTTAGTTTGTTTTTAGTTTTAGCTATTTTAGAGGGATATCTGTGTGTGCAGGTGACTATTACTGTGCATAATTATTAGGCAACTTAACAAAAAACAAATATATACCCATTTCAATTATTTATTTTTACCAGTGAAACCAATATAACATCTCCACATTCACAAATATACATTTCTGACATTCAAAGACAAAACAAAAACAAATCAGCGACCAATATAGCCACCTTTCTTTGCAAGGACACTCAAAAGCCTGCCATCCATGGATTCTGTCAGTGTTTTGATCTGTTCACCATCAACATTGTGTGCAGCAGCAACCACAGCCTCCAGACACTGTTCAGAGAGGTGTACTGTTTTCCCTCCTTGTAAATCTCACATTTGATGATGGACCACAGGTTCTCAATGGGGTTCAGATCAGGTGAACAAGGTGGCCATGTCATTAGTTTTTCTTCTTTTATACCCTTTCTTGCCAGCCACGCTGTGGAGTACTTGGACGCGTGTGATGGAGCATTGTCCTGCATGAAAATCATGTTTTTCTTGAAGGATGCAGACTTCTTCCTGTACCACTGCTTGAAGAAGGTGTCTTCCAGAAACTGGCAGTAGGACTGGGAGTTGAGCTTGACTCCATCCTCAACCCGAAAAGGCCCCACAAGCTCATCTTTGATGATACCAGCCCAAACCAGTACTCCACCTCCACCTTGCTGGCGTCTGAGTCGGACTGGAGTTCTCTGCCCTTTACCAATCCAGCCACGGGCCCATCCATCTGGCCCATCAAGACTCACTCTCATTTCATCAGTCCATAAAACCTTAGAAAAATCAGTGTTGAGATATTTCTTGGCCCAGTCTTGACGTTTCAGCTTGTGTGTCTTGTTCAGTGGTGGTCGTCTTTCAGCCTTTCTTACCTTGGCCATGTCTCTGAGTATTGCACACCTTGTGCTTTTGGGCACTCCAGTGATGTTGCAGCTCTGAAATATGGCCAAACTGGTGGCAAGTGGCATCTTGGCAGCTGCACGCTTGACTTTTCTCAGTTCATGGGCAGTTATTTTGCGCCTTGGTTTTTCCACACGCTTCTTGCGACCCTGTTGACTATTTTGAATGAAACGCTTGATTGTTCGATGATCACGCTTCAGAAGCTTTGCAATTTTGAGACTGCTGCATCCCTCTGCAAGATATCTCACTATTTTTGACTTTTCTGAGCCTGTCAAGTCCTTCTTTTGACCCATTTTGCCAAACGAAAGGACGTTGCCTAATAATTATGCACACCTGATATAGGGTGTTGATGTCATTAGACCACACCCCTTCTCATTACAGAGATGCACATCACCTAATATGCTTAATTGGTAGTAGGCTTTCGAGCCCATACAGCTTGGAGTAAGACAACATGCATGAAGAGGATGATGTGGACAAAATACTCATTTGCCTAATAATTCTGCACTCCCTGTAGACTGGGTAATGTGTTAGGAAGGAAGGGGGCTACTAATGAGACGATGGATGGTGTCCTGGGGGATCTCCTCCCAGATCTGGATCAGGGCATCACTGAGCTCCTGAGCAGTTTGGAATTGCAAACTGGCAGTGTTGGAAGGACAGAAACATGATGTCCCAGGTGTGTTCTGTTGGATTTAGGTCAGGTGAGTGTTTGGGCCCAGTTAATGGTATCAATTCCTTCATCCTCCAGGAACTGCCTGTATGCTCTCACCACATAAGGCTGTGCATTGTTGTGCACCAGTACAGGGTCAGACAATGGATCCAAGGATTTCATCCTGATACCTAATGGTCTGTGTCCCTTCATGGATTACTGACCCACCACTAGACTGGTCATACTGAATGATGTTAGTCTGTTACATGTGCTCACTGTGAACCTGCTCTTATCTGTGAAAAGCAAAGGGTGCCAGTGGTGGGTCTGCTGATTCTGATGTTTGATGGCAAAATGCCAGTGACGCTCCACAGTGCAGGGCAGTGAGCACAGGGCCTACTACCTCCTACGGAGGACGTTGGGTCATTCTCACGAAGTCTGTTTCTGATTGTTTGGTCGGAGACATTCACACCAGCGGCCTCCTGGAGGTCGTCCAGTTCCTCCTTGAACAAAGGGGCACATACTAGCCCTGCTGAGGGGATTAGTATTCCACAAGTTGAACTGACTTGATGATTGATTAAGTTAGTTAGTATATGCTTTAGTAGGTTGTTCAAGCAGTTTCACTAGTATTGTAGGGAACAAGTGCTCTAATGTAGGCGATTAATTCAAATCTAACCCGCTATCCCCTAGTTAACAGCAAGAACCTTCCCAACTTTTCATGGCTTGTCAATCTAAAAATGAAGACCATTCTAGCTGGAATCTAGTAGGGAGCAAATGACTTTCATTAAACAATCTTTCTCTGGTATTAATATAAAGACTGAAAACAGGCTTAATTGGGATTTATTAATGGGCATAGGGTCATCTATAGCAGTTTTTAAAGACTGAAATAGGACAATATCTCTTACCTTTCCTGAGGCTGATACGTATGTTTGTATCAGATTTCATGCCTTGTGGTGGTGCCAAAGGAAAAGACATTGTTATTACTATGTACTGGCCCAGTGCCATTACTACAGCTGTGCCATATACTGCATGAGTTTTCTCTTTCCAGGTGCTGGATCTTAGCACGGGGGGAAAGGAGGAGGTTTTCTACGGGCCAACATTGCCGTTTGCCTCCAATGGGATAGCGGCCTGTTTCCTTCCTGCTCCTTACTTCACCTGCCCAAACCTACAAACTCTACAAGTACCCCATCACAGGATAGGTGCTGTTTAAACCACTCCTTACAAAACGTGAGGAAACCAGAACATGTGACCAGAGGATGGAGCACTTTCAGATAAACTCTTTTTTTTTTTAAGTACTCGATTATTGGACTCAATCTGAAACACGCCATCTCTGACACCAAAATGTAATAATAATATTTTCCTGACAAGAGCCATGCTATTTAAGCTATTTAAACTTCTAGGAACAATCTACGTTCACGACAATAAAGCATTTTTTGGTTGTATGTTTCCAAAGACAAACATCATGACCACTGAAGACACAAGGAGCAAGTGGGAACATAAATCTTGCAGGAAAGGGACGGGAGAAAAAGAAAAAGACAGTCATCCTAACTGTTAATAAAGACGTGGAAAGCAGATATTGCTGACCTGCTCAACTGTCCTCAAGATAATAATGAAACTGCAGTTTCTGTAACCCATTAAAGTACTGTAGGAGCATTTCTAGCTAGAACTGCTGTATAACACTTCCACGTGATCCCTATAATCACTTCAGTGGCCTGAAGAACAGCCTGCTTTCTAATCGCCTGTGCTGGTACTTGGGTTCGTAGGTGTCAGGCTTGAGCTCATCAGTACATAAATAACCATGCCATCTTTTTCAGTTCAAATAAGATAACAAAAAAAACCGACCTGTGTGAGTGCGACTGTTAATACACTCAGAACCTAAGACTGTGGTCTAATGAATGTCTAGTCCCATCTGCGTGCATACGTACCATATACTGAATTATGCTGATTGTCCAAAACATACTTCTGACCAAAACAAACCCCCGTTTGTCTGTCGAAAAGAAAGGTGTTGAAAACCTGGAAAATTTGCAGAATAAAGATGCAAACAGAGAAGTGAAAAAAGGCGCAGGAGTGTGTTCTGTCAAGAGCAGTAGTAGTTCTAAGAGTTCGGGGGGTGAGGATGACTGCTCTTCAGTGGGAATTATTTAGCAGCAATAGATAATTGCACACTAATTTAAAGAACCACCTCAGTTTCTTTCTTTATGCATGGATTCTCCAACCAGCTCTGATGCTGCTGGAGGAAAAAGGAATGTGATGCAGCAGAAAGCTCCTCGGATGAAGGAGATGCATTGCAGTTTGATGAGGCTGGAAAATGACTAGCAATGACAGAAAATGAGACTTGGTGATTGTGGGAGACAGGAGTGAGACTTCATGTGATTAGGTGCAAACTAGAACGGGATTGGAAGAGATTGCTGAACTTGGAACGGGGAGAGAGAATGGGAGAGTGGGAACAAACAGTACTACTTCTTCCCTTTGCTCAACTTTTTTTTAAGGTGTGGTGGTGAAGTCATTGGGCCCTGATCAAATCTGTAATTCAGACTGCTGGATAGATAGATGCAGCACCTCATACCATAATCACAAATAATGTGTGCACACTTCACATTCTTCCCTTCTCTTAGTATCGAACAGAAACGAAAAGGTGGGGATGCTGGCGTGTGGCCACATTCACATTTATTGTCACATTTTTCATTCAGTAACAGTGAATCGCTTGAGATGCAAAGCTGCACTTTTTTCTTTTTTGGACAATATGTACATATCTACAGGCAGGTAATATTAAGCTTTTAATCCATGATAGGAACATGCCCATTTGTATATTTTTTCTTCTACAAATCTTTTCTGTGCTTTTTTACAACTGCATTTGAGGTTTTAAGAATATTGCAGATTATGCTAAACATAAATTAAACAGAATTTCTAAGGTATCCTCATTTTGTTAAGGGAAATTGACAAAAATGAAAATACTACATGATAAGAAGAGATTCTTGGAGGTTGTGGCAGGTCCTGGAGGAGGTCTCTCTTTACTGGATTTTTTTTTGTCACTCGCTTTCCAGACTGGTTATTTCAGCTTGCCCACTTTCCCCAAGGAGACCCAGCAACTTCACATATGCACTCCTGTTACACAAACAAATGTGGCACATTCTGTAAGTCACAGAGCTGCTGAATATTGCTTGTTCTGTATGCAACTGCAGCGCTTATTGTCTAGACAACTTAAAAATAGTTTAAAGTGATGAATGCCGTCTACATGGCTTCCAGGGTGTGATTCATGTGCTTGCTCACCTCAAGGCGATGTTCTTGCCCAGTCCTCTTTTGTGCTCAGTGTTTCTCAGACTGAGAGACAGGTTGGGGATAAGAGCTTGAACCACAGTGGGATCTAAAACAGCCACAGTCTCCAAGACGCTGTATATCTGCCTGTCGTAGACTCCCTCGTTCTCCTCCACAAACGACCTAAGAGCATCGAGATGGTAGGCATGGTTTAAAAAATAAATGAATAAAAATGATGGATAAAAGAGGCTGTAATTTGATGATGATCTATAATTAGTCTATGAATAATGTGTACATTTCAAATGATCTTACACAGTCGAATATTGCAAAGTTTGTCGATGCATACAGTATTTAATGCTACAAACATTCAGTTACCGTAAGACTGTGATCATCTGGTCGCATGGTCTCTCTGTAGATGCTGCACCACACCGCTCAACTACAAGCTGTAAGGCATCTGTGCTCGTCTTCCTTACTGCACATCCAAAATAAAAAAAATAAAAATCACTTCACAATCACATCAATAGAGACGGGCTGGAAAGTGTTGATTATATAATGCATTAGTCTGAAATGAAGTGAATCCACTTAAATGACACTGTTATATAAAAAATGACTAACTTCTACTTCAATCAATCAAAACTGCAGTAAAATGTAGAGTTAACAGAAGATCTGAGTACTGCAAGTCATTACAACAACTCCTAATCTACATAACAAGAGTTTCTGAGTAGAATTTGGCACTTTCTCACACGGGGAACAGCTGCTGGATTACAACTGTATTCGTTTATGCCACTAATGTCGCACTGTCCATATTCCTCTGCTCTGGACCATCATTACATTGCTTGTACTCAGTGAACTGTGATCATATGGAAAGCCAGACGCTCTCTTTTTATACCAACTTCTGGATTGTTAGATCTCATGATTATATAGTTTTATACTTAAGCTGTAGACAGAGAAACAGTGAGGTAGTGGAGGACTGCTATATTAAAACTTGGCTTGTAAAACTATTTAAGATTCAGGTTGTCAGTCTTACCCTGTGGCTCGTTGACCAGCATAATGCAGCGCAGCAGAGAGGGGAGGGGCACGGTGAGTAGGGAGGGGTCTGAGTCACCATTTCGTCTCAGAAGCTCCAACAGGAACATCAGGACGGATGCCAGGCGAGGAGGGGGGGCGTGACCTTTGAACTGCAGGAAGTTCTCACTGCAAACACAAGCAGAGGTATTTCTAGTAACTTTAAGGGGCTGTTTATGTAGAAACATGGTGAAAGAAGGAAATGATGTACATGAGTCCTTGATAATAAAGGTAAGATAGCCTTTGGGGCGTTTGGAGTTTTCAGTCATTGCTGAGAGAGTTTTGGATTCAACAGGAATCACATTCAGAAATTACGTGAACATGAAATTCAGGTCAATGCTGGATCATGACAGGCAAATTCTTTTCATGGTTCTGCAGACCTACCAAAGAACCTCTAGGATGAGTCTCCTCAGGGCAGCTCCACGGCTGGTTGGGTTGGCCTCGCAGGCACCTAGAAGCACCGGGTGGTTGGCAATAATGCCCACAGAAGGTGAGGCAGGAAGGAAATGGTCCAAATATCTGCGAGTTACAGAACGTAGTTGCTGCTTCAGGTAAGCCCCCTGGGACTGAGACACACTAGAGGCCACAGACAGACCCTGGAAGACAATAAATGGAAGGGTCTTTATCAAAATAGCCAGGCTTCTTTCTTTAATGTAACGGCTGTGTGTTTGGACAATGTGTGTCTATATTATACATTTGTCCCCACCTGTACATACAAAGGCAGACTGTCTCTGAGAGCTTTGTCTTGCTGTGTGAGGTTGTGGGGAAGCAGCAGCCCATCCACAATGCGGAACAACAGCTGTTGTGCTTTTGATGTGGCCAGCAGGGGGCTCCAGTGCTTCACAATGCAGCCTGGTCACAGAGAAACGAGTGTTGTACTCTCATACACAATTCCAATAATTTCTCGCCCAGTTGTGGACTATATACACAGTATATTCTGTGTGCATTCTGTGATGCGTTTGAAATTGATAAACTTTGCACCTACCAACAGCCCAGTATGCTAGCTGTATTCCCTCTTGGTTCTTGCTGACGAGAGACGGTTTAATGTGCTTCAGGATGTCACCAATGTAGTCTAGGGCTGTGGTCACCATGGCTGAACGCTCAGACAAAACCTTCAGTCCACTGTACACACTGCCTACAGCCTAACACCATGTGAAACACATAGAAACACACGCTGATGAAGGTTTACAGAGGATTTTTACTTTTACTTGGACACAAAGCCGACTTGAGTTCTCTCATAACTAACTTGCTGTAAAATTTCAAAATACACAAAGACAGAGAATTATTCCCCAGTGTGTTTGTCACCTGTGTGCGTATGTTACCTTGACAAACATCTCCAGGGCTGCAGTCGGCTCTGGCCTGGTTGCTGTGGGATTAAGGTTGGCTCTCTGCAGAAGCCTCTCCACCTCGGGAAGCCTCAGCACAAGCCGGGTCAATTCACACAACTGTTGTTCCACAGCCCGGGCTGACGAATGCAAAAACACAAACACTGGTTATTCAAATGATAACGAAGTTCACATTAATGTAAACACTTCCTTTTTTACTTAAAGAATAGGTTTAACTCAGAGCAGAGATGTAGCCATGCAACACCTCTATAAATGTCTGAGGGGAAAAAAAGAGTCCTAGATTAACATAAAAATAAATAAATTGCATTGTAGGTTGAAAACTGCTGTTGAGTATTGTTACCTGTTCTGCTGTCAGTGCCGTCTGGGTTCTTGTGAAGGTGCTGCTGTAGAACACATCTGACCCAGGCCCTCACTGACAGGCTTTGTGCAGAACCAGACACAGCAACGCCAGGATCTCCACTCAGAGAGGACACCAGCTCACTGCGAAAGAGAAGAGACAGCAAGAACCTGATCACAAGTCTGTTTGGAGATGTGGGGGGCGAGGCGGTTTCTATTGACTGTCCAACTAATGCACATCTTTTCAAATGGTGGAAAGCCTAATTCAATGGAAGCAAATTCTACTTTGCAGCTTGTGCAATCACTTTAAAGCAACCCGCACAAAATAAGAAAGATAAGCTTGTCAGAAAAACTTCTAAAAAGGATCACTTTGGTATCTTGCAGTTGAGGGGTCAGGTACTGGCAGTTGCCCATACAAAACACACCACCTCTTTATTGCATAATAATCTTCCTGCCTCTCTTTCATTAATAAACAGTGCCCAGACAGCTCAGTAGGTAAGGCTGTGGTCTATTAACATTTTGGTTCATGGATATTATTTTAGCTTGTGGCTCGTTTTCTTTCTCCATCTTGCTGGACTGGTGGAGAAGGATGTGCAGCTGATGGCCAGATAATATTCCAGATGTCTGCAACTTTAACTAGGGAACTATTTTCAAACCACAGCAGGCTATTCTGATTGGTGTTTCAGCATCTCTGTCTTTGCTAGACGCATTCCTGTAATATCTAATCTATCTTTGTTGTAGTGGTTTCAGGCTGTGCAGGTAGAATTTCCATTAAGCACGCCACAAGTGGCCATGTTGAATCTTCCTAATGGTTTAGCCCTCTGTTAACCTTAGCCAAAGGCTCATGGCTGCAGCCAATTCCATTTCATGTTTATGTAGCTTGTTAGAGCCTCTAACAGCTTGTGTTGTAAGCATATGAAGCACATGTACATGTCAGCGCTTATGTGATGGGAGGGACTTGGAGCTGCAGATGGAGGGTTGGATTTTTTTAAAACTCTTGGATGTTTTTTTTTTCCCTACTGCAGCTTTAGTATCACTTGGCACCGTCTGAAAAGATGTCTGTGGTTGAAATAATAATCATTCTTCTACTCTTGAGTGTAATTTTGAAGCTTTTACCTTCTGTATAAAAGGCATGAATGCATTTTTATTTATTAATAACCATCTTCACTATACAAGGACACCCTGTGCTTCATTTATTAATTAGAGACTGTGTAATGTACCTGCAGAAGTTATGGAAAACAGTTTTTTTTAAGTGCGTCACACAATGATGAAGCTTGATAACTAACAGGAAAAGAGGAGAACATCATTCTCATCGGACTCACCTGATGTAAAAGCATCAGGTGAGTCAAATGAAAATGTTTTGGGACAGAGAAGACTGGGGGGTGGGATTGGATTCAAAGGTCAAAGCTTACCTGTTTTGAAGCAGATGGGAAAGATAGCGAGTTACCAAGAGTGGGTGAACCATGTCATCCCACCCAAAGTATTGCATGATGGACTGAACTGAATTTGGTTGAAGGTCCTGGGGTGCCGAAGTGGGTAGATCAAAGGCGAGCAGGGTGAAACCTGAGGAAAATGAAAATAGGTCAGTGTTGTCTCAGTTAGTTGGATGATGATGATACAAGTATAGCGCTCAAAGTCATTAATGTCTTCTCTTTACTATGATCTTTGAATTTTTGTGTACTTTCCAGTTCTACCTTTTCACTCGTAAAGCCATATTTTCCCCTCAAATTTCTTTCATTTAAAATAGCTACATCAGTTTTCTTTTGTATGAGGATGCCCAGAAATCTTGCTCTCCCACCTTTCCTTCCACTGGGTCTTACTGACCTGCAGCTGCATCTGCAAGCTGTGCTGGAGGTGTCTGAGAAAGACGTAGGCTGTGCAGAAAGGGGAAGAAGTGAGCCCAGAGAGCAGCTGCTACCGCTAGGTGGCGCTCTTTCACCACACTGGTGGTAGCAGGAGCCCAGGACAGGGTGGGAGCTGACTGGTCACTGCGCTGATGGACTCGTCTGGAAGGACACAGACACACAGAAAGCGAGAACAGATAAACAAATCTACCCAATGCAAAATCCAAACTCAGTGCTCCCTCTTGTGTACAACCCCCCCCCCACTTTCTCAAATCCTTTTGCTCCACAGTTCCTCTCTTTCACTCCTCCTTCATATGTTTTCCCTCTCTTCTCTCCTGGGGGATTACTGGGTGCAGTGGTGCGCTGCAGTGTGGAGCAAAGCGGGGTGGAGGTAGGTGTGAGGAAGGAGAGGAGGATATTATAGGCATAGAGTGGAGCCTAATACTGATCCCCTGTACACAGACTATACTTTGGCTCTTCTGGCTCATCCCTGGCCCTGGCCCTGGCCCCAGCCGCTACGGCAGCCCCACAGTGGCTGGCATTAGCCCAGATAAGCAGCTGAAGGAGCTGTAATCTCATTTAGACGGGAGATGATCCTTCTGTCCCCCTCATTCACCCGGATGAGGGTGTAGGGAAGCGGGGGCTAAGGTGAGGTGGGGAAGAAGCAAAAGATAGAGGAACTAGCAGCCCCCTTCTATCCTATCCTTAACCACACACTCTACTCTGTTACTATATTACATACACACACATACACACACCTCAACGGTGCCTTCCCTTCCAGCAAGGTTGCATCTAATCCAGAGAGAACTGAGACAATCGATTAGAGTCTGAATTCATTAGCCTCGTTACTACTGCGGAATAGGCCTTTCACACCCATCAACCCTCATTGTACAAGACATCGTCAGAGACCCCACTTAATCCTCCTCACTGTGGCGTCTTACATGTACACACAAACACATACACACACCGTTACATACCACTAGGGACCAAAGTAACCCTTCCCCCAGCTGCCTTCACTGTAAAGACATTAAAAAAAAGTAGCATCCTAACAATGCCAGGCAGAGAAACACATCAGACGCACACATGGGCATACATGGAATTAACTCCACGTCCCCTGTTTCCTTACTTTGTCCTCACATTTGTATCTAAAGTAAAGGTGTTTTTTTCCTTTATAAGAAGACAACTGACAGTAGTTGTCCTTGACAATGGGGGGGGGAAAAATCAAAATCCGCTAAAAGGTCTTAATGCTCACAAAGGAAAAAGCTTCACAGGAAGGCTTGTATTTTATCAAGCCAAGGAGATGGGGATTAATTGTTTGTGCCAAAAACAGATCCAACAGACTGTGCCAATGCCAGCTCACCTCATCAACCAGCATCACCCCCATCCTCCTACAGTGGAGGGTCATGGGAAGAAATAAAATTGAGGAATTATGCCTGTTACTGGCTTCTTGCCTCAGCACCATGACGATGGCTATCAAGAGTGAATGTTCGGACCCTACGCCGCCTCAACCATTGGCAGAATAATTCTCATAATGTGTGCAGATTCCACATGGCTCTTAATAGACATAATGATGCACACACTAAATTTGCCAGGCTACATAATTGCCCATTAATTGTGTCACAGAAAAGGCATTAATCACAAAGAGATACCGAAAATTGCCAGGCCGAAGAATTATATTTAATTTGGCGGCACGAATTGGAAAGAGAGAGAGCACGGTATTTTAATTTTTTTTTTTTTTTTTTTTTTTTTTATTTGGTTAAATGGGTCATGGTGGTCCAGGCCATAACACAGAGGACCTCTGAGAGTTCTCTTCTTCTCCTCTCACTCCTTGGCCATTAATGTGCAAATGTGTGCCCTTCAACCCCAAGATCTGAGATGGGAAGTCTGGGAATTAGCAAAGCTAACGAGATACTGTGTTACAAGGGGCTGGCACTGAAATAAGAAACGAGTACACCTCGGTTAGTGTTTCACTTTGGGGGTGTGGACAGTTGTGTAGGTTTGTGTGTGCTGAGAGGATGGTAGTGCACGCTGGAGAATTAAAGCAATCATACACCTACATGAAACAGAAAGAGGGCTCGGTAACACTTAATTTTACAATGCCGTTTTTCTGAGGTTTCAGATCATTTATTAACCTTTTCAAAGTAGCGTAAGCATAAAGACGTAGTAACACTGAGTGCTACAAAACTCCAGAAACAATAGATATCTAGGGGTATATTGAAAAATCAGATATATACTCAACAAAGCTGCGTATCAAACCTCATTACTTTGACATAAAATGGACAGCACATTGTGTGCACTGAATACATTTGCTAATAAATGTTCACTTAGTTTTCACCTTTAGTGATGGAGCCACAGGAAACCATCACCAAAACGAGTCACCCTCACTTCTCTGTAGGATTTTTTTCAAAACAAACCTCACTAGCCTGGTTTCCAGGAGCTGCAAGCAACAACTTTTTTGATAAAATAGTCTGGATGCTACCAATTGACAACTGTAACAACTAAGTGCAGCACAAACAAAGGTAAAGCAACCAAAGAGAAACCATTTCACCTAGCAGCTGGTGAAGGCCACAACAAAGCTCAAAGATAAGTTAATTTTGAGTTTATAATGGCCACATGGTCATAAATTCAAAATAGGCATTTTCTTCCTAATATAAAATGATAGTTGTTGTCAAAGACTTTAATGCCTTTGCACAGCATACTGGTGTAACTTAGGAGCATGAAACATTTAAAATTAATTCATCCATGCAATTATAAGAAGCCGCTTTAATTGTGGTTCAGAGCTATTACAAACATAATAGGTTGCAAACAAACTGACTCTTCTAAATAACACCAGATTAGCGTGTAAAATATACACGTCTTTCCTCACTGTCTGATATCTGTCCACTGTGGCCTCTGTTCCATCTCCACCTCCCATAAACAGAGTGCGTTTCAGATGTGGCTCTCTGACCTTCAGCTGGGGTTGTTCATGTAACGAACACCCCTGTCCTACAGCTGAACTCATTCTGGTGCCCTACTGACCACTGTCTCTCAACACACCCACAGCACTGCTGCCGTCCTCATAAAGACAGGAGGGTCCACAGAGGGTCCCCTGGGCCCGTAACTCTAATCAGGGCTACTGCAGCACCTGGTTAGGGTGACCCGGGTCCACTGGTCCTCCTGAGACTAACTGGGGCCTCAGTGCTACACAGGCTTTTTACAGACACCCATTCCTGCTGACAGCACAATCCTCTTATTGTCAGTATGAGAAGTGAGTGGACTCTGGGATGGGATGGGGAGAGCAGAAGAGATCCCTCTCCTCTGCCGTAGAGACTTATCAGATTTTAATAAAAGCTTAGCTTGGCCTTTGCCAGAAAACATTTGTCTGGATGTGTCTACTATCTGTGAGGGAGTAGCTATCAGTGAATGATGAAAGAATGAGGGAAACTGAGGAGAAGTAAGAGATACCTGGGAGCTGGTGAATATTTACACCTGCTCTCTCACCTGAGCTGCGCAAGGACGATCTGCAGAAAACCCAGGGCAGAATTCAGCTCGGACTGGCGGCAGGCAGGCAGCAACCAATTGAACCCGTCACCGAGTAGCTTTTCCTCTGATAGGCTGAGAGTGGTGCTGGTCTCAAACACCTCGGCCACACCCTCCAGGTAGGACCCAAGTGGCCCCCAGAGGGCAAGCCTGCGTGAGACCTCTGTGGTTTTGTTGTAGAACTCTTTGGCTGTCTCGTTAAAGGAGGAAGCCAGCAGGCTAGCCTGAGCTCCAACATCCAGACCCTGCTCCTGGAGCAAACATACGATGGTCCATCAGTTTTTTTTTTTAAATGTTATTTTTAATTAAAATCTTTTTTTATGTTATGGTAAACAAATATACCTGGAATAGCAACACCATTGACAGCTGCCCTCTCCAGATTAGTGTGCGGTGTCCAAGAGGACAGTTAGAGGGCAGAAAGCCAAGCAGCTCACAAGCTCTGCTGGCCACATCCTCCAGGTCTGCCTGCCGGGCCACTACCAGAAACAGCAGCAGAAAGTTCATGAGACCTGCTTCTGACAGCTCCTGCATCTTCTTTGGGGAGAACTTAGAGTAAATCCTGGACACACAGGGACCAAAGTAAGAAAGAAAGAGGAAGGACAAAGGTTTTCAGGTATGCCACAAGAGATGGACAGCATCATGTCACACAAGACAAAGAAACAAATGGTTGCATTGTTTATTTTTAGATTATTATCCTATTTCACTTTTTTCTTTACTTCCACTATCCAACTCATTAGAAATGATTTGTTCTTCTGAAACCCCCTGACTTTAAACGCTGACTAACTGAACTTTCCACCCCTGTAGTGCACCCCACCACCTGCCTCCATCACCTTCTCAGCTCCAGGGGGAGAGGCTGGGCTCCCCAGCCTATGTGGGTGAGAGAGAAAGGAAAAAGCAAGAGAGTAAGTAAGAATAGAGAACCACCCAGCACGCTGTTAGATCCTGCGGGCACTGTGGAGAAATGCCTTTAAAGATCATGTTAAATGTCAGAGACACTCAGACACACAGCAGTAGGCGCTCAGTCCCTCTCTCTACAGCCAAACCAATTTACTGCAACAACAGAGAGAGATCAATAAAACCACACACACATGCGCACACACACACAGAGCTTGCTCGCCTGGCAGGAAAACACAGAAGGCTGGAGCCCCCTAGTCCTCCCCATCCTAAAATACAGATGCAGCCCACACAGGTGAGTAGAGCTGCTGTTTCGGTCAAAACACAAACAGCGCACATCCCAAGACAAACTCAGTGTAAGAAGTATGACTGGTATAAAAGGAGTGGAGAAAATGAGACGGAAACTGGGAAAGACCAGGTTAACACCACAACCAGCTTAGTTACACCCACAGAGAACTATAAAAGGAAAAGGTGGTGAAGCATACAGTCAGAGTGAGCAGGGAGGGAGATTTAAATAGATGAATGGCTAGTATGTAACACGGATATAAGCTGCACACTGGGAGATAGCAGAGGGGATTTTCTGTGTTCTCCCAACCTGTCTCTCTGTTTGTTTATTCTGGACAGCTTTTTTTTCTGGAGGCAAGCAGATGCTCCTAACTCCCAGCATTGGAGAGCAACATGCTTGCAGTCGATCCCATTAATGTGGTCGTCGCGGGTGTCCCGCAGAGCCTAGCCAGGAGTGGGAACGCTGCCGAAGCGTTGTGGAGATACAGTCGGCACGCCTCGCGCCTCCTTAGGAGGAGGAGGTAGTGGTGATAGTTTTGGTGGAGGGAGATGGAGGGAGGTGAAGGGGATGGGGGGTGGGGATCTGGACCTGTCCCAGCCCAGCCTGGCTGTCGCCAGACTGCCTACCACCCACATCCCCCTGCTCCCCCACCACCCAAGCTCCCCTCTCTCCGTGTTGGAAACCAACACAGCTTCGTTAAGGCGAATTAACCGCCACGCTCGTTAGCTAATTAGCCCCCATGTCTGCAGCGCTACAGAGCACATTCCAGACAGAGGGAAGTCATTAGGCGGATTTATCTACGGCTGCCTCCCTCTGGCACCCAGCCGGCCTGGGATATAGGATGGACCAGTACATGGTTCTGATGCATCCATCAGCTTCTTGTCCTTTGTCTATTTTTTTCTTTATTTCCTATTCAAACACGCACTGTATTCTTCTCTTCAACGGCCTCACACACTGAAACCATGTCACTGCTCTAGGGAGCAGGTGCACAGCCTGTGTGTTTTTGTGTGCATCAGTAGGAGGCTTCTTGGGTCTGGCCTCTGCTAGAGAGCAGGTGGTTGACTCCTGAGACACCTGCTCCACCGGTGGGCCTGAGTAAATATCAAAGACGCACCGGGAGACTGCGATACACCTGGCACGTACACAAACAAGACTCAAATGCATGACAGTTTGCAAACACACATGTTGTGTGTGTATTTATGCAAGCGAGTGCTTACACATAGGCAAATCCAAACACCATTTAAACACATCACACATTTAAAGATCAAGTGGGAAGGGGAAATCTATATAGCCTATCCCTGATTAGTAATCACTGCTGAAAGCCTCCAAATCAAAATCCCACAATATAGAGTATATAGTGTTATGGTTGTCAAACCTACTTTTCAAGATGGAAGAAAATGTGAAGGATCGAGAGCTACAAAGCTTCTCAGCCTTCTCTCCATCCTTACCTCCCTTTGATCTGTCTCTGCGGGACTCCTCCAGCCCGATCCTGTGCAAGGCACAGGGCCAGCACTCGAAGAAAGATGTGGAAGGAGTTGGCAGAGCGATAGAGCTGGGTGTATCCTGGAGAGCGAAGGGGAGGCAGGGAGCAGCAGCTCCGGGCCTGCTCCAACAGAGCTAAAGGTGTCTTGCATAAAGTGCCCAGGGCAGAAATCCCCAGCCAGGGCACGGTAAATGAGGCACTCTGAAGAGGAGTGACAGAGCATAATATAGAACTGTAGAGCCCTTGTTAACCAGGGTGCAGCATGACATGCTAAGAATTAGAAGTATGGTGTGAATAAAGGAGCAACAAATAAGACATTTCAAAAATTGATGGTTAGACACAAAAGTAAGCTACTTGTAGTAAATTGGTCAGCAAATCAAATGTATACACTTCATGATAAGCCACAGATGTTATTTTACCAAATTCTTGCTGTAGTAATCCCAGAGGGTGGACACAGCACTGGTGCTCGGTTCCCACATCAGACAAAGACTGAGGCAGGAGTGGACATGCATCCTGATCTGCTCCTCTGCTAGACCTCCCTGTTATCACACACACACACACGCCATTTAAAAACACTATGATTTTAAAGGGTTCAAAAACTGAATATCGCAACTAGAAACTGCGCTCACCTTACAAGTTAATTTGAGCAACTCATCCACAAAGGTCCAGTTATCCCCCAGGTTTTTCTGCAGGTGAAGATAAATTAATGAGAGACACTTAAAACAACAACTCACAGTATTCTATATTCATCATAATAGTCTTCAAGAATCAATGTATTGAAAGTGTAGTCTGCCTCTCTGCTCTTTAATGCAGTCTCAGATACAATCATCGAATCATTTGAGAACTGGAAAAGCCTCATGGTTGTGCCGTAAACTGTTGGAAACAACACCAATTCAGTGCAAGGTTCATTTGGTCATTTTGTTGAGACAATGCCCACGAAATGAGGGAATTAGGTTAAGTACAAACACAATATATTGTTGTTAAAACCTTCTTGTTAAAAGTGTGTTTAAGATGGAACAAATTGCAGTTTTATATGTCAGAAAAATCTTTTTATATATTAGTTACATAGAAACACTTCTGTTCATTTGGAACATGTTCAGGTATCATTATTGCAATTATTAGTTTCTTACCTCATTCTGGACCACCGTGCCGCTCCGACTATACTGGCCTAGCATTGATAAATGAGTGACCAGCCACCATGTGAAACCTAGAGGGTCCTTACAGTGTGTGGGGAGGCCACTGAACTGCTCAGCAGCAGGTTTTCCTAAAACCAGAGGCCTCAGCAACGAGTTGATGTAGCTCCAGAAAGACTAAAGGGAGCACACATTAGTTAAATACTGTCAGAATCAAAGTTTACTGTGTGACAGAACATGCGTGTATGTGTGTTACCTGTGTGTGCAACGCTTTATTCCTGTGTTCCAGAAGGTACATGAGCAGGACCCACAACTCTTTGGTGCAGGTGCAAAGGTAATGATGGCTGCTCAGCGCCTCTGTAGGCCTCACCTACACATAAACAGGATCAATTAAACACAGTGAGTTGCCAACTAAAGCTTTATTCTACACTAAAATGTTTTTTGTTGCACGTTGCGATGCCTTCCATGTGCAGCTTCGATCCAGTTTTTGCTAACCAACTACAAAATGTGGCAATTATATGAGAAACACTTAGAATTTCAGCTTAAAAACATAACTCTGAAATACCACTGCTGCATCTAGTGAGATGAAATGAACCACCCACCTTGCTGTATTTGCCCATGGCCAGTCCAGTAAGGTCACACAGCAGACTGCACAGGTGTTCGTCAAACAGGCTGCTATCAGTCAGATTCTCTCCCGTCAGGTCCACAAACTTGTGGGCGTACACCACCTGGCCTGAAGACAGAATGAGTAAAATTACAAAGAGCCTGTTTCCATCATAATTCAATAGCTCTTTAGTTATTTCCTAGGTGAGAATTCTGCTGCAAACACAAACCCTGCATCTTGTGACCAAGTAGGTGAAGGATCTCCAAAACTGACCAATGGATGTCTAGATGAAGGTGTAGCAAATGCCAGGAGGGAGGTAAAATCTGTAAAAGGAACACAGATTTCTCATTTCAATGTGAAAAGAAGAAAAATCAGCTGGGTGATAAAACTGTAGTCATAAAACCTAATGCTCAGTTGATAATATATAGCCTTTGTACTCTGGTATGCCAGCCCCACATTGTCTGCATCTGTTTTAAATGCTGTCTTTGGGGGGTTTTTTCTTCGGTTTTTTAGCTCCCTAACACCTTTGTAATCAATGCCTTACATTAAATCTCTACTCAAGTTAGATCTAAACAAACCAACTAGCGTTTGGCCGTACCTTTCCGTGATTCTGTATAGTAAAGGCACTTTGAACATTAGCAGGCAGGTCTTTGAGTCGTCCTACGAGGAGAGTGATCCCAAAAAGTTCCTCCAAAAGAGCAGAGGGGAACTGAGCCTCCAGCTCCTCGTAAGGGTGTGACTGACCTGCATCCAGGGACCTGGAAGGCTGGAGATATCTGAACATATGCAAAAGGGGTGTCCAATCAAACATTCAAATAAACAAAAACTCCATGACACCATAATATATTAACATGTTTTTATTAGTTCCAGTGTGACATGAAAATGCGTTAAAATTACCTGTGTAGAAAGACTTTGACATACTGAAGAAATGTAACACATTCTTGCCGGAGTTCTTCTGCTTTATAGTGGAGATTTCCAGCTTGACCTAAAACATCAAAAGGATGCTGTAGGTAGTACTCATAATATGTCTACGGTATCAGAGATCAGATCACTGTGAAAATGACTAGTGTACAGCTCATATATACATATCAAATACATTCAAATTGTTCATAAAAAATATATATATAGAAAACAACTCTCTAGAAATTATGGGATTTAATTTGCAGAATAATTATTTTTATTTATTATGGACATTTCATTCTTTAACATATTTGAAGTCCTCGGTAATTCCTACACTTACTTCACTTGATTTAACTATTTTTTATCACTCTCCTACAAGCTGATCAGACCATTTACTGTCCCCACATAATATGCCTTAACTAGGATTAAAAAACTGATCCAAGTTCCAAAGGTGTCGACAGAACCTGCACAAAAATATGTGTCAAATCCTTTTTCTGCTAATTATATAAACAAGCAATGCACATAAACAACCTGTATACCTAACTAATACACAAACTATGCCTATGTAAGCAAACAGTGGCTTACTGTGCGAACAAAATACTGACAATAAACTAAAAGACTGGTAGTTGGACTAATGATTACACAGACTTACCAAAGTCATTTGAGTTGGACTTAACTAAAGTCTCCAACTTGTAAATCCATTGTCTGAAACATAACACAGAACAGAAGAGACCCCGTAAATGGATATGAAGGATGTCTTTTTCAATAATGTATCAGGAATATATATGAAATATTTTAAAGAATGATTTCATGACCACACTTTTGCTGCCGTGGAAAAGAATTAAGTGGTAGAAACAACAAATTTTAACTCTTTCCTTTATAAAGATGATATCTGATGACTTCCCATAACAACATGTTTTGTTGCTTCATTACATATCAGAAAAGGTTTTCACAATGATTAGAATAGTATCAGGGTTTTTCCAAAGGTAGCTGCGTAGGCAAAGACCACCCTCACTAACTCTCGATACACACCCCGTCATTTCTATAAGGAGGCGTCAAACAACCGCTCAGTTCAGAAGAGAGCTCCTAGGTTAATTCTAATAGGCTTTCAAAGGGTAAAGAGTTAAAGCAGACTGAAATAACGTATGCTTTACATCATGCCTTACCTGAAGAGGCCAAACAGTAGTTTTGTAGATTCCACCAGTGCTGTCTCTGTCACCCAGGAGAAGCCAAAGATGTCCACTGTGTCCGTCTCATATTCTGCAGGGGCTGGGTCAAGACGCAAGAGTAGCCTGGAGTGGATGCAATGACTGCAGTGAGACTTTAAAGCTTTTCTCCTAGTGGAACTTTTGCTGCTACAACATCACAAGGGAGGTAAATGGAATTACATTTGAGGTGTTATAAGTACAAAAAACACTGACCTCTGAATAAATTACACAGAAAAATGACCCGATTTTCCAAGACTGTTCTTACTGACAGCATTTCTCAGGCACAAAATAGTGCCAGACAATTTTGTACGATTACAGTCAGCTGGCAGAAGGTAATTATACCGTTTCAAGGAGCCTCTAACAACGTATCCCTCTGTGGAAAGTACTCCAGCGGGATCATCTTTTACATCAGAGCAGCAGAAGCACGGTGGTCGAACTGGAGCCAGGTCACATAGACTGTCTCCTGCAAATGGGGAAACTGGTGGGGTGAGGGACTGGCTGAAGTCATCTGACATGGTGTTAGTGCAGAATCAATTTCACCTGAAATGACCAAAAAAAAAAAAAAGAAATCACAGCGCAAAATACTGAGAGAATGCTTTTTTGTCAGTGGTTTGCAAAACTGTGTTCATATGTAAATATTCAACAAGTTATTCACAATTATACTGGGATGATGTATAATTTAATAGCACATATAATTTAAACAAAAAGGGTTTCACAGCAATATTTTAGCATTTTACTTTGTAAGTACAAATGTACCTTACATACAAGTACTGGTACTCAACGCAGAGCATACAAAACTACATCTAATTTTGCAGAGTTGTGCAAAATTAGATGTAGTTTTAAAGGAAACATGAGCAGAAAGCAGGGAAAAAATATCTTTGGAGCAACATAAATGATTTTATTGAATGTATAAGTGACGGGCATGTATGTTATTGCATATAGCTAGCCAACGAACAAGTACTTCACAATGGATCCGACATGAGAGTATAAAACATTTCATAGAAGTTACGAAGTGCAAATTTAACACTTTAACGTATCTACATTATACGCTTTATGCACGATAATGCTAGGGTTAACTGCGCTATTTTTCTAGCATACGTTGTGCCGACACTACAGCACAGTTAAGTCAAACAAAACTATTTTTAACAGGCAAACTAAAGACAGAAAAGCCTCCAAAAACACATGTTAACGAAATATGAACTAACCTGTTAGTTCGGCTTCTTGTACAGTATAGTAGTTTGTGAATTTTACTTCCCAGTATTCATCGCTGTTTGTGTTTTCAGCCGGTCCCGCGCGCTCACACTACGCAGGCGCACACTCGCTCCACGCCCGATGATTGGTCCGAAGTTTCCTACTGGGAGGAGCCTAATCCTTTGACAGACACACAACAAGAGGTCTCACTGCTAAGCGCTTCCTCCGTCGCAATGTCTGTCCGGGCAGCTTTTAAGATATTTAGAATTGTAGTCGTTTTATAGTCGGTTCAACAGCTGTATTTATCGTGAGTTTTATTAAAGAGCAACCTGAACTTCCTCTGTATACCACTAACAGCGCTGAGCTCTCTCATTAAACAAATAAAATAATTAAATTCAGTTCTTCTCGGTCTTTGTTAAGACATACACGCTAACTTGAAATTAAGTTTACATAACAGATGTTAAATACAGACTCGGGAAAACAATACTATGTGGATATATGAAAAAATATTTAGAGCATTATCGTCATAGCATGTATGTGCGTACACAGTTGCTCACAAAAGCACTGAACCAAAGCACCTGTTCCGTGCCGTGACTTTTCCCCGGGATTTGTCAAGTCACTTGTCCCCCTCGGTCCCACTGTCGGGGTTCCGCCCAAATGAATACAAAATAATGGACCGTATGAAAAAGAATTTAAAGCAGGCTAACCCTAATTTCCATATGCAGATCTTTCTCTCCCAACAGTCCCTCTCGCCATCACACCATTTCTTGCATTCTAATGCATTCTCACATCTTTACAAAATCCCCCCTTCCGCCACACGCCGTGGATGTGCTCGTTTTGCCGACTTACAAAATCGTTATTTCTGCACGTTTGACTTGTTCTGTGAGAAGGTGCTCTGTAGATGCGGTGTTTTGCATGCTCTAATTTGCATCTTTTATTACGAGGAGTAAAAAAAAATGGACGCGTCGGAATTTTTCTTTTTTCTCCACGATGCATCGACCTGCCGTTCTGCTTTCAACAGGAGGCAGTCCGTCTGTCTAAGGGCTCTGTCGCCTGGATGGGAAAGGTAAAAGCTTTCTTTTCTTCCCCCCAGTTCCTACTCTACAAACCCATTCTATCCTTTCACAGCACCGTGTTGCATGGAGGGAGTGAGAGTTGAACCCCCACTCCCTCCTCCCGTCTTTCTCAGATGTAGCCTCGTTTCCAGGCTTTGATGCACTGGACCAGTTTGGGTGTTTTTTGTTTTTTTTTTTCAGTTTTTTGTGTTTTTGCTGTGTCTCTCTCTGTGTGTGTGTGTGTGTGTGTGTGTGTGTGTGTGTGTGTGTGGGGGGGGTCACTAAAATTCAAGACCCGAGGCTAACAATGTGAGAACCTTAAACTATACTCACATCAGTTCTCTGGATGCATTTATTAATCCACATCATCCTCAGTTAATAGCAGCGAACTCAGAAAAGGATTTGGTGCTTGTAATGGATGCAGTGGGACATTATTATGTTAAGGTGATAACCTGGTGTTGTAATTACCTGCAGCCTTTTGAGGCTTCCAGATAGACTTAATGAACTGTGTGTAAAGGAGAGAACACTATTGCCAACATATGGATAACTACAGGCAGACTGCTACAGAGGCAACTGGAAGCAACATCTGCTGAAAATGTTCCACACTGTAAAACGAAATAATGGCCATAGCCATGCAGCACTACAGGTGTCCCCCATTTATATCTGACTAGCCCCCATGCATGATGTAGCTGGGTGGAGCTATGCTGATAATATAGGTGTTTTTTTCATTAGTCAACGTTTTTAATATAAGGAGGAAAAGTAAAAACCTGTCATTAATATTATTGATTGTTTAGTTCCGTTTGCGACTCCTTTGATAAAAAGGTGAACAGAATGCAATAATTTCCAATTTGCCCAAAACTATATTTCATTTTTTAAATGCACAAAAGGTATATTAAACATTTAAATGTTGAAATCTATGGTAATTTTCATGATTCCAAAAAAAGTTGCAAAAGAGTTTGGACAAGGCCATGTGCTCCATTAACTGCTCTTTGTTTGGGAACTAAGGAGACCAGCTGCTGTAGTTTTCATTTAACCATCCATCCATTTAACCACTTTTTCAAGTTCAGGGTCACAATGAACCTGGAGTATATCCTGACTGTGCATGCTGGACAGGTTGCCAGTCCATCACAGAATCAGAGCAGCCCCCTTTGTAGTTGTACAAGTAAAATATTTTTCCATTCTTGCTTGATACATGATTTTAAGCACTCAAATGTTTTGGACTTCCTCTGCAGGATTTTTAATTTCATAGGAAACCAGTTATTTTCACCTGGACTCCTTTACTACTGATCTCCGTACAGATTGCTGTCTGGTTATGTCTTGCTGAAATAAATAAGACCTTCTGTAAGTAAAACATTGTCTGGATGCCAACATACAGTGCTCCATGTCTTCTACAGATTATGCACGTTACCCATGGCATATGAACTAATGCTCTTCTGTGCTGTCACTGCATATCGATAACCCTGTCCCATTTAGTGATGTGTGTTTCTGAGGACATTTCCACTTCTCAGTCATGTCTGGTTGATTTATCACAAGGTTCATGTTGGCCAGTATTGGCCATTAGCTGATCATTAGCTTGTACTGGCTGAAAAACAAAGAAGAGGTAAGAGAAAAATGCTTCAACCATGTTATGAGTGTTGACGCTGCATATTTTTTTGACACTTGCAACTTCCCTTTGGCAAGATAAGTGTTTGAAATGGGGAAACCAACAGCCAGCTGATCAGAGCAGAGTCTGGAAGAGACTAAATGAGTACATGAATAACTAGACAGATGTTTTGGAAATATGTTTATATTTTGAATGCCTGAAATAATATTGGATATATTGGAAAACTGTTTTTTTTTTTGTATCCCACCAAATATTGGTATAGGCATCAGTCTGCAAAATCGGCGTCGGTCTTCAAAATCCTGTATCAGTAGGGCTTTAGTTTGTTTTTAATGTCCAGAGTTCATCAGTTTCTTTGACCTTGTATATAGAAATTCTTAGATAGTGCTCTTATTTTCCAAACTATGTTGAGAAACATTATCATTAAATTGTTGAAGTATCTGCCTCCACAGTATTTGTTTGTCAGTGATAAAAATGCAGCACCCGTCCACAAACGCACTACAAGGTCAGAAGTTACGGTCAGCTGCAGTTCAGCTGCTGCAGGGGTTTAAGTCTTGCTCAAGGACTCTTTATATTACAGCCTGGCATTTGCTAAACACTGGAAAATTGCTAGCCTGCCTCTCTCCACGGACAACAAAATCTGTCCAATATGACTTGTAAAGCTTCACAAGTCTGTTTTATCCATATGAACGTAAGATTCTGGAGTATTTATAGGGCAATGTACAAAAAGAGGAAAAATATTTAATAACGTTTGCATATGTGTTGCCATTTTGCTGATGGCTCGAGATGGGGTTGATTATTCTGGCTCAGTTTTTATTGCGTTTGTTCTCTTGACTCATGACAGAAAGAACATTATTCTACTGTAAACCTATTGTAAAATTGAGACATTGGCCCCCCCCTCGCTCTCTACCAACATGTCCCCTGGGCAATATTACTATGGTAATTTACTAATGTTAAACACTCCAAGTAGACATGGTGTTTAAGTCTGACCTTAAAACGGCCATCTAAAAAGTTTGGTTGGAGCGATAATGTGGACATTGTGAAATAATATTATCCTGTGACCAGTAGTTTGACCTCGGAAAATCATGAACAGTTTTACCATTAACGCCTTCTCTTTAAGGAGGGTAGTCAGAGGACTGTAATGACTTTGCATAATGAGTTACACTTTTTTCCCCTCATTGGGTCTGCTTTCTAAAAGATCTCTGTATTGTACAGGAGAGAGTGCTAGTCTCTTTTATCTCTAGAAAAAAAAAAACCTTGTGGCTACAGTTTGATCAATTAAACTCCTGAAAGGACCCCCCTCCTCCCTTTCTTTCCTCTGCCTGAGAGGAATATAAAGTTATCAGTCTTCCCAAGCGATATGAGGACGGAAATAAGTAGTTTGTCTATAAAAATGTCCAGGTACTTTATCAGCGTCCCAGTAGGCCCCGAGGCCCTGACACTGTTCAATGTGGCTCCCCCTGTACTCCAGTCTCACATGCGCCCTCTTTTTTTCCTCCTCCCTCTCTTCCTGTCTACTTTGTCTCTGCCCAGGGCTGGTTACTCGTTGGGTGGGGTGTTCACTCCCGGCCCCGCACCTCAGTGGGATTGACTGGGGCTCGAGCCCCAAGTGAGGTTATCGATTTCAATCAGTGGCTCGGGAGATAGGAGCTGAATGATGCTGCAGACTTTAAACAGTGGTCAGCTGCATTGTTTGTTGTTTGGGGTGGGGGCGAAAAACGCTGCAGGAGGAGGCACTTTGACGAGGAGTCAGATAAACACACAAACAGAATCACTCATAGAAGGAGACGTCTTAATCGTCTGGTTCAGAGTTTTGCTGCATCTTAGCGGGTGCATTTCTCAAAGTAAAGAGGCTGAAAGAATTGACGAAGAAGTAGAACGATTTTTTTCAACCACAGATGCTGCACATTAACACAATTAGATACCGGCACTGCAAGTGATAACGTTGGATTATTGTTTTTGCGCTTAAAACAAATGATTGTTAAGAATTCCCATCACGATTCTCAAGAAGGGATTTAAAAGAACCGCTTGTTTTGTTCATCAGGCTTCCAAAAAGTCAGATATATTTTGTTCTATGTCTTGCGTGCACTATTTTTAAGCATTGTTTGCATAACGCGTGGCTTAAAATGATTCCTCCTTACTCAACTAGTCGCTTGTATAATAGGAGCAGCTGTATTTAGAAGCATCCTTTTAGAGTTTAGGAGCTGTTTGCACGGGCAGCAGACATACGCGCTGGAAACAGCACTTTGCCTGATTGCGTTTCTAATTGCATTTAATGTAAGCTAATGTCTAAAACTGAAAAATGGCCAACTTGGCAGATCAACAGTAAATGTTGATTGTGTAATGTGGTGAAAGGACAGGGAGTTTAAGCAATTAATATTCTTCAATGCGGCATTCGTCCAGCAGTGCATCGGCTGTTTTACTTTTTCAGTAGATGCTGTTCAAGAGCAACGTGGCAACTTTTTTTTTGTTCCATCATTGTTCACAGGAAAAGTACGAGCATAAAGACAGACTGATAAAGTTCCTGTTTTGCTTAAAGAGGGAAGTTAGTTCACGCAATGAGGGCACTGCAGTGTTTTCTGCTCTCAGAAGCATTTGCATCAAGGCCAGGAGATTAAACGTGTGGGTTGGGAACTGGAGAGAGTGTGTTGTCTCGCTTGGGGCCCCGATGCCAGAGTTCTAGCTTTCATCGCACAGGGTGAAAGATAACTCCTGGACGTTTCACTCTGTGTGGCTACAGGTGGGTGGTTCACATGCTGTAGGTGGCAGCCTCGGTGGAATTCACGCAGAAGTACAGAGGAGGTGGCTGTGGGCAAATTGTTTCACAATTGCCAATGTTCAATACTCTGTACTGAGATGCAGAATCCTACACTGTGTCAACTCATTTGTGTAGTTAGATGGTATTTGAAGTGTTATGGTAATATGTAAAAAAAGAAAAGAAAAAAGTAGGTGGTTGGGTTTGTTTTGTTGCATGTATATAATTGCGGATTTTAGATATCACAAAGATCCAGTGAAGAGCACGGGTGTGCGAAATAACCTTAGGTGGCATTTTGAAAGAGAAAAATGATGCCCGACATCAAAGGGCGGAAACAATTTTTTGATCAAATAATTAGTGGGCTTGCCAAAAATGTACTCTGTCATTTGTGCTTTAAAAATGACACCAAAAACCGATACACAAATACAATCTGATTATTTAGTTTGACTGTTCCCCAGTATGTTGTGCTTTAACATGTCATTGAATACTTCAGGCAAGGTGTCTGCTTGAAACATTATGTAATGTAGCACTCTGGGCTGATCCCTACACAGTGCACTAAAACATGCATAATTTCCAAGAGTTTTTAGTATATATATATATATATATATATATATATATTTGTGTGTGTGTGTGTATGTATATATATATGTTGGGAAAAAAAGAAAATATGGATCTAATTCTCACAGATATTCTCGTTAAAGGCTCCATGTTCACTGCGTTTGTGCTGGTGCTGGGCTGCCTGCTGCAGAGGAACCTAGTGACCACAGAGGGGCACCGTGGGACCAACTGCCTCATCTTCTATGCAGTGCAAATGGACGGAGGCACCAGAGCTGCCAAAGCTCTGGCTGAGAAGCATGCACTGGAGTTCGTACAACGGGTCAGTGCATGTTTAAAATCTCTTTGTTACTCCAACCCCAGGGCCTGCAATTTTGCAATTTACATTTTCTAAATCTGGATTCTAAGATTTCTTTTATTTTGTTTTATTTAAGAGCTGCCAAAGAGCTGACTTCTATTTCCTATTTGAGGGATATCTGACTTTCATCAAATTATAGCAGCATTTGTGAATATTTCATATCTGA
Source organism: Perissodus microlepis (assembly GCF_051167445.1). Lineage (NCBI taxonomy): Eukaryota > Metazoa > Chordata > Actinopteri > Cichliformes > Cichlidae > Perissodus > Perissodus microlepis. The sequence goes on along the minus strand of NC_140471.1, from coordinate 16,690,568 downwards.
TCAAAGATGCTTGGAGTGGGCTGGCCGCACAGCGTAACACACACACACACACGTATAAAAAGACACATCTATGCTCCCAAACAGGCACACATGCCTCTCTTTCCCCTGAAACCCCCACTTCCCTACTCAGTATGTGGAATAGGCTCAGTGTGTAAGTCTTTAGAAATTATTGGGTCTTTAACCATTTTCACAAGTTTTAATCTGTGACGCTACAATCTTTCTGATTAAGACACATCTGTGCTTTAAAGGTTACTTTAGTTGTTGAGTCTCAGACTGTGTCAGCTCCATCAAAAAGTTCCCAGCTACACTGAAATAAAAAATGAAATAAATAAATATTAAAAAAACAAGACTCGGAGCTGGTCTCGGTTAGGTGCAGTACAGAGGTTTTGCCTTTTTTGTTTGGAGCGAGTTCAAAGAGGGGGTTCAAGGGTGTAAGAGATTTCGAAATGAACCTCGTCTGATTCTCTCTACTGTGAATGTTTCATGAAAGATTCTCGGCGGAGAGAGATTTAAAAGGTAAGAACTTTTATGAATCGACGCCCATTCCTGCTGTGCGCTGTTATATTCAGGATTTTAAAAGGGATTTTGTTTAACTTGTGCTTTTCAAATGTAAAGTCTGACTAATCCAAAAAAAATGTTATAAACACATAGTTGAAGTGGTTCACTGTAAAAATCTTAGACAATTGAGCGTCCGTATATATTATATATTACATGCATTTAACAGCATATTGACAGTTTCATTGTAAATAATGAAAGAAAATACTGAAATCGTGAATTTTTAGATCTAGAATATTTACAACTGTCACTGTTCGATATATAATTATAGAAATCAGACCAAAATATTAGTCTTACTTAAGACTCCATTTTTCTTATTTTTTGTGATTTGAGGTTATTGATAAGGGATAAGGGTAGGGTGTGTGTGTGTGTGTGTGTGTGTGTGTGTGTGTGTGTGTGTGTGTGTGTGTGTGTGTGTGTGTGTGTGTGTGTGTGTGTGTGTGCATTTTGGCATTATTGATAGCAGTCAGTTGGAGTGTCCGCTGGCCTGGTGTGAGGCTGTTTGCAGCACTGGCTCCAGGGAACATGGACGCGAGCTCATTTCAACCTTGGCCCTGCTGCCTCTGCTGCTGCCGCCTGGATCATGAATAAAACATCTCTTTGACCTTTATCAGGAGTGTATTGGACAGTCCACCCCCGTCTCTGTCTTTCTCTCTGCCTGTCTCTCTCTCTCCCTCTCTCATTGTCCCTCATGTATACCCACAAACACCTCTTGTTTTTTCCTGCATTGCTTTCTCCTTTTTTAGACACTAATGATGCACAAATTTTTTAATCTATTTACATAAACTTATTGTATTTGGGCATATACACAGTGCAGTGAGGAAAAAAACAAAACATATTTTCTATATGTGTTGTTGAGTTCAGCACCCATAGTCTGGTCATTCAAATTAAGGGGTGCTGGAGCTTTGATGCCCTGGTGTAAGCCTACAGTGGCAGTCTGTTGTCAAGGATTTACACTAATTGTGTGTTTCTGTGTTAATAAGTCGTCCATCCCAGCAACACCAAAACCCAGACAAGAGCCTTCTACAACCCCCACTTTCCCCATCCCCTCAGGTCCAATCTGCTGACTGGCTTCTTTTACCTGTCTGTCGCCAGAGGCTGATGCTAAATGTCACTGACACTAAATCGCCTTTGTTAAGTCAAACCTATTTTAATTGTGTCACCAGTGATTTGCGCATTCTGTGCTGCAAATAAAGTGTATCAAGAAGAAGCAGGGGCTTCACATTTTCCTGTGAGATATATATATATATATATACATGTTATTAAATTTTTTTGAAAACACTGACGTGGAATAAAAAGTCTGACAAGCCCAGTGCCAGCTTGGGAGGATTGTGATGTCTACTGGCATTCCAGCAGTAATGCTGCATGAGTGGAATGGGAATCAAATGTCTCCATGCTGGCACTCAACATATTGTTGGTCCCTTTGATTTAGTGTACAGCATCCAGGAAAATGTCATCGCATGTCTCCATTGTGCAGACTTGACATATCCATTTTGCAACTGTAAAATACAAAGAAAAACAAAAGCAAAATACCCGAGATGATGTCTTTATGCCACACGGACAGATTTACCATCATCCATTGCAGTTGCTTTTTGCAGGTGTCCCTCTTTTTTTCTTTTTAGCAGACATACCTAAGCATTTCCTGTCACTTTTTGCGATTCTTAAGCGTGTCTAAGTGATAGAGTCGATCCATTCACATTTATATAATGCCTTACGCATTTGCTCATTTGGGAGGCTTTAAAGATGGGCGATAGTTTGTCAACAATGCTTGAAATTAAATGGCAAATCAGCTCATTCCCAATTAGATGAGATGCAGTGAAATGTAGCAAAATATAATAAACGACACGCATTCAGAGACTCCTGTCACACAATGGTGAGTCTTTTCGCTCCAACCAAGGCGGCGGTGGTGTAACCCACTCATTACAAAGCAGAGAGAAAGAGCTGCTCTGTGTAGACAGGTAATGGCAGCCATCACAGGTGCAGAGTTACACACACACACAGGCACAGAAAAAAAGAGATCCTGATCACGATCTAAAATAGATGATTTTCTGTTTCGCTTTATGTCGACACAAAACAGCGTCGCAGCGACTTGATATTACACGCTGATAAAGCTCGCAGGCTTACTCACAATGCAGCCAACCCAGTCTTCATGATACTGCATTGTTTACAGGTATTATTTCTTGCTTACTTAAGAGTTTGCAAATCCGATTAAAGCCAGATTAGCTCTATGTTTTGCATTGCTTTTATTTTAGCTGAGATCACTGCTTCGACAATTAAGTGCCTGTCCCATGTTAGTGTGGTGTGTCTGTGTGTGTGTGAGAAAGGGTTTTGTCTTGAACTCTGACTTCAGGAAGTCCCCGGTCTCCAACCAATGGTAAAAGGCCTCCCAGATTCCCCTTCTCTCCAGTGAGGTGGAATACTGCCGGCAGATTACCATATCATTACCATATCATTAGCATAACATTACCGCTGCACAGCTTGGCTCGCTGTCTTCGGACGTGCTATCAGCTCATCGAGAGATTCAATCCCCCAATCCGCTCCCTGCTTCCACCCTCCCCTCCTCTCTCCTCTCTCCCCCCCCCTCCCTCCCCTGCCTCTGTACACAGAGGTGTGTTTTCCATCTGAGTAAAGCAGATGTAATTGAGGTAGAGCACTGGATTTACCGGCTAAATGAAATCACACAAACGCTTCGCGATCAGCCGGGGCCGCTGTCGTACACATTCAGAGAGCTCCCTCTCCGAAACCTTGCAGTGCTGCACCCAATTCAGAATTTTCTAATATCCTCTCAGAAATAGCCTCAGTCAGATGCTAAGCTATGTCAAGCCTTACTCTGGCTGGATTACTCTAGGCTGTTATATTATGACCAGGTGTGTGTGTGTGTGTGTGTGTGTGTGTGTGTGTGTGTGTGTGTGTGTGTGTGTGTGTGTGTGTTGGGCCAAAAGGGGGAAAAAAAAAAAAAGACCGACCTGCCACCATCTTCTACCTCGCCCCTTCCTCTCCCTATTCTGTACCGTAGGGCACTCGGGGGCACCGAAAGGGACACCAATCCTCTAATGGTTGTGAGCAAGGGCCCATTCCATTAGTCAGGGGGCCCGGAGTTCATCGCTGCTCCTCAGCGCGAGGAGGGTGGAGGAAGCGAAATGGAAGCAGGTGTTGGCCGGGGGCAACACAGAGGGCAACTCAGCACCAGCTGCATGCTGGGAAACGCAGCCCCCCACCCCACCACTCATCTCCACTCCTTCTCCGCCTATTTCTATTTCCTCATCCAAGTACAGAGCGCACACCTTGTTCATACAGAGCACACACACACACACACACACACACTGACTTCCTATCACCCGCTTTTGTCCCCCAATTTCATTCATTCCAGTAAGCTTTTCTCCATTTTCCTTATCTCTCTCTTTCTCTCTCTCAGCCTCACACACTCGTTCACTCACTCATTCACTCTCGCCTATCTCCATCTCTTTCATTTTCTCTCTCTCTCATCCTCTCTCTCTCTCTCCTCTTGCTTACCACCCAGCCCCTCCCCTCGCTCCATCTTCACACATACCTCACTCTGATTTGTAAATGGAGAGAGGACTTGTATGAGGAATATGTGGAGAAGATGTGCTTTCCATCCCAGCTGGGAAACTCTGGAGGGAGACGAGCGCAGAGAAGAAGAAAAAGAAGCAGAAGAAGAAGAAGAAGTTGAAGAAGGAGGGGGCTGAAATTATGTTACCACCTCCTCGCTTGCTCTCTCTCTCTCTCTCTCTCTCTCTCTCTCTCTCTGTGTGTCTGTCGCTCTCTCTCTGTGGGCTTAGATGATGTATGGCTGCAAAGGCCACATGTTGGCCGTGTGATGGATTAAAGCACTTTGTAGGAAAATTACTAAGAGCGCCTCGGCACATCCGAGTCTAGCCCTTAATAAAACTCTCTTCAATATTGAAATGGAGAGAGAGAGAGGGAAATACAGAGAGATAAAGAAGATAAAGGACAGTGGTGGACGAGAGCGGGGAGTGGGGCGTGCCAGAAGCCCACAAACACCCTCCCACACACAATGCTCTTGTAGGTGATATGAAAAATTCCGAAATGTTGATAAAATTGCATGTTTTGAAGCTTTACCGTTCGATTTTACTTTGAGGTATTTGTTTTGTCTTTATCCATAAAAAGAGCTGAAAAAAGACATAAATGAAAGCAGAGCAGATTTTATGACGCGCTTGTTTTTTTACATGCTTTGCGGATGAACTTTCAGGACATGCTTTCCACTTACCGCTGCTGTGGAAAACATCGTCTGGTGCTGTTTTTGCGATTTTTGCCTTTTAGTAAAAATGAGAACCTGAGACAGCAGAAGAATCCCGTTTAGACATGCGCAATAGGACAGAAGTGCACATGAGTTCAAATTTTCACAAAGCACATTATTGTTGAAGCACTTTCTGCTTTTTTTTTAGGTCATCAGAGTATATGCCTGCACTGTCCACTTCCTGCTGTGACAAAACAAATTTCCCACGTGTGGGACTAATAAAGCTTATCTTATCTTATCTTATCTTATCTTATCTTATCTTATCTTATCTTATCTTATCTTATCTTATCTTATCTTATCTTATCTTATCTTATCTTATCTTATCTTATCTTATCTTATCTTATCTTATCTTATCATCTATGCAATGATCAAAAAAGCCTCTTTATTTTGGACTGTTTAACCTTTGTTTTAACAGTCATTACATATCAAAACATTAGCAGTGAACTTGGTGTCACTTTTTATTGAATTGCGGTTAAATACAGTCATAATTGTAACCACCTAGGAGTTAATTTTCTTTCAGCCTTATACTGTATAAAACCCTGTGGTAACTCCTAGATGCGTTATCGTTTAAAAACTCATCAGTCCCAATATATTTCCTTTTTAAGATGGACAGTAAAAATCCCTCCACCCCCCTCCACTCGTTTCTATCATTTCGTTTGCTGCCAATACTGTAACCAACAAGGCTTAACTGCTCACCCCATTTAGCCCCTAGCATCCCCCTTCCATCGCCCTCCCATCTCTCCTTTTTCTGCTTTTCCATAGTTGAGGCTGTGGAGGCCACAGCCCCTGTAGGGCTGTTAGTGTACACACCAGCTGCTGTTTTCTCCATAGGGTGGACTGCCTCACGTGGCTCTCACACACTGCTTCAGTGGCTCTTGATGTCTGTGTTTGTTTTTGTTTATCCTTCATGCCCCCCCCCCATCCCTCCCTCCCTCCATTGCTGTTTCTCTGTTTGTCTGCTGGAGGCTGCCAGCAGCAGTGAGCCACGCAGATCCTGTGGATGCTTCAGCACCAAGAAGACTCAGAGTCTGACTGCACTGAACTGCAACCAGAAGCTCTGTTGTACACCACAGTTATGACAGGATATGTTTTTGGGTGGACCTGTATTCTGTCTCTTTCTTGGACTTGTAGTAGCCATTATGTATTTTTAGTTACAGTGACCTGTAAATGAGAGTGAACTTGTAACATTGAGATAATTACAGTAATTATAATAGCTGACTCTGTTTGTGGTAGGGGCTGCTGCAGTGTGAGTCTCTGTGTTTCTCACGCTGTGCGTACACACAATGTAGAGTCTGAGCCACATTAGCAGAGCAGTCGGAGCCGAGCGCCTAGTTCCTGTAGTTACTTGTGCAATATGCCCAAAATGAACTTGAGGCGTAAAAATACGCACAGGCTTTACAAGTGTAAAATACAAGCTGTTATTACCCGGCTGCTTCCTGGTGCTACAAAGCCGCAGCCCTAAGGCTGTTAAACATATGTCCCAAATGCTGCAAAAGCAGCTTAAAAATAAATATAAGTTGTTTTTTTCCCCAATATTCTATCTTAGCATTGATTTGGAGTCCGCTTTCTGACCACCCCATGATATAAATCCAGCATTCGTGTGCCTAGTTTTGTGTTTTTCTGTGAGTGTGTTTAGTCTCACCAGTTCCATTTGGAAGTTTTCGTGTAGACCACCACGTTTAGTAGCTAACTTGACCGAAGGCAACTGGATTGCTTTAAGTTGTTTGAAGATATTTCACCTCTCATCCAAGAATCTTCTTCAGTTTCAAAACCAAAAGGTGGAGAGTCCCAGGTATTTAAGCCCTGCTTGGGGTTGTCCCAGGGAGGAGGTGGTTGTTGATCCACTATTAATCATGTGTGTCACCACATGAGCCAAGGCGTAAAATAGGCGTGGGAGATTACCACCAGAGATTTTGTGTGAAACCACTCTGTGAGCGTGCGCCACCTAATCATGTGACCTATTGAGGTCATCTCATGCATGTTATGATACCAAGGACTGTCCACCTTTTGGTTGTAGAACTGAAGAAGTTTCTTGGATCTTCAAACATCTTCAAACATGTTAAAGAAGTCCAGTCACCTTTTGTCAAGCTCTTAAGACTACCATGACCTGGATGACTGACTGACACGCTCGTCCTCTGTTTGTAGTTGTAACTCACACTGTAAGCCTTTAAAATAGAAAACAAAAGACAAAAAACAGCATGCTGAGGGTGAAGATGCTAAGATTTTCATTGGGAGAGACCAGAATGGATTCCATTATAAGTTAGTACATCAGACTGCTCAGGTCGAGCAAAGTTACAGAGGCATGGCAGAGGAGGGACAGTGGATATACTGGAGACCGGATCTTTAAGATGGAGCTGCCACACAAGAGGAAAAGAGGAAGACCTCAGGGAAGATTCATGGATGTAGTGAAGGAGGACATGCAGAGGGCTGGTGTGACAGAAGAGAGTGCTAACGATGGGGTGAGATGGAGGCAGATGATCTGCTGCAACGCCTAAAGTGAGCAGCTAAAAGAATTTTGTTGTCGTTGTCTTTTATTTTATTGAAGCAATTCTTCTCTGTTTGCTTGTAGTTTATCTTGGACTTTTGACTGGTACAAACAAGAGTTCTCCAACTGCTTGTCCACTTCTGCTAATTACGACATAAAGCAGGAATTGCATGTTACATTTTACTCCATTAGAAACATAACAGTTAATTGCTCAACATGAGTAACAGTCATATGACATATATGTTATTTTTATGCTTAGCCTACTTATGCAATCTGGTAAGCTTTAAGCTTGGCAAACCTTTAGCTTTTAGCTTTTGTTAGCTAGCCATCAGGTCAATTCAGCAGGAAGTCCAGAACACATTAGTGAGTGACTAACTTGTGATGGGCATCATTGTCACTTATGTCTACTTTAATTACATCAGTCATAAAAACGCAGCTTTTCATGGACCGATTTGACTTCAATAAAGGTTATTAAAGAAAATAAATTAATGGATCATTTATTTCAAAACTCCTCAAGTAAACAATAAAAAAAGAGTTTGGCTTTTATTAAAAAAAATAATATTAAGCACGGCTTCCAAAGAACAAAAGACAGAGCAAGTATTACAGTACCTGCAGCTTTTGAGCTTTGGTATTTTGTTTCACAGCGCTTTAAATCTGCTTGTTGCTTTCAAATGTTGTTTTGATTTTAAGGCTGGAGCCTTTCAATCATATGCAGCACAGTATGCTGATCTGAGCTGACACTCGAGGAGCGAGTACAGGCATTTCTAACACAGAAGAATCAATCAAAAAATCAAATAAACTCTGATATGGAGAGATATATGAGACAGTAGCACTACGGTAACTCAGTAATACAATGAAAGGCTATAACACAAAAACCCTCCGCCTCACATAATAAGCGACTGTGCTTGTACCACAAAAGTAGTGCTTTTTTTTTTAAAGCAACAGGCTCATTTGATACTGAGTCCATTTTCGTGATGTTATAAAGTTGCTTTTGTTTAAATCACTACTTTGAACTGTTGAAATCTTTTCACTGGTTCTCAGTGCAAAAGTGAGAGTTTAATTAAAGCTGAAAGAGAATCCAGCAGCTGCGTGACAGAGTTATTCAGTGGGTGTGATTAGAGAGCACTTCAAGTGTCAGTGTTTTATACAGACTTTACATTTTTTTTCTGTCTTGATTAATAATACTTTATAATCTAAAGATTATCATTTGGGGGGCTTTTGGATCAGAATATATATTTTAAAAATATATATATAAAAGAATATGATCAAGTGACAGAAGTAATAAAGTGCAGGAGGTTTATATATCCAACTGAACTGCTGTTTTTCATGAGCAAAAATAAAGCAAAACAAAAAGCCGGGACAATTATGATTCATTTAGTTAATTGAATAATCTATTCGTCTTCTTGTTTGACTCCCAACTTGCATAATTGCAAAAGAGTTTTGTTGTTGGTTCAAAATATATTGTGTCCAAAATGTAATCCTTAGAGCTTCCCATCACTTGTTCTTCTCAGGCGCAGCATCCTGATCCAAGGAAAAGTTGTAGATTTTTGCTCTTTATCGCAATTGTTTGATATACAATACATACAATTTTTTTTTAGTAGTTGTTAGCAATTTGCCGTGCAGCGATGCGCTCTTTATGGTGTTTATATTTTGACCATGCAGGTCAGATTACCTTGGGAACTCTAAACAATGCCCAATACTTTATGTTAATGTTTTTGTCAGTATTCCAGATCTTTTTGTTTTTTCTAGTAATCACTGATATCGCCAAGTTAATGTTGTTCACACAAGATCGTATTAATATTGCTCCAGGACCATCACTGTAACTGATTAATCTCGTGATGTCACAGCTTTGCACCTCGGGAAAGAATGCTAAAGCTCAGCTTGCTCTGTGCCGAAGCAATGCAGTGAGACAAAGTCTGCATAATGATGAGGCTGTGCTGGATGAAAGGATCAAGCACAGGACTTTCACAAACAAGGCTTTGTGTCCCATGTGAAAACAGTTATTATTATTATTGGACTTGTGCGTGCTCTTGTCATTGTCAGCTTTCAGCTTGCAGTTATGATTGAGTTTAGGAAAAAATCCTGGTTTTTAATGGCAAACAGAGTGTTAACCACAAACTGAACAGCAGAGTTTGGCTTTATGTCACAAATCCCTGACTGAAAACGTTTCCCATGTGCATTTTTTCCCTGAGTTGCTACAATGTGACATCACAAAAATGTGACAATCAATTCCAGTGATGGCAAATCGGATTATGATGATGATGATCAGACTGACTGACAGGACTATACTCTTGAACTTTTTGCAGGGTCATAAAGTAGGCCAACGTGATATCTACAGTTTTCAGTATTGCCATAATTATGCAACTTGTATTAAATATATACAATGAGTGTATTGCATATACACCTTCTATGATTTTCTGGTACAAAAGGTACACAGCGAATAGAGAGCCAAAGATCCAGAGCCTTTAGGTCAACAGGAGGAGGTGTGTCAGATAATGCTACAGTTCATCTGAAACATGAACTTAAATAAAAATTCAAATGTGCTTGATATGAATTGATTTGCGGTTCTTGAAAAATCATAGGTGTGGTCTCCTTGGTTTTTATATATTATGTTATCTGAGGTTTTCTGCACGTTTTACCTCATGTGGGAAAATATTCATTTACTTCTCCCCATTCATCAGGGCTGTGGTTTCTTATTCTTTTTTTGCAAGAGGTGCAACAGCATGCTTTTCTTTAATGCAGTTCAATTCAGTTTTATTTATATAGTGCCAAATCACAACAGACGCCTGAAGGTGCTTTATATTGTAAAGTAAAGATCCTACATATGTACAAATTACAAATGAGATTCAAAGTTTAATCAGCTTGTAATGGCGATATGTTCATATGTAAATATGAATTTAAAAAGACATTTTCACAGGACAGTCTTGGATAAAATGGACTTTCGAGATTGCATTAAATTAATAGTAATTTATCATGAACATCTGTCTCTACCCAGGATCTTTATTTGCAGTGGCAACATACCGTATTTCCCGGACTACAAAGCGCACCTGAATATTAGCCGCACAAGCTAAAATCAGGGGAAAATCCTGTTTTGTACATACATTAGCCGCACCTGACTAAAAGCCGCAGGTGTTTCAATGTTGACTTATCATATGTAAGAGAATATGCACAAAGGGAATTGTCAGGAAAGCGATGGCTGTTTGGAGACACACCCCTTTTATTAATATTTTGAAAAACAAGTTATGGGTACATATTTGCATAACTTTTTAGGTATATGTACAAGTAGCGGTAATTACAAGTACGAAACATGTACTGTGCTTCATAAATGAGTAACAAATGTAGTACATAACAATAACCTACAGCACACCAGAAAAATTGATTCGGACTACCTTTTAGGCTCAGGTGCAGTGACACAGCTTTAACAAGAAGAAAAGTCAGTCATTCACCACCATCTTTCTCTTCTTCCTGCACACTAAAACCACCAAAGTCCTCTTCTCCAGTGTCAGTTACGAACAGGCTCAGGATGGCTTCGTCATCCACTCTCCGCTTCTCTCCTTTGTTGTCACTTTCAAAACCAAACAAATCCTCGTTGTCAGTGTCAGAGTTGAACACCCTCAGAAGGGCCGTGGCGGTGTCCTCCTCTCCATCATGCAGCAGTCCAGCCCTTCGAAATCCGTTGGTGATCATGGATGTTTTCACACTTTTCCACGCTGTCAGATTCCACCGGTGGAGTTGAGCATAACTTGCTTTTCGCAAGTTTATCGCCGCTCATCATCCACGCCTCCTTCTGAACGCGTAGCGCTACTTTAAAGTTTGTTTTTCGCGGTACTTGTAAGGCACTATGTTGCCTGGCGGATGGACATGTGACCAACATACCACTCTTGAACCCTGATACTGTGTGTCTGATCACATGCCCTTCCGCCAGGCAACGTAGTGCCGTACAACAGCGGAACAAACAAAACAAATCCTCTTACGATATGACAAAAATCATGGACAAGCCATAGAAAAGCCGCACCTGACTAAAAGCCGCAGGGTTCAAAGCTTGTGCAAAAAGTAGCGGCTTATAGCCCAACAATTACGGTAGTTAAGTTCAGATTTTTTCTTTACAGGCTTTATACAGCAGCAACACTGTCATGCATATACCCTCTCTATCAGTACTTTGTAATAAGGTCATGGATTGGGGAGTGTTACGGCCGAGAGGGCCAGGCTGTGGGTGTGGACTCAAATGCAGACACAGAGGGAGGCAAAACGGACGTGAACACAGTGCTTTAATTACAGAGCCTAGTGGACTTACAGAGCAGGAAACTAAGAATGCTATAAACTATGAATGCTATGAACTATGGAAGCTATGAACAGAGAACTGTGAGGCAAAACTGTGAACATGAAACTCTGAGTGCTAGATTTCACGGATGGGTCCGGGGAAATGGGAAAAGGGGGCAGCGGCTTGGATGGAGGTGCGCAGTCAGCGTTGCAGGTTTAAAGTGTCATGCGAGGAGGGGGTGTCCAGGGGGTTCCGGGTGAGGAGTGTCCAGAGAGGATCCAGGATATGCTTGGAGTGAGGGGCTTGGCAGGGAGGCAGGCAGGTGTAGTCCGACGATGGAAAGGAAGCAACCAGATGACAGAACCAGCGTCCAGGCGGAGATGTAAGTAGTCTAGGTTGGGAATCGCGACTGCCAGGTGGGTCCTGTGACAAAGAAAACACGGTGAGGAGAAAAGCAGTAGTTAAGGGTTCACACAAGGGCTTGGCGGCCTAGCACTAACATGGGTTAGCAGAAGATCTGCCAGAGGTCTGTTGTGAATGCTGGTCTTATATGCTGGTGACTTGATTGGAACCAGGTGTGGAAGCTGATTGGAGTCTCTGCCTGAAGGTGGAGCCCAGCAGAGTGGAAAAACCCCGTACTCACCCGGACCATGACAGGGGAGATTCAGTTAAGCAATAGAGACCCTGAGAAGAGCCTGTTGAATAGTGCTGTCTGTCAACTTATACCTCTGTCTACAGTCTGAAGGACTAGTTAAAGCTGCTCTCAGTCTGGGAAGATGGTGATAGGTCAGGGTGCTGTGCATCCATGTGTCAGAGATTCAATCTTAGCATAATGCTTTAGAAAAACCTCTGAATTTAAACAGGTTTGTCTGATCATGGATCGCTGTCTTTCTAATCATATAATAAAGGAATTTTCAACCCCCAATTTTCATCAGCTGTTTAACACATTTACGTCAGCAGGCACTCTTAACTACCTCCCACTAAAAAGATACCAAATACATATATATTTGTGTGGATGCTTTAAGGCATCCACACTATTGAGTTCCTCTTGGGACTTCCGTACTCTTTTTGGCACTTAACTACTTCCACAATTTTCAGCCGATTTTCACCGTTCAAATTTTAAACTATTCTGCTATTTCTGCTAATGTGTGCTATGTCTTTTGGTATTTTTCACTATTATACTTTTTAAAATATTAAGCTTAATTTGTCCCATTGAAATGAATGGGAAACTTCTGCAATTCTGCTAAAATTTGCTTGTTTTTGAAACTTAACTACTTCCTCATATTTTCACGTAGAACAACCATTCAAACTTTAAAATGTTCTCAAATTATTGGGCTATTCAGGTATAAATCAGCTTTTTCAAATCTTTTACCGTTTTACTTTTATGCCTCTTAAAGTTTTCAGTTGCAAAATTGCGATTTTTCGCAAAATACATGCGTTGTTATGGTTGCTATGCACTTGGCTTCCAGTGTGCCACTGAAGGTTTTGCAGTCTTCTCTTCATGTCCGAACAACTTCTTGCTACTTGCTCAATTTTCACTCAACTTCCACAAATTATACATCAAAACGTAGGTATTTTTGCTGGCTTTCCGAAAATGTCACTATCATTGTTGTGGGATTTATAGAATTTTGGCAAATCTCCTCAGACCAACACAAAGTCGCAAAACTCTCCATAGAAAGTCAATGGAGAGCTTGTTCAAAATCACCGCTTGATTTCTGTAATGAGAGGCATATTCGAATCGTCATATCTCCTTAACGAAGTGAAGTTAAGACATAAGGCTTGTCCCAGTATATCTTCAGACACTCCTGACACTCACAATTCAAGAGTTATTTTCTCACCTATTACCGTTCTGAAATGAGTTAGACTTGTTTGAGGGTAGGAAATTCGTCCTTCGCTCAGATTTCTTCAGATTTCAAACTCTGGAAATGAACCACTTTTTGATGGATTTCCACAGAGACCTGAAAATTTCCATGACTGTTCACCAAAGCCTGCTGTCTCTTACGGTGAAAGAATGATATCGATACTCCAAATAGATTTAGAGTTACAAAGCGTTGTTTGAGGGCAGGTCAAGGCAGTTTTTGCTTCGCCTCTACTCAGTTATGGTGCATTAGAAGTCAAATATCTTTAATAATTCATATTTTAATGATAAATTGTCAACACTGGAAGATTCCCCCATCTCTTCTGAACAAAACGGTGTAAGAATGACCGTTCTAGCCCCTACGGTTAGGAAATTATGGTCATTTGTTTGAGGGGAGTCGTCATTATGAGAAATAGACTGCAAAAATCCTGTGTCTCTCTGTGCTGCATGCACCTGTTTTGGCGGGAAAAAGTACACAGCCTCTCTGATTGGTGGATTCAAATTCAGCAGCTCCCAGGCTTTGACCTAGAAACTTACTTCTCTCTCCCTGTGTGTGTGTGTGTGTGTGTGTGTGTGTGTGTGTGTGTGTGTGTGTGTGTGTGTGTGTGTGTGTGTGACAGAGAGAGAGAGAGAGAGAAAGACTTTTTATGGGATGATCTCATTGTAAGATTCAAATTCAATATATTTAGACTGGTTGACTGAATTGGATCATGTGTGTTTCCTTATGTGTACATATTTGTGATTGTGTGGCTGTTATATATTTTTTTGCTGATTTTTTTCATTTAACAAGTATATTTGAGCATGTTCAGCATTTTTTCAGCTGTCCATTTTGCTTTTCCAATTTTTCTGTTTAAGTTATTACTATTGTGCTAAATCATACTATTTCTGCTATTTTATAAGATTTGTGCCAAATATAGTATTTCTGATTAATTATAGTTTTTCTACCAAATCATAGTACAGTATTTTTGCTTTTTATAGGATTTTTATAGGATATTTATATTGCTTAATATAGTATTTCTGCTTTTTATAGGATTTGTGCTTAATATAGTCCGCCCCGCCTCTGTTCAAAGATGGTCGCTCACAGTGGACATAGATGGCTTCTTTCACTCCTCTTTCAAACCATCTGTCCTCTCTGTCCAAAATGTGAACATTGGCATCCTCGAAAGAGTATCCTTTATCCTTAAGATGCAGATGGACTGCTGAGTCTTGTCCTGTGGAGGTGGCTCTTCTGTGTTGTGCCATGCGCTTGTGAAGTGGCTGTTTGGTCTCTCCAATGTAGAGGTCTTGCCCAGACCTCTACATTGTTTGGTCTCTCCAGAGGCGGGGGTTTACGACACCAACTCTCTGCCATCTATAATCCAGTTTTGAGATCCCTTCCCAGACGCCTTAACGCCCACTCACATCCTGGGCCATCTGACCTCAGGAATTCGCATGATAAGGTGGGGCCAGGTTTCACAATGAACACACCCGAAACTCTGGCTGATTGGGACCCACACCCAGTTTCACACCTTGGCTCAGGCGATTAGAAGATCATCAGGGGGTCCTTTTGTCCCTCTGTGGGGGGATACTCCCACTAGGTTTATATCTGGGACTCTCCACCATTTGACCTTAGAACTGAAGAAGCTTCTCGGATGAGAGGTGAAACGTCTTCAAGTAACTTAAAGAAGTCCAGACGCTTTTCTTTGCAAGCTCCTTTGACTACGATGACCTGGATGACTGAGAACCTTCACAGACATTTGTGTATACATATTTGATTTTATGTGTATCTGTTTTTTTAATTTGTTTTTATTTCTTTATTTTTTTTTCACAGGTGAACAACAATTAGTTTTGAGGGAACTTAACCATGTTCTGTTTTTTTTTCATCTTGCCATTTTACTTTTCCAATATTTCTACTTCAGTTATTGCTATTCTGCTCAATCATAGTATTTGTTCTAAATCATTGTTATTATGCTATATTGTAGTATTTAAGCTAAATCAAAGTATTTCTACTATATTATATTTTTCTTTCTAAATATAGCATTTCTGCTATATAATTGTATTTCTGCTATGTTATACTATTTGTGCTAAACCAGAGTATTTGTGCTAAAACATAGTATTAATTTAAAATAGTTCATCACAGTGTCTCTGGTAAATCACAGTATTTCTGCTCTGTTGTACTATTTTTCTAAATCACAGTGTTTCTGTAATGTTTAAATATTTTTGGCTAAATATATTCTTTCTGTTATCTTATACTATTTCTCCTAAATTCTTGTATTTTTGAGAAGTTATCATGTTTCTGGTAAGTTACAATATTTCTGCTAAGTTCTGCTATGCTATTGCATTTTTGCCAAGTATTATGTTTCCTCTAAGATATTGCAGTTCTGCTGAGTTATTCCATTTTAGCAAAGTTCCTTTGCTTCTGCAAAGTTTTTACAATTTCTGCAACTTTTCAGCCTTTTCAGCTAGTTTTTGCAGACAGCTTCAGCTTTAAAGCATCCACACTGCATTTTCGCAGGAAATGCAAATTTTTCTAGTTTTAACTAGTTCACACGTTCTTGAAGGCATGTCTTATTTTTTCTGAAACGTGCTCCAGTTGATAGGCATCCTACAGCATGATTGTCAGAATGTGAAAGGTTTGAATATTTTTTTCTACACAGCTAGATTTTAGTTTCTTTCAAAAGATGTTAAAATCTGACTGAGAGTTTAGTATTTTATTATCTAAACTGACAGTACAACATAAAAGAAACAAAATAGCATCGAATTAGTGAGGATAAACTTGTTGAGTCAGTTGTTTTTTACCCATGCCAGTACCATTTGCCCAGTTGAGGCTTTGACAGTGATCCCACACCCTTTTAGACCTGCTAATAACACTACAAGAAGAAAAAATGTGGATGGACACTAAGTTGAATGAATGTTTTTGGTTGTCTGAAGTAGGGCATGCTATGTAAAAAAGTTGGAAAACCACTTTGGGAGCCACATTTTAACACATTTTATTGATTACTTTTTTTTTTTCTACAAGCAGGCATAAGATGCAGGTTACACAAAAGCTCATAGTTTACACTGAAGCCTCAAAATGAAAACTTGTGGCTACTTTATTTCAAAGAAACTAGCATAAAAGCAAAGATTGTGACTTCACCTGTATTTTTTAGATTCACAAAATTCTCAAAGCTGTTACATACTGTACTGATTTAGGATCAGAGGTCTCCTACACGTCTGTGCTAACGAAGGCGATTTTCTTTCGAAGAGATGCAAGAAGATTGGGCCCAATCCTGTACGTCTCTTTTGGCTCATAATGCGCGGATGCATAAAGCTCGTCGATTCGTTTGTTGTTCTTGTTATATTTCACCAAAACTCTGTCCATGTTACTTTTAGGATTGCTGCGGTTGTAGTATCTTCTGACTTCATACGGCAGCTTCTCTGCGCCAGGATAGTGGAGGTTTCCAATGGTGTAATAGCTCCACTGCTGTCTGTCTTTTATCACAGGAAGAACTGGCCCTTTGTTCTGAAAGAAGTGAAACCCATATTCTCCCCGGTAGGGATCACACAGAGCCCTCATGTTGTTGTCCAAGCAGTTCTGAACGTACCACACCAGCAGCTTAAGGCCATGGCGAGGAGGCGGCTGACCAAACCCGCTGTCCTGGAGTTGTTGTATTGAGTCGAGGGTTTTCGGAGGTGAGGTCAAGACCACAGACAACACCAAAGTCAAACAAAACAAGGCTTTGTCGTGTGCCATCTACGAAAAAAGACATCCCAGTGTGAAAACAGGAATCTTAAAACTACACTAAAGTAACATTTTCTCACAACTTACCTTTTAGTTGGTACCCGTTTCCCTATAGTCTCAAAGCGTGCTTGCAACCAAAACTAAAGTTGGTGTTTTGTGCTGCAGCTGAACGAACTATTCGAGCCTGCGGTTGTCTTCTCTCTGTCTTATGTGGAGAGACTGGAAAAAAAAGAAAGCACACTGGTAGGGTTTTCATTCTCTATGTGCGATGAAAAAGGAAGTGATTGCTGTACAGCTGGACTCTGTGAAAGTCCCATTTGAAAGAATAATTAAACTAAGCAGGTGTATCTCAGGGACTAAAGGAAGTTACCAATGTAAAGTCTTACTTCTGCTTTCACTCCTAGCTGCGAAGAACAGCTGCTTATAGAGGAGCAGCCAGTCAGCTGTGCACACCAGAATAATAAAAGCGTAGCAATGAAGATGATTTCATATATGCTGGTGATGTAGTACTTTAAACTCACTATAGGGTGTGTGGTAGTGGAGGGGGTTTCAACCTTTATGTATATGGGAACCAGCGAGTTTGCAAACAGTGAGGGGTTAAAGTGGATTCGATAGGTGGGGGGAACCCTAAGATCTGGTGCGGCAGTGCAGCAAAGGAAATGGCTCACTCACAAAGAAGTCCCCAAAAGAACGAAAGGATCATAGAGGATCCAAAGATCACTAGATGACGACACGCAAACAGCCAAACAATTTATTGCTGTTTAATTAAAGTTAACGTTCAGGGATCAGTCTGTTGGTACCAGCGTCCAGTCAGCAAGGACATCCAAATTCATCCCAAGCTCACTTAGTTCACTGTGCACCGATTCAAGCCTACAGTATCACATGTCTCTTTGTGTGTCTGGGTGTGTGTTTGTGTGCCTTTGAACACTCTCATGATTAGTGTTCTCAGTGACTGCTGGCTGATGGGGTTGATTTGTCCGACAGTGCAGTGTGTCAGGCAGGCTCAGCGTCCGCACTGGAGAACATGAGTGAAGGAGCGAATAATTGATAGTGACAAGGCGCTCCCAGCCTTAATTGCTGCTGGTGAATTAGATTACCTTTTTAAAGTGCCTTCATTAGCAGAGGGAGAGCCATACCAACGGTCCCCTGATTGGCCTCATATTGTTTTGCTGTGAACTTGCTCTGGCAGGGCACAAAAAGTGTGCGTTTGTTTTGGTTGGTTTGAAATTGCTCACTAATTTTCTTGTACAGCTGTAGTTTGTCTGTGTGCGCGATGTGTGCGCACGATTCATATCCAGAGTTGACATTTTGTGATACATCAGTAACTCACTGAAGCAGCAAGTGTCTTTGTGTGTTCATGAGGCTTAGTCTGCTGTTTTAAAGGGTATGTGCACCTGTGTCACAAGGAAATATTTAGCTCCAATGGCTTGCATTTTACGTCTAGTGTAATATGCAGAAATATGACAAGGAAGCCCAGATATATAGGTGATATATACTCTATGTTTTTTCTTTTTTTCTTTAGTGAAGATCACAAACCATAAAGTGAAATTTGATGCTGTTTGTGGACTTTGTGGACTACATACTGCTGTTGCCCCACTAAATGAGGTCCAACATCAGGGTTAGTTAGTTATTTGCTGGAGATCGTGGTTATAGAAATAGATAAAAATATGAAGTAGTCATGGAAAAGCAGTTTATTGGTTTATGTAAATGGACTTGATTTTTATTTTATTCTGTTTTCGTTGCAATCAGCACAACAATGAAACTAGGGTTCATCAGGAAGTGTATTTCATGTCGGCGCCACATACATCTCGGAGATTCCTCAGTGGGAAAGTTGTATTTTACCCATTCCATGATCCTGTCTCAAGCCTAACCAAAAAATAAGTTTTCAGTTTCATGAGTATTCCACAAACTTCTGTGAGACTGTGTGTGATGCTTGAAAATGTTCCTCCTTTTTCTCTGTAAAGCTGCACAAAGCGACAGACGGGATTTTGCTGAAAGTGAGCAGGGAAAGTAAGGAAGAAGTATCAGTCTATGCAGAGAGAGTTACTTGCGCATATTTTAAAAAAAACAACAAAAAAAACCACCCAACTTTCTTCCCAAACCCAAATGTCCAAAACACCCTCTTCTTCCCCTAAAGCAACTGTTTCAGCTTCAGCTGTCCTCCCTCATTACATTTCCATATCTATCACCAGTTACTGTTCCATCACCAGCCCACCAGCCCCCAAAGTTCCCTCATCCCAAAAACACACTGGCATCCCCATCTCTGCCTCATGCTTCATTCCCACCGCAGCCAGCCTTCAGCCCCCTGCCAAGTTAAATGGACTGTACTGGCGTCAGGGGAGTCGCGTGTGCTCAATTCAGCTCAGCTCAGCTGGGCTGCAAGCGTTATAAACTTAGTGTGTGATTATTGTCGGAGCCAGGCTCCTCCACGCACGAAGTGTGCGCTGATGGGTACTATGTCACCGGGTACGGGGCCAGCCGTGGCGAGAGGGATGAGAGAGCAAAAGGAGAGACTGAAACTGAGGCGAGAAAAGAGCACAGAGAGGGAGGAAAAAAATTGTTAGAGATGAAGGAGGGTAACGGGGATCGAGGGAGAAAGGGTAATAAAAGATAGAGGAAGGAGAACAAGCAGGAGAGGACTGAATCATCAAAGAGAAGGAAAAAGCCATGCTGAGCAAGGAAAGACTGATGTACACCTATCGCAGCAGACAAAGACAAGAGAAGACACACGGGGAGTGATATAAAGAGGGAGAAGCATAAGAATAATGCAGTCAGAGAAGAAAGAGAGGCAGCAGGGAAATCAGCAGAGGAGGGGAAAAGAAGAAGAGACGGGGAGGGCGCGTAGGAGAGAAAGGCAAGAAGAGAAATTAGAGAGAAATTTTTCAAGCGAGTGATGTGCGCTGTGATTGTTTTCTCTCTTTCTCTCTCTCTCTCCCTCCCCATCTCGCTCTAAACGGTCGGGATGTGGCCTGTATCTGCTGGCAAGAAGGAACTCAATTTGGGACAATTTACTCGGCAGTCTCAGCCCTGATGCACCTCAGGGACAGAGAATAGAGAGAATGAAAGTGAAGGAAGATAGAATCAGCAAGCCCCGCACACACATACATACACACTCACACAACGTGTGCCTTGCACACAATTGCCGCCGAGTAGATTTCACTTAGTTAGTTCTAACTCTCCCAGGCGGTCAATACGATTGAGTTTATAAGGCTTGGAAATGAAAAGCCCAGGATAAGGTTAGATAAACTGTGTGCTATTTGATTTTGGGCCACCCTTCGCAGAAAAACCCACACAAGACAGATGGCCGGAGGGGATACGCTGAAATCATGTTGTGCAAAAGGGTCAGATGGGTGATTAAGGCTGAATGCGTTGTGTGCTTTGACCCTCGCTCTGTACCGGCATTGGTTTCTCTGTGCTGAAGAAAGCGCTTGAGTGATTTTTCCAAATGCATCTTTGTTTTTGCATCCTTAAATAAAATGCGGCCATATGATCAAATGTTATATCATAACTTGCACCCTGCAACACTTTGTGCCTTAAAAGTTTGGGACTGTATAAGCTGAATGTGAAATTGTCTTTCCATGCTCACAGGTTGGCAGCCTGAACGGTCTGTACACACTGAGGGACACCAGGGGGCGCCCTGACAGAGCCACCTTTGAAGACAGACTTGCAGCAGCAGCAAGGGTAAGTATCCCCCCCCCCATAAATAAATGAATAAATGAACTAAAAGAAAAAAAAACACTTGATGGACTGAAAAGTGAGGACACTGACAGAGGAAGGAGCTGTGTGTTCCCAAAAGAAAAAGAAGCCACTCTGTTTACTTTTATCTTTCATTTCTTTGCCTGACTGCACTGTTCCTGCAACACTCTGAGAAATGCATTCACAACTACAGCTGTTGAGAGCATCCAGCCACTTGGACGAGACTCTTTGATGCATTTAGCACAGTGAATTTACACTCTGGCATCAGTTCTGATTGTACCCAGCGAGTGTATGCAAATGGAAGTTCATTTAAGCTGCCATTGCTGTTTTAATCATGCTCCACTGTTGATTAGCAAAATGATTGGCAAAAAAGAAAGGAAAAAAAAAGACTGAAGCAGGCCCGTGTTGAGTAATGGATAAAAGTTGTTTACCTTGCTCTTGTTGCTTGTGTGCCTGTTCCACCCAATATCACTTTGTGCACCCATCCCCTCCTCCTTCCTCCCTTGCCACCTTCAGCAAGCTGCTCCGCTTTACCCTCGGAGCTCACAATTCAACCTCCTCACTAGGCTTCCGTGGCCATGGAAACCGTCATTCAAGGAGACATCCCATGACAGCAGGGAGAGGAAGGGTCGGAGATGTGGCTTCGCCCCTGTCCATTCTCCAGGGTGCACCGGACCTCTGGCCTTTCTCCAACACATTGCCCCTTCAATCTCTCTCTCTCACACACACATAAATACTAAGCCCCACAAAATACTCACATAGAAAGACGTGTGTGTGTGTGTGTGTGTGTGTGTGTGCATCTACCCCACAACTACAAACCACCCTCCCACCCAAACACACACAGACACACAAACAGCCTGAAAGCAAAGGAGAGAAAGGAATTCCAAACTTTCCGATTCAGAGTTATCATCTGAATCAGTGTGCGTGTGATTAATTGAAGTAATTTATGCACAATCTCCAGTGACTCCATGTATGGTTCATGATTTCATTAAACTGTAACTTTAATTACTTTTCTACTATCGTAACTTTAGGTGAAAATAAATTCCCACCCTTAAATGTCTCACGTTTCGTAATGAGTCTTACATTTAATGGATTGCACAAATAATGTTTTGGGATGATGAACAATTGCGTATTTAGACGCTGCTTCTCCCTGCCAGCTGCCTTCATTTTTTTTCCATTACAGTCATTTTATTTTGGAATTTCGTTTCATTTAAAGAAATCTTATTGTTTAGTTTTGTAGCAAGTAAAAAAAATGCTGCTATTGCAGCTTACTTGAACCCTCTGAAAACCCTTGAAACTTCTTTGCTTTCCAACTGATATAATGCACTTTATTTGCTTTCTTTTTTTTTTTTTTTAGCTGAATACAGTTAATATTGTTGTGGGTTTATGGAAGACATGTTTATGTTGGGTTATGTGTTGTCAAACACAATTAGAGTGTGTTAGCTGAAGCAGCTGGCCTCCTGCCAGAGCCTTAGCAATAGTTCGTCCGCCCACCTCTGACCAGGCTTCCATCTTTACAAACACGTCTGCTGTTTTTTTCTCCTTTGGATTGCATAGCAGGTGGGTTTGATAGCAGAACCCACCAGTTACTGCATCATATAAAGTTTAGTAGACTGCAAGGTTGCAACGGAGTTAAAATTAGCTTCGTGCGGCTTAATCTGCCCTTCACAGTTAGAATAGTATTTACAGTAGAATAGTATTTACAGGTAAAAAAGCCCTACTGTCGCTGAGATCCCATTTGCAGTGATGTGGTAGAGTGCTACTCACTGAGGTGTTTGTGTTACTCTGCAAAGCACCTGCATTTTGAAATGAAAGGCGAAATCACTGGTGCATCGTTGTGTAGCAAAAGCATAACGAGGCTGTGTTTTCACGAGATAGATCTACTCCTGTCAGGAGGTGGAATTAAACCGAGGGCTGTTTTACCTTTTAGAAATAGTTGTAACTATATTGTAATAACAGCTGTGCAGTATAACTTGGCGTATTGATTAATAATGCTGTAAAACCATGGCAAACAAAATAAGACGCAACATAAAATATCATTTATACCTGTCTGTATATCATAACTGTTGCAAACTATTGAGCAGTCCTTTTACAAAGAAAATAAATGAAAGGGAACTATTTAAATATTCTTGACAGAAGAATAAGAAACATCTTTAATAAATTAGCACGATCTGCCGCAGCTGCTGCAGCTCATAGAAGCCTCAGTCTATTGTTTGCTGCATTGACACACACACAGTCACATTGAATGGAGGTCCACAGTGGCGTCTCAGAGGAGGAGGAGGTTTTGCCACTGTGTAATCCCAGCTGATGCAGCCCTCTGTCAGCAAGGCAGCAATCAGCTGTGGTATTAATCTCAATGCTAATGGCATCATTAGCAAAGCTGTGGAAAAACATACCAATGTGAGGGTTTAGAGACACATGGAGAAAGACCATATATGCACATCTGGCAAATAAAGCACATGTAAAAATGCTGTTAACGAAGCAAAAACACAGACACATACACACATGGTTTCTCTTCTGTCTCTCTGCGTGTGTATGTGTACGTAGTTTATTTGAAACCCCGTTTCCCCTCAACGACTCTCTTCCGAACTGTCCTAACTATTGTACCTCTTGTGGTTTCATTCTCAAACGCGCAGACATGTTTCTGACCGAACTCTATACTGACCTTTTACCAAATGTCTCAGATACTAACCCCCTGCCATCTTTTGACACACACATTGGTTCCTGCTGGTGTACTACACACTTAATACACAGATACAGAAAGCCACTGTTCACAGCATGTTCCAGTCTTGTGATGACCTGGTTTGAATCTTCTTTTTAAAAAGAAATCTGTTTTAATATCTGTCTCATTAATCTGAGCTGTACAGGCACCTTATTGATGCAACACTCGAGACGACAGCTGCAAGCTGCAGACAGAAGTCAAGGAGAAAAGACATTACCGGCAGAACAAGTGTGAAGTTTTTCTTATATAAACTGAAAAAAATAAGCAGGGCGCTAAAAGATATTTATTATAGTGAGGATGCTATAATGATGAAAGGCCAAGGTCAGCTTTTAGAAAAAATAAAGTCAAATATAGGCTTTACCTTGCAGCTAGCAAAACATCTAAACTTTTAGTGATGCTTACCTAACTAGTGTAAGCTCATCAATAGGTAGTCTTATTTTTGCATAAAAAATTAAATATATTCTAAACAGCCACAGCTAAATTAAGATAGAGCATGCATTGTCCAGTTGTTGTCAAATGATGCTCGATCTCCTTGTGATTGAATATCGAGTTATTGAACGACCTCTAAAATTTGCAGTGTGTTAAATCCTTAAAAACATATAAAAGTGAAAATGTGCTAATAAATGTGATAATTGTTGTAGTGTTTAAAATGTGACAGCAAATCGAAAAATATTTTTGTCAGTGCAAGTTTAGCCTTATATGTAGGGATGGGTATCGTTTAGGTTTTATCCGATACCAGTACCAAACCGGTACTTTTGAAACGGTGCCGGTGCTTAAAGAATGGAGAACACAAGCTTTGTCCAAAAACCTCTCATGTTTAGCTGTTTTTTTTGTAAAAAGATAACAATGTTAGCCTTTTCTGCAGCTATAGGGCATATATGGTATCACTCTTGGTTGGAAGCAGTGCTTAATCAATGGAAAAAACACCAATTTTGTCCAAAAACCTCTCATGTTTAGCTGTTTTCCACTTTTTCTTTGGTCATTTTAGCCTTTTTGGCCAGGGTGAAGGGAGTATCTACCATCAAACAAGAAGACAGCCGCATGTAACTACAATGGTGTGTGCTAGTTCACCTTACATGCATTAATTTAATAACGTGGTTAGCCTACTCAACGTAAATTACACACGTACAACATTAAGCTACTCACGCAGAGAAGAACGGCTGCTGCTGCCATCATCATCCGTCATCATTTCTGCTACACTGGCAGGGCTAGGGGCCAGGACTCTCCTCTTCGGGTTTTTGGGGGATGTTGCTAACTCCAGGTCCAATACACTGCACCACACCCGCAGTAGATGTGCACGGTGTGAGGTCTCGCAGCAAGCTATCAAATACGGTGCATTTCTTGGCTTTTAACAAAATTCTGCTTTTCGGTCTGGTTACTACCGTTTATGTCATAACCGGTGCCGGATACCGGTACCCATCCCTACTTATATGTTGCTTTTAAAAAGTTACACTCTGTCTGATGAACGTGTTAATTATATTATAGAAATCTATAGTAATCTTTGTTAATTCTTGATATTGTGCCTAAACTAAAGTCCTAGAATTTTAATTGCATAAAGCATAACTTTACTACATTGCTATGTCTGTAGAATAGAGATGGAATAAGAGTGAGAGTGCTTTCAGGTACATCCTGCTTCTCACTTCTTCTATGTGCAAACTGTTTTGATGCATTAAAAATAAAAACCATATTAGATATATCCATTGAGCAATACATGAAAAAGGATGGGTGACAAAAAACAACAAATCAAACAAGGTGTTTGTCACATCAATGCGTTTTGCCTTTTTATGATGAGAAAAAAGCACAGATATTACTATTAAAATGATCAACTTTTATGTTCTTAAGTATGACTTAAGCAGAAATTCACATATTTATAAAACTTTATATGAAATTGTTGGAAATGTTTTGTTTATACTTAGAATTATCAATGAATTAGATAATTGTGTGAATAGGTTCCTTAATTGAACTTATATTTGATATTTGAAACTCATATTTGAAGCAAGTAGTTGAAGCCACGACCATTGGGAGTGAATGATTCTGCTCTTTGACATATCGTGGGTGTTAGATACAGTAGGCATTATGCTAGTGGACATTGCGCAACCGGGAATGTCCACTAGCAACCAAACGTCAACACCAAAGTGATGCATGTCGAGCAAATCACTTTGTGTGGGCAGTAAACAACTCTTAACTCTGATGAACTTATTGATTCAACACCAGTGGGAGTGAAAGACACCATTTACTGACATTTGACAGAGTGCTAGCTGCTAAGCCCCAACCACATTTAGCGGCTAACACGTGGTTGGGGCTTCAATTCTTAGTTCTGAGAATAACTATAAATCTAGGAAACTGTTTTATAGATGGGGTCAGTGGTCACTGCAACTAAAGCTACTAAGTGTAATCCATTTGTCATTAATTTGATCATGAATGTTGTTAATTAATTTTACCAGTCGTTTACCTATCTGTTCACTACTGTGATTTTATTTTGTGACGATAGACTATACGACATTTGTAATCTACAAGGCCAGAATAATTGTTAGCTCGCAAAATAAAATCTTAATCTGTAATGTATTCACACTGATTTAGGAGCTTTAACAGAAGTTTGGAAGCTTTGTTTAATGCTAAGTTAAATCTAAGTTTGTTTGTTTTTTTGCCTCATTTGTGATCCATATTATTTTCCAAGCGGCATCAAAAAGGCTGTAAAGATAACTTGTCTAAAAGACAGAATATGAAGTTAAGAGCCTCACCCCAACCACCACTCTAATGCCGTTTGGGCTTATCTTATCATTTTTGTTGTTTGGGTTACCATTACCTGATTTAAATTAGCTAACTTGCATATTTGTGTTCAGCTTTGCAAGCAGTATAATGTCTGTTTCAAATGTGAGGATTTCTCTCTCCCTCTTTCTCTTTCCAACCCACTCTTCTATCCACAAAGGACAGGAAAAACATTTGAATTTTCCCTCAATACTTTCTCACTGTTGAGACGTTTGTGTGTGTTTTTTCCCCCTCTCCTTATTTTTCTTTTTTTTTCCTCTCTTTTTTTTCTGCTATTTTTTTTAAGACTCCAGTCACATCCGCAATCCCGCGGCCCTATAAGGAGCTTTCACGCTTTTTGGTTTGCTTTAGATGTTTAATACCCCTCTCTTTTGTGTCAGGCAGCCGGAGAGGCGTTAAGAAGCGCTGATAAACCCCACTTAGATCCCTTCCTGGCCCGTCACCCTGGCCTGCCGGGCCGCTTTAGCAGGGAACTGATCTGTGACGGCCTGCCACTCAAACTGAGCACTTCTGAAGGTTGACACAATGGAGTGAGCAACACACCAGAGGGCCCAGGGGTTGGTGGGGGAGGAGGAAGGAGGGAGGATGAGGTAGAGGAGAGGAGGCCAAGAGGTGCCCTAAAAGAAGCCTAGAGGAGGGGCCAGAGTGTATCACGCTGTTATCTATTTCCTCTCTTTCAGCAGTTTCGCCCTCCCTCCCTTTACTGTGTGCTACTGTAGAGCTCCCCATCTTTCCCTGTTCGCCTTCTCGGCAACAGTAACACACCCACACACACACAGACACAGACAAAAAACCCTCTTCTCTGTCGTTTTTCTCTCTGCGGTCAGGACTATCAGTCTGGCAGCTAGAGATGAGATTGAATGAAGAGGCAGACTTGGTGAGTGTGGTGGGAGGGTTGAGGACTAGATAGGAATCAGCAGTGCATTGCGGGGTCTGGTGACGGTGGTTCATGCGGTGTGCTCACTGCTGTGTGGCATAATGGGTCCAACCCGAGCCAGGCTAAGGCCGACAGTGCGTCAGGAAGCAAAGCTTTGAGATTGACAAGCTCAGGGAGGGGTTGGGGCTGCAGCGGAGGCAGCGACGGTGGGGTGATGCGGCCACTGCTGCTGCTATTGCCATCAGTTTCCCGTGGGGCCGTGGGTGGGTAGTGAAGCCCAAAATGTCAGCGCTGATATCTGTGCAGCTCGGCTCGGCTATCACACTGCTGCAGCTGCCTGCCATCCACCGCATCCACTCATTCATATAGAGACATGGGAGTATTGCACAGACACACACACTCACTCTCTCTCTCTAACACCCACAGTTTTCTTTCTGCGTTTCGTCAGCACCTTCCTTGTTCATTCATTTCAGTTCTATAGAGCCATTTTTGCACACAAACAAACACACACGTGCATGCACACACACACACACACTCTCACACGCACACTCACACTCTTCATGGGATGTCTTTAAACACACATTCATGCACAGTTTTACTCCTTCCATCTCGCTGTCTTTCTTCCCCTCCTCTTCCACACATTCACATTGTGCCTCTGTCAGTTCTGTCTCAGCTGTTCAATCAAGCAAGTACTCCACTGCTCTCTCTCTCTGTCTCTTTTACCCCACTCACTGTTTAAAAATGATTTTTCCAAACTTGTTTTTCAGTTTTTTTCTTTATTTTTATTTTCCATTGATCTCATACCATATTCCTTTTGTATATCTCTTTTCCTATTTAGTGATGCTTTTATTGTGAAGGGCAAAGTGTCAGCAGCTTTGATAATTGATGTTGCACAAACTTACGATGTCATTTTTCAGTGCAGGTATATGTGGCATGTGTTTTTGGAAATTGTGTGCATTTTGTTTTGTTGTGTGTGTGTGTGTGTGTGTGTGTGTGTGTGTGTGTGCTGCCCATGTGTCACAGTTGGATGATGGATGTGCTGACAGTAGAGGGGTCAGTGTCACAGACAGTATGGTCAATTGCCCCTCGTCCCCTGAGCCTAACCTTGAGCAACACTCCCTGAAGAGTCTCAATCTGCCATTAAGGCCTACACACACACACACACACACACACACGCACGCACACACACACACACACACCCACACACACGCATTCCCAAGTGAGCGTGTGCCATTAGTAGATGGCAGGGCTTGGTTTGACAGAGAGCGATTAGCTCCCTATCATGTGTATTGATCACCATGTCCTGGCTGCTCCCCGAGAGGAGAGGCTGAAGGGGTTTAACAAGGCTATTGGGACATACACGCACACACCCTCACACATGCGTGCACACACTCACTATTTGCCAGCGAGTTTATGCGCCTCCACGGAAATTTTTCATCCATCCCGTTGTCATTGGTTTCACTTTTGGAAACCAATGTAAATAGAGTGACTTTGGAAATACTTTTCTCTAAAAGTTTCTGGGAACTATTGCCACACACCGCTCTGCTGTTTAACTGCTTAGCCAGCTGAAAATGGTTATATCTTCAATAGCCTACCAATACTACTCCCAGTTTAATTTGACCTGATGTTTGAGATGCATCTGAAAATATTCCTGTTTCTTTAACCAGTGTATTTAGAAAGCCCTTAGGATCTGGCAGTTCAAAATGCAACAATCATATTGTATATAATGGAATATAAGTTAAAACAGAAATATAATAAAACAAGAAGAACTCAGAGAGTGCAAACCTCCACCATGGCAGCTCACTCTACAGTATTTACTTTTAATAATAATAGTATTGTATTCTGTACATATTAATTTAGTTTACATTGTTCTTTTTCAATGCACTTTAAGAAGTTTGTTTGCAATCAAAATAACACATTTTGGTGTTAGTTTGAAATAAGACAAAAGTCAAATGTAAAGTTGAGGTCAGAGGTCAAATGTGACATGATATTTGGATGCAAACTATAATGTGATATTTTTAAACCACACATAAGATTTTTAAAGATAAAATACATTTTCTGAAAGTTTGACCTTGACGTAGAGCTTAGAGGTGAAATTTAGATTCCCCGTATGTCATAGTTCATTCCCTATATGACAGTACAAACTGTCAATACAAATAATGGCAATAAGATACATAGTTTTAAATCGCGCTGTTACTTTGACCTTCAGATCAGTTTGTTAATCAGAGGTCAAATGTGACATAATATTTTAAATCTTTATACAGTACTTTCTATGTGTTGACAATATGTACCACACTAAGAATGATAGTTCCTAAGGATTTGTGTCAATTTTCACCCAATAAATCGTTAAGTTGACGTAAGCAAACTTTGAATGGATTGTTAACACGACCCCACTCTAAACCGCTACAACGTTTTAGCAGAATTCACTCAAAACCTGTTAAAAACTACAAAGACAAAATGATGACACACATGCAAATGCTACCAGAAACATAACCTCCTTTGCAGAGATAACTATGTTTTTTAGAAGTGCTTTGCAACGTGCAAATAAAAACTCAGTGAAAGGCAGCTGCAAGCTTGTGCTCACTGATGCTGTCCATTGCTCACTGATGCTGTCCATTGCATGCCAACGATAAAGTCTCAGTGGACCCCAGTGGCTGGCTCATGCTGTATTGGGAAACTGCTCGTGTCTGTTTTGCATTAGCATGATGACATTTATGTGAATGTCCTGAATGAATACGCATGAAAGGTGAACTATCAGTTCTGTTATTCTGATTATCCAGAGGAATACATATGTACCAAGTGTACTGTTGTGCTACACAGTATATCCTAAGTAAAATGCTAGTTTGGAGCTGCACTCTGAATTTGGTACATGTTTTTGTATTCATAACAAACAAAACAAAACAAAGCAATAGTACAGCTCACACATAAATTAGAAACAATGTTTCTCTTGCTAAATAGGAATTGCCTAAATGTGCTAACAAATCCAAGTGTTTGTTACACTTAGCTTATTATGCTTTAAATCATCTTAAATTAGCATAAATCAATACGCTGCACCTAAAATAAACACCCATTTGATTACATTTGCAGATTTGTGCACATCACATCTTCTCTCTGCCTGAGTTCTCCTCTGTTTCACATCACGTATGACGAGTTCTTAGCTTTAACAGCTGTCTTCTTTGGGAAGGTTAGACCAGCTCCTAGCTTTTGTTAATTGAGTATAATTGAAGATGGTGAAGAGGGAATAAACCAAGCAGGCTTTTAGGAACATAAAAGACTGCCGCCGCCTCTCAGTAGTATTTATTTTCAACCTCTTCCACTCTGATTTAAGTGTAAGAGGACAATAGTGGCCTGACAGTGATATGTGCGTGCGCGTATGCGTGTCTGTGATCTGCTGTTTGATTTACTTCACCCACCTTCACAAGGACCAGCCTCTTATCAGATCAAAGCTGCGAGCAGCGGCCTATGAAAGAAATCGTGTGTGCGCGCGATTGCGTGCACATGCGTGTTGTGGAGGACAGAGGTGTAGGTGAGGCGGGGGTGTTTTTGTTGCTTTTAACCCAGGACAATGGAACGGCAAAGGAGAGAGTAAGCGAGTACTCTTTGAACTAATGAAGAGGAAACCTTTTACTCTCCTCCATAAAGATGCCCAGCTCTCCCCGTGCTATGGATTTTCCCCCCTCTATTTCAAAGTAGTGTGAAGCAGAATAGGACAAAATATTTTATTTGTTCGGTGCCTCTCACTGTCTTGCTTTTATCCTCGTAAAACTAGAACAAGAAAAAAAGTTAAATTGCGAAAGCGAAATTGAGACAGACGATTATTAGAGCTGTAGTGCATGAGCGTCTTTGGGATGAGTCAAAGGTGATTTGTTAAGGTGAAGTGATTTTTTTTTTCTTCATATTTCCAAATCATTGTAAAGAAGAAGTAAAGTGCCCATTTAAAATATGCCTTACAGCCCAATATGTGATGGGTTGCTTCCATTCATGGAGTTTAAATCAGGACACAGCATCTTCTTCTGTATCATTTTATTCCAAATGTCTGGACTTCCAATGATTTCCTGTGAACAAGCAGTTGGCGACATGTAGATAAACGTTAGGTGTTTGCAGGTACGTTATTTGTGTGTTTCACTGCAGTGTTTCCCAGAGGCAGGAAATTTGCCAAAAAAGAAGTTGAACTAGCTCAAATATTCAAACCACTTCAAACTTGACATTTACTTCTTCAGATTCCCCCGCAATACACCCACTAAGAGTGAAATAAATTGAAATGCCTGTATAAGAAAAGTGGAGAACACAGACGTGAAAATACTCAGTTACCTTCATTTATCAGTGAGAAGATTACAAACTAATAGTTCCAGTTTACAGGTGAGCTCTGATTCTTTTCGTTGTGTGCTTTCCAGGTTCACTGGGTGCAGAGACAGCACTGCCATTACAGAGACAAACGAGTTCCTGTGACAAGACTGGACCATGGCACTACCAATGGCAAGTTTGACTAATACTGTTCCCTGACTAATGCTTTGTTTTTCACTGTGCTGAGTTATTAGTTTTTGCTGAATTTCTGTGATTTTCACAGAAAACTTTGGTTCAAGTCCCTCTGCCATGAAATGCCCATTACTAAATAAACAACTGAAGGCGGGACTGGTTTAGCTCGCTGGGATGAGCAGGCGACCATGGCTGAGAGCAGCCGGCCCGGGTTTGAATTCGACCCATGGCTCTTTGCTTCTCCCCTCTCTCTCCCCCTCTGCTTTCCTGTCGTTCTTCGCTGTACCCTTTCAAATAAAACTATAAAAAGGCCGTAAAACATAAATAAACAACTGCAGTTAAAGTATTTCTTAGTTTGGCTTTCAATAGCCAGTTGGCTTCATCAGGCTCAATTTCAGAAAAGTTGGCACATGGTGTGAAATATAAATAAATACAGTAGAATGCAATGACTTGCAGCTCTCATACACCAATTTTTCATTCAAAATACAACATATTGTTTTAATTTAAAGAATGTAGCATTTTAAGAAAAATATAAATCATTCATATCATCATTTTGAAATTGCTGGGCAGTGACACATCTCAATAAAATTGGGACAGGGCCATGTTTAACATTAGCATCCCCTCTTGTTGTTCCATTCTTGTCTGGTATCAGATTCTCCCTGCTCAGCAGTCCTGGCTCTCCTTTGGCATATTTTTCATTTCATGATGATCTAAATGTTCTCAGTTGCTTAAAGATCTCAACTGCAGGCGGGTCAGTTCAACGCTCAGCTTTTGTACTATGCAGCCATGCTGTTGTAATAGATGCACTGTGTGTGTGTGTGTGTGGGGGGGGGGGGGGGGGGGGGGGGGGGTTGTTTTGTTTTTTTGCTTAAATATGCAAGGCCTTCGACGAAAAAAGATGTCATCTGGTTGGGAATGCATAACCTGCACTGATCCAGGCTTTCCAGATGTGCAAGCTGCCAATTCCATAGGCACTGATGTACCCCCATACCATCAGAGATGAAGGCTTTTAAACTGAGCGCTGATAACAAACCAGATGCTCCCTTTCCTCTTTAGTCCAGAGGATGCAGTGTTCGTGTTTTACAAAAAGAATTTCAGATTTTGATTTGTCTGACCACAGGACAGTTTTCTGGCCCAGAGATAATGGTTTCTGGACCATGTTCACATATGATTTCTTTTTTGCATGATTGAGCTTTAACCTGGATTTTCATTGGCTAAAACAGAAGCTGCACCTATGCAGCTTCTGTTTTAATGCTCATATGCACACAAACCCAGAGGGTGAGAAGAGAAAGAAGACAAGAAGGAATGAGACTCCTGGCTTTGTTTCCTTGTTATGAGGCAAAACTAATGTAGCCTAAGCTAGTGAGACCAATCATGGTGGGTTATCTGGCCTAAGGTAATGTTCAGTCTGCAGACATCAGTGGATGGATATCAGCTGAAAATGTAGTAAAAGTGGCATTAAGCCTTTACATGTTTATTTATTCCTTTTTTGAACTTCTTCATTGTCTTTTGAGACATTTTTACCTGTAAAAATGGGTAATGGGAAAAGTAGCTAATGCAATATGTTAGGTAATTTAACAGCTGCAGCATTCGTATTTAGCAAAAAAACAATTTTGTGTGTGTTTGCAGGATTTTGGCTTGAAAATACAATGCTGGATTTGTGCAGATATCACAAAAATAAAGTCAGAGTGGGTAAAGTAGTATGTATTCAATTTTTTCAAAATACATGCTTATTATTCCACGAAACATGAGTGAGTACCTGAGTCTCTCTGAATCAGCTAAGTTGGGTGCAATGAATTCATAAAAGTCTGCCAAATTTTACCTTCATACTAAGAAGGTTTTCTCAGTTACAGGTCCTCAGAGAGTACATAAAAAATGAGTATGCCGCACTGAAGTGAAATGCAGCAATCGAATGATTGAGTCTAATGTTTAGCAAAATGAGAAAGAAGACAGAAAGAGACATGCCAAAAGAAAACATTATTGCGCTGATACTTTACTGAGCCACAGTTTTTAAGTTTAATTATCTATTGTCATGTTTTCCAGAAGTGATGACCCAAAGGCAGGCTGTACATGTAGATGGATGTAAACAAAAAGCAAACCTTTATTTAGGCTGATAGCAAAGTCCAAAAAGTCAACAAAATCCATCAGCTGGCAGACAGCACACAGGGACAACAACAATACAGCACAACAAAGAATAGATGCAAACAGAGGGGTTAAATACAACCACTCAGGGTAGAGTGGAAACCAAAGGCAACACAGCTACAATCAGAGCTGATGAGACAACAGAAGTTAAATTAAACACAAAACACAAAAGATGACCAAAATTAAACAGGAACACTTAACACAGAGATTGAAACTCAAGGAATTACATATAAACAAAACCACAAACAGGAACTAGATTCCGAAACTAAAACCTGATAATAGCAACATAAAGAAACCAAGCAGGAAACATCTGTTATAAGAAAAAGAAAACCCAAAAAAGCACAAAAACAAGAACCCACAACTAGTTTCAAAGCTCAGGCATAAAAACAACAGAAACAAAAATAAGGATAATAAATATTTAATGGTGTAAAATGGCCACATACTGGCTCGGGTCCTCTACCAGAGGCCTGGGAGTTTGAGGGTCCTGCGCAGTATCTTAGCTGTTCTTAGGACTGCACTCTTGTGGACAGATCTCCGATGTTGTTCCCGGGATCTGCTGGAGCCACTTGCCTAGTTTGGGAGTCACTGCATCTAGTGCTCCGATTACCACAGTTACCTTCACCCTCCACATTTTCTCGAGCTCTTCTCTGAGCCCTTGGTATTTCTCAAGCTTCTTGTGTTCCTTCTTTCTGATGTTGCTACATCGATCACTACGGCCGTCTTCTTCTGTTTGTCTACCACCACTATGTCCGGTTGGTTAGCCACCACCATTTTGTCCGTCTGTATCTGGAAGTCCCACAGGATCTTAGCTCGGTCATTCTCCACCACCCTAGGGGGCGTCTCCCATTTTGACCTCGGGACTTCCAGGCCGTATTCGGCACAGATGTTTCTGTATACTATGCCGACCATTTGGATATGGCGTTCCATGTATGCCCTGCCTATATATATATATATATATATATATATATATATATATATATATATATATATATATATATATATATATATATATATATATATATATATATATATATATATATATATATATATATATATAGATAGATAGATAGATAGATAGATAGATAGATAGATAGATAGATAGATAGATAGATATAGATATTACACATTTTAGTAATTCCAGTATATATGTGTGTGAATAGGGGAGAGAGAGAGAGGGAGACAGAATTACAAACAATTTTAGTAGTACAGTTTAGTAGTACTTTTGATCATAGGTATATTAAATATCTATGTGTCTTTTGCAGGTGTTTTACTGTGTTTGAATAGATCACTGTAAGCTTTACAACAGTAAACCACTGATGACTGTGTGTGTGTGTCTGTGTGTGTGTGTGTGCATGTTTAGACATCTTTGTGAGGACAGAAAACTGGCATGCTACTATACTAGTGGGGACCAGTGGTCACTTATGGGGACAAAATGCCCATTCTCACAAGTTTTGAGGCTCAAAATGTGTTAGGGTTAGGGTTACAATTAGGTTAGGTTTAGGATTAGGCTGGGGGTTAGGAATTCACTTTTGATGGTTAGGGTTTGGGTAAGCGGCTAGTGAAAGCATTATGTCAATGAGATGTCCTCACTAAGATATTAAAACGAGCTTGTGTGTGTGATGGGAATTGGTGGCTGTGTTTGCAGAAGAATGTGCTGGCTCACGTCCTGCTGCAGTGCTCTCAGTCTTTCTTGTCTGTTCTTGTGTATTACCATCCTCACAGCCCGCTTAGCTTCCGCTCTGACAAATGATAGAAAATGTACAACAGAGATAAAAAAGCCATGATACGGTGGATCAACATCGCAGCTGTGTGTTTATGTACATAAAGAATAAAGAAATAAAGAAAGAGAATGCACTCTTTGGCCGATGTGAACTTTTCAAGTACAATGTTTTTGCAAGTATTTTTGAATTCGAGCTGCCAATGTTCATTAAAGTGTGCCAGTATTAAATATCTCAAATACGAGTATTCCACCCTGCCAAGTAACAAGCATGTTACTTGGCAGGGTGGAAAAGGCTCATTATGGCATCCTAAACTCTATTCAAGCACAGAATAAAAATGGTAATAGTAAACTGAATTTATGATTTGGTACAATAAATTTTCTATACAGCATTTGAAACTAGGAAAGTAATCAGGGTTTCCTTTGTTAACAATTCATAGTGGAAAAATGTAAAAGATGGTCAGAAAAAAAAGAAAGACAGAAAGAAAGCCTCGAGTTTTGCCTTCAGTAACCATATATATGGTATGGGCATGTTTGACAGATGGTGTGGTATGCTTTGGATCACAAAACTGTTTCTTACTGTTTCTCTCCTCTTCTATACTTTCCTCTTCCCATCATTCTGACACAAGTTAATCTTGGTTTCTCTTCCTCAAGCCTATTTGTCAGAACAGTTTATTAGAGGTTTTCTGACAAAGTCTAATCTGGCCTTTATGTTCTTGAGTGTAACCAGTGGTTTGCACTTTGTTGTAAATTCTCTGTATTACCATTCATTAAGGTATATCTTGATTGTAGGCTTGAACAATGATACTGCTGCCTCCTTGACAGTGTTCTTGACTAGGTTGGGTGTTGTGAAGGTGTTTATCTTAATCATGGGAATATCTCACTTATTTTACACTTTAGTTGTCTTTCAGGCCTTTTGGTATTGCTGAGCCGGTCGTTTTTTTTTCTTCTTTTTATGAAGAATGTTTACCAAATTGTTGTTTTAGCTACTCCATAAGTTTTGCTATCTCTCTGAGAGGTTTATTTTGATATTCCAGTCTCAGGATGGCGCCGTTAACTTGCACTGACATTTCTTCATAACTTCATATTGAGAGTTCTAGTGAACAGTTACGAAATGGACATTGAACTACTGGAATCAACTTCAGATCATTTGTCAGCTTAAGTTGCCATGGAATAAGAAGGGAACAGGCCTAATCATGAAACATGTATCAGTTAATTGTCCAATAACCTTTGAGTCTCTACTGGCTCTACATGCAAAAATGTGTGTAATTCCTAAACATTTAATACAGTACAATTAAAGCTTCAGTCACATCTTGACTGTTTGATTTAAATCCACTGTATTGGTGTCCAGAAGCAAAATGTCTCAAAAATATGGACCTTACTACACGTGATATATTTAACCTGCAGATAACCTGTTTGACATATTTGGACAAGCAAACACAAATCATTTGAAGACTAAAAGATAAGAAGTTGTGTTGTTACATATTAGATGTCATTATAAAATATAGCTATATTCAACTGCTCCTTTACTGACAACAGATTTGTCAGTAAAGGAGATTTCTACACAACATTCCCTTCCTGACAAAACCCCAAAGGGATTTGTGTCCCTTCACAGAAACAAACTTGGGATCTTTCGCTAATTAGGCAAATGTGTAAGCCACTACACTATGGAGCCACTGTCAAATATTTGTTAAGAAATAAATCAATAAGAACAAATCAGAAGCATGAAAGAGAGGAAGTGTATCCCAATATTACCAACACTGTCAGACTGATAATGTTAGAATCAGGTGTTCCTGATTAGGTGCCAATGATTAGAGCCTCCTTGGGGAGAGACAGGTGGAACCATGTGTTATTTCAACCTCTCACATCCAGCGTCTGGTGTTCCAATTGTTATCGAAGTGTGGTGAACCATCAAGATCTGAAGAGAAATTGCAAAGACCTGCTTTGACGAACAGACAGGAGGCCGAGGTGGAGGTGGCAGATCTGAAGATACCAAGGTTTTTGTTAGGAGTAACAAGATTACGATGAGTACATCAGAAAGACACCTCAGGTCGAGCATTTTAGAGATAAAGTTAGAGCGGCAAAGTTGAGATGGTCTGTACGTGTGCAGGAAGGATGTAGTGAAGCAGGACATGTGGGGGCTGGTGTGACATTGGAGGACGCTAGCGATAGGGTGAGGTGGAGAAAGATTATCTGCTGTGACAACCACTCAAGGGAGCAGCCAGAAGAAGCAGAAAAAGTAGAACTTCATCTATAACTGAGAAAGATTCAAATGACTGCCAATTTGAATTTTTTGGGACCGGCTACCCCAGCAGATTCATCACAGGAGCTGCGCTGCTAAAAGAAGTCTCATGACAGAATCTGCCCATAACTGGCAAATGTTGTTGGGAAAATGTATATTTGTATTGTCAGAAAGAGATTATACTAATTTGGCCTCACAATGTTTAATAGTGCACAGCACAGTTTGCCAGTGACTGTAAAGGTAAAGACCAGGGCTTTTGGAATAATGTCCACTGGACAGACAAATCAAAAGTAGTTGTTTGGCCACAACAAAAGTTGACATGTTTGGATCAGACCAAAGGTGGCTTTTGAGGAGAAGAAACTCATATGAACTGTGTGGAAATGTCATGCTTTGGTGTGGTTTTCTTGCACAACTTGGGGTCAGTGATTCGGCCATGAATTCAGCATCATATCAAAGAGCTGAAAGATAATATATGGTTATTTGTCTGAAAGGTGAACTGGAAGTGGACCTCTCAGCAGGATTATCCTAAACAAGCAATTCCACCAAGACATTGTTTGAAAAGAAAAAACAATTTTTATTGGAAAAAAACCCCAGGAAAAATCCCATCGAGATGTTGTGGGATTTGAAACTGGCAGTACATTTAAGAAAGCACTCAAACATCTCGCAACGGAAGGAATTTTGCATGGAAGAAGGGTCAAAAAATTTTAGCAAGCCGTTGTCAAAGACTGGTGGGTAATTGAGCAAAACGCCTACAAGATTTTATTTTATTTTTCTGCTAAAAGGTCGACATACTAGCTTCTGAAGCGAAGGGTGGGCATACTCTTTTCACAGAAGAAAATTGCATCTTTTGATATTTTTCTTTTGATTATCTCCTTATCTGTGGGCACCGTTTCAAAGTGGATCAAATGTTCGCTTGTCCAAATACGTCCAAAAAGCCTGCTGTTTCAGTGGGATGTAATTATTTTTTCAAATGACTGTATAATGAAAATTTAAACCTTAAAGAATGTCCGGATCCTCTGGTCATGTTCCAGCTGCATCGTGCGCTGAAGAAGAGGTTCATATTTGTCTTCTATAAGTATACACAACCGGTGTACAACCTCTTCAGTCCACATAGATCTGAGCATAGATGGTGGAGAAAATATTTTGGGGGATAATATTCTATTTAATTTGCAGGTATTCACCGTTATGTGGGCAGCTGGATTTGATGGCAGTAGTATATATATATATATAAAATATGTAGTCTATGTTAAATCCAGTACTGTGTCATTTAAAAGCCTGGCACTATAATGCTGTCAGCTGTTTGGCTTCCAGTATACCGCTATTTTAGTGTTATAACGCTCTGAATTCAGACTATATGAACGCATGTCCTCATATACTCTGAATTCAGTGAATTTGTACTCAACCATATCATCCCTGAAGATGAATAGATACTGACCTGAGCTGAAAAACTGCCATAAGAGCATCAGTGGGTGATTGCTAGCTATATAAATATAGCTATATAAAAAGACCATCTTAGAGAGGCAGCGTTTCTCAGAGGTAAAGATGGGAAGAGGTTCTTCAGTCTGCAAAACAAATGTGTCTAGAAATTGTGAAACAACTTCAAAATAATGTTACTCAATGTAAAATTGCTAAGACTTTGAATATCTCATTATTTACAGTATATAATATTAACAATAAAATCAGAGAATCATACCACACCATCTGCAAGGGACAAGGCAACCTTAAGCAGTTTTATTTTACACAGTTTAATCATTTTACTTCCTAAAGTGATCTAAAATCCCAGAGAATGTATGTAAAAATTATTTTTTAACATTTCTTTAATTTGATTTACATTCATGTATTTGTCCTATACTGTCCTTGCATATTTACTTAAACACGTGTCTATACTTGAAGTTAAACAGTAAAGCAAAGTGATCAAGAAAATTTGTCATGATGAATTCAAATTTCGTATTTTATTAACGTTTAATAAAAATACAACCCCATTTCTGAAAATCAGTAATGAATGTCTGTGTTGTTCTGGTCCTCAGGCAACACTACATTTAAAAACAGGCATGACTGACATGAAAAAACCCTGCACGAGCTCACGAATACTTCCAGAAATAACTGTCTATGAACAGAGTTTGTTGTGCCATCCACAAGTGCGGGTTAAAGCTTTATCATGCTGAGAAGAAGTCATATTTGAACATAATCCAGAAACACTGCTGTCGTCTCTGGACCAAAGCTCATTTAAAATAAAATAAAAACTGTTCTGTCAGACAAATCGAAGTATGGAATTCTTTTTGGAAAGCATAGATGCCACATCCTCAGGACTTAAGAGGAATTGGACCATCTGGCTTGTTGTCAGTGCTCAGTTGAAAAGCCAGCATCTCTGGTGGCATGGGGGTACTTTATTGCCTATGGAAAAGGCAGCTTGCACATCTGGAAAGGAAGCATCAGCACTGGAAATATATATACAGATTTTAAGTGACATAGAGTCCCATACAAACATCTTTTTATGGAATGCTGCATATATTTCAACCAGAAATGCTCAACTAAATCATGCATCTATTGTATGGCTTCATATTAGAAGAGTCCGGGTACTGAATTGGCCTGTCTGCAGTCCAGGTCTTTCATCAGTTGAAAACATTTGATGCACAATGAAATGATAAATATGACAAAGGAGACCCAGGACTGTTGAACAACGAGAATGGGACACATTCGTCTCCCAAAGGTCCAGCAAAAACAAGACTGTATTGTTCTGTAAAAATATACATTGTTAATTGTCTTTAATTGTGGTATTCAACTACATTCACATTACTTTATATGAAAAAAAGTATTTTTTTAACAGAAAGACTTGGAAGAATCTCTCTAACAATACTATACTTGTGGTTCTCCACTGTTATATGTTAGCTTTACTGACAACACTCTGCATACTGGGTCATGTGTCCAGAGGCAGATTTTAAATTTGTGTTTTACATGCGGTAAAACACAATTCCTAATCAGAGTCTATTAAGGTAAAGCAACTGTAATTATTATTTGTTTCATAGCAATGCTACACTGGAGAGAGTCGTGCAAGAAAATTAAAATTGGTTTGGAACCAAATGATCTCGTATTAATCCTAATACTTGAGATATATTTATACTTGTGTGGGATGTTTCATTACTGTCACTTCCAGAAAAGGCTAGTGTGATATCAATTAATTTGGCAGTTCAAGAAATTATCAAACAAACTGATAGCGAGAAGATGGTAAAGAGCACTGAGAGAGAGGGTTGTGCATGGGTGAAAACGAGTGGCAGTCGGTGTAACATTAAATGTAGGGAAGGAAAGGTGCAGGCCTTGATGGGCTGATGGCTCTTCTGCAGACAGCGAGCCAAGCTGTTCTGCAGCAATGAGATGCTAATAATATGCTAATGATATGGTAATCTGCCAGTAGAATTCCACCTCAGCGGAGAAAAAGGAGATCTGGGAGGCCTTGCGCCATTGGTTGGGAACCAGGGATGTCCTGAAGTCAGAGTTCACAAGGAAAGAAAGACTACATGCACACGTTTATACATGATATTTGTGTGTGCTTGCAGGTCCCCACAGGAAAGAGTCTGAAACTGACAAGCAGCCCGAAGAGAATAAGAGTGACCAGTCCCTCACCTTCAATGACCCTCTCTGGCCCATGCAGTGGGAACTGGTGGGTGTATTTATGTGTAAGTGTATGTGTAGTAGTGTGTATTTGTATGTGTTCATTGGTCTTATCTGGAAGCCCCACCCCGACTTTTCTCATCTTCATGTTGAAGGATGTTCCTCTGACAGGCATAAGTCAGGCAGGCTTTCATGTGTGACTGGAGAGTGAGACGGACGATAGAGAGATGGGGGGGATTGTGGAGGAGGAAAGAGCGAGCGAAAGAGGAGGTGAAGGGGGTTGTCCATGTTGAACTGAGACAGATGTCAGGGATTGATGAGGCTTGGAGCAACACTGACACACAACTGGGCTGCAACAACAAGACATGCTCATCCATTCTGCAGAGTCTTGTTCATCCTGTTTGGACGATACTTGTACACTATGTTTGAGAAGACCAAAAGGAGCAAAGTGACAGGATGCTTGGGTATAAAAAGGCATATTTTTTAATAAAATATCTTATTTTTTTTAATAACGTACAAATTTTTTAATAGCTACATCTACAGCCTTTTATTATAAAATATTTCAAGTAGTCAAAATTCACAGATTAGCATCTAAATCAGAATTTCAAGTTAATTTTAGAGTTTGCATGATGTCATCCTCTTCCTCCTTATCTCAAGCCTCGTCTCCGAAACTGTATTTTAGCCTCTAACATATCGAAATGTGCATAAATATACTTATTTATTCCCAATATTGTTGCAGTTAGTTATTGTCAGCTACATTAGATGACCTTTCTGTCTTTGTACACCAGACAAGAGCCGGCTAAACAACAACAACAGCTGTTTATAAGCTCACATTACACCAGCTAATGTTAGGGTTCAAGAGAATCCCACATTCCTGCTGATTTGATTACATTCTTACATAGTATGAGAGCTAATTTGCTAAGTGTCAGAGTCCAACAATATTTCTTGTGTTAACAGCAGGCTAAGAGGCTAAGAGTAGCTAACAGCGTGAAAAACAGTAGCGCTTACCGACTGCTCAGCATATGTTCAATAACGCACCTCAGTATGGCTGTCATCATTTAGAAGTGAGCTTCTCTGACTCAGTGAGCCGCATATTAGAGTCCGTTCACAAAGTTTTACAGCCCCTTACAAAGTAAATCAGGGGTGGGGAGCTCCAGGCCTCAAGTGCCAGTGTCCTGCAGGTTTTAGATATCACCCTGGCTCAACACACCTGAATCAAATGATTAGTTCATTACCAGGCCTCTGGAGAACTTCAAGACATGTTGAGGAGGGCATTTAGCCATTTAAATCAGCTGTGTTGGATCAAGGACACGTCTAAAACCTGCATTACACCGGCCCTTGAGGCCTGGAGTTCCCCCACTCCTGGAGTAAATAAAGGTGGAGGTTTCTCGCCCAGCATTGACAGCTGAGGTAAACAGTGGACTGGCAGCCTTTAACACATGGGGAAAAAGTCCAGAGCGAATCTGGTTCAAACATAGCAGAAACATGCCGGCTGGCCATGGTTGTTATGGGGTACAGTCTAAATTTCATGTTTTTGATCTTTCTGACCTGACTAAAACATGTTTTTCCTACAGCAGCCAAAGTAGCTAGGCTTATGTACTTGAATTGGGAGGGGTGAGAAAGCAGACCTCAGTTAATTGATATCTGCAGTCTACTGACATCTAGCATTGAAAATTTTAGACACTGTAACTTTAAGACACAAAGTTCTGGAACTGTCTTTAGAAATGTTTGTTGAATGAATCTTTTCTGAGGGGAAAAAAACCAACACTGGTCATTATATTGTCACAGTTATGTCTATGACTCTTCGTAAGCTGTTATTAATTTTTTAAAAATGTGTTTAAGCACACAAGTTTCAGTTTATTTCAGAAACGTATGCGCTTAACAGCCTTGAGTACCTCTCCTGACACATTCGGTTGATACCAAAAAGTATATTAAAGCTCAGGAAACAGCTGAATAGGAAAGCTGCTTATTGAGAAACCCTGTCCCTGTTTTTTTTCTTTAGATTATGTTTGCA
This sequence comes from Perissodus microlepis, assembly GCF_051167445.1. Lineage (NCBI taxonomy): Eukaryota > Metazoa > Chordata > Actinopteri > Cichliformes > Cichlidae > Perissodus > Perissodus microlepis. The sequence continues at coordinate 16,647,166 of NC_140471.1, read as the reverse complement.
TTTACACAACTGGTTATATTATGTAACTTATGCTTTATAAATTCCTTGATAGGTCTTAATAATTCTCTTACTCTTACCAAAGTGTAGTCAACAATTCAACTGCCTGTATTAGTGTCTGGTTTATTACTAATACAGGGCAACCAGGGCTCGTCCAATCGTCAGGGCAGACGTTCTTGACTGACATACGAGGGCGTAATCTGGCAGCGCGAGGAGGAGGAGGGGCGGGGTCAGAGATTCACCAGAGCAACCGGCAACAGAATGATTGACACCTCAGCTCTCAGGGCAAGATGAAGGGGTGAAAGTCAGGATGGGGGTGGAGGGAGGTGGAGACAGAAACAGAGGAAGTCAGGAGAGATGATGGGGGCATATGAAGCACTAGTGAGGGGAAAAAAAATCTGACGGTTTCTTTTCTTATAAGCACGATTTTGTTGCAAATAGTCACCTCTCTCGATTTAAGAAGGTTATTGACAAGATTGTTTATGCAGTGCAGTATGATTCATGTGCTGGAGCATGCAGTATGACACTAAGCGGATTAACGTTAACTTTATGGAATGATTGCATGAACTGAGAAATAGAACATAATTATCAATCACTCATTAATCAAGAAAAATGAAAGGCGTCTTTAACGTTGAGGACATTGCGCTCTCTGTCTGGCCCTCCCTCTCTCTCCTGCTCACTAGCCCTGCTCTCCTGCTTTCGTTCTGTTGTGTTTAATCAGCCTCTGGTGGACGTAGATATTGATTGAGGGTCAGTAATCTGCTCAGGGTTGGTAGCCTGCCAGGACCAGACAAATATATGTTTGTGTGTGTGTGTGTGTGCTAGTCGGGCATGTATGTTCGCTAAAAGCTGTACCTGATGGGCTATACCCTCCTGTACACACACAAGGCAAGTGGAGCCTATTGTACCCTTTTTGTTAGACTGAGTCAAGCCCCTCCTGAGGAGCTCATTCAAAGCCTCTGAAATCCACGCAGCATCTTGAGCGTGCCTACTGTGTGTTTATATGAGAGAGAGTGTGTGTGTGTTTTCGCTGAGGGGCAGCTGCGATAAAGGCAGGGAAGCCAGAGATTGTTATGTTATCACTCTGTTTACATGTGTGTCTTCTGCATAGAAAAAGTGCCACTGTTGTTTTCTCTTGTTGCATGAACTTTCCAAAACTCCAAAGATATATGTCTTTGATCATGTGTGCATTTGTGCTTGTGTGTGCCAGAATGTTCATTTACTAGAGAAACACATGATTGGTATATTTCAGTGCTTCAGAGAATGATCATGATTCTGCACGTGTGTGTGTGTGTATGTTGTTGGTGATCACTCTACGACTGCGTGGGGTGAATCAGTGCTCAAAATGCCTCTCTGTGGGCTTATATCCAAGTTCACAAAGGTGTGTGTGAGTGTGTTTGTGTGTGTGTGTTTATTTTGGTGTACCTTTGGTTGTGTGTGCGTTTTCCCCTGGGCCGGTCCTCGTGCTCTGGTGGACGTTAGCCTGCTAGCTGCCTCCATTCATCAGCTTTATTCACACAACAACAACAACAAAGCATTGCTGCTCCCCAGATGCAGCCCCCAAAACACACACATATGAAAGCACACACACACAAACACACAGACACACACAAACAAGTCCTGCCTACCACAACTACCACCACCCACTGCCACCACCTCGTAACCATTTTTTCCATTGTGTGTTCTTCTCCCCCTCGTTCTCTCCCTCTCTCTCTTCATCATGATAACAACAACCGAGTTGAAGCCTCTTGAAAAACTCACTTTGAATATCAGATTGGCTTTGTGTGTGTGGGCAGGGGATGTTTGGGAAGCTGCTGACATTTTTGGTGAGACAGCTTGCGCGCTACCTTTTGGCACTACCTTTATGGTTTGTGCTCCTGTGAGAATGTGTTTGCATGAACATGCAAGACTGAAGCTTCACTTAAAGCTATCAAGGGAATGTGTCTGTGTAGTGTGTGGGGCCATTAGGACTCATGGGAGCTGCCAAGATGGTTCTCGTGCCTCACGTTGGTAGGATTTCTGCACAGCAGTGTGTGGATTTGTGTGTGTGTGCGTGTGGGTGGATTGTGTGGTTTGAAGTGAAAGGATGAAAGACCTGTCTATGTGACTCGTCCATGAACTCCCCGGGCTTCTTATGGGCACTTTGAACGTACATATGGTTTCTGAAAGTATCGCTGTATGTGCACATGTTTCCTCATAAGTTAACATAACCCAGCGACTGAAGTAAACATTTCCATTAATGCACATGTAGCACAAATTCAGAGGGTAATATATTCATATACAGTACAGTAATAATAATAATGCACAGTGAAGTGTTGACCATTCATCCATCCAGTAGGACCAGTGTTCCCCAACCTTTTGGAGCCACGGCACATATTTCACATTAGAAAAATCACACGGCACACCACCAAACAAAAATGTCACAAAAAGCATATTGATAATTTTTCCCCGCACATCAGGTATAGTAGAATTGGCTCGGTTTGTCCCCATTATACCTTTTGTGCTTTCTTCTGACCACTTCTCATGCTAGGGCCTTCATCTGGGTTGGAATTTTCTCCAGGACCCAGGTCAGATTGACTACTTTTTCTTTTCAAATATTTATCTGTTGCTATTACGTGCTGCATTGTCTCACAGCATGACTATTATGTAATTTCTTCTTCGTCTTCTTCTGTTTTAATGGCAGTTGGCAACCCATTTAATTAGAGCAGGTAGTTGTACTGCCCTCTAGTGGAAGAGAATGTAATTGTTCTGCACGTTACGCCGATCGCTTAGAGTACTAACCAGGTGGAACCAGATCATCATCCACGGCACACCTGACCATTTCTCAAGGCACACCTATGTGCTGCGGCACAGTGGATTGCAGTAGACAAGAATCTAACACTGTCTCTATTATTTTTTTACCTGCAGTGTTAAGAACCTATTGCACACTGACTGTTTTTTGCAGTGAACAAAAACAGAAAGCAGTTGATATCTGATTTATGCCATTGTTACAGTATATTTACTGTGTCCGCTAGTAAATATACTGACCAAGGCTCTGTGAGGATATCAGCGTGCCACCAAGTAGACTTGGAAAAAAGTAGAAAAAAGGAAATTATAGTTTTTTTTGTGATGCTAACATTTTAATAATATTGTGTATATATGTGTCTGTGTGTGTATAGTTTGCACAGGGTGAGTACACTGATGCGACTGACCTGAATTTGATGCCGGTTTGGAGGAACAACGTTACTGGACATGGAGTCGTGGTCAGCATCATTGATGATGGTGAGTCTAACTTTACTGCAACAAACATGTTCACACACGTTATAAATAAAATATATAAAATCTGCATTTGCTGGCAGTCAACATCTAAAAACTAAGGCACATTTTTTTTGCAGTATTTACCCTCTTAACGCTTTTATCTCAGTTGAGTATGCATTGCCTTTGCGTTACACAATTAGACCAGAAACAAACTTACAATTTTGAAAAAATATATTTCAATTAGAAACTTGCATAATGCAACAATTCTGTGCAATACTTCGACAAGATGTGTGCAGTGTGCACTAAAAAAACAAAAACAAAAGATGTTAAATCGGCAAAGGCTTGTCAGGTTTGGTGTGACAAAGCTCAGCTCTGGCCCTGAGCGGAGAGGGTGAATGATTTATGTTAGTGCCCTCCTCCCCCAAGCCGCTACCACCGCTACCACCGCCCTACCACCGCCCTACCACCGTCATCTTCGTCTCAGTCATGCCACAATGAGAATTCATTTCTCTCTGATTGCTTGGATATCTGGCAACAAGGGAAATGAGAGAGCGGCATCTTATGGGCTCATTCATCAAGAACTAATTGAAGCCTCACTAGTCTCAAGTGCTGATAGAGCTGGAGTAGTTGTGTGTGCTGTTTTGTATGTGTGTGTTGAAGTCTTCACCTTTTTTTTCTTCTTCTTTTTTGCATTCAAGTGCCTCTGACTCTGCCCTCTGTGTGTGAAAGTGACTGGGTTTTAAGAAACAATATATCTGTGTGTGTTGATTCACTGGTATGCATGCATGCATGCAGGAGTGTCAGTTTT